>NW_003315884.1:530518-679885 GCF_000151265.4 Micromonas pusilla CCMP1545
CGCGCGACGCGACATTCGTTCCCCGTGTCGTGAAACGCGCGCCTCGCCTCGCGGCGAAACGCGCGTCGTCCACCGTCCCGGCCTCGAACTCACCGTCTTCCCCGCGCGTCCGCGTCGAACACCGCAGGTGAGAGCCGCCGCGGCGGCCGCGGCGGCGGCGGCGGACACGAAGCACGACAGGTCCGCGACGCTCCGCCACCTCAGCGCGGCGTCGGAGATCTCGCGCGAGATTCACGAAGCCGCGAGGCTCGCCGCCGCGGCCAAGGCGCGCCAGCGGCTCGCGTCCAGCAGCTTCAGCGGCGGGTCGTCCTCGACCTCGACCTCGACCTCCGCGGAGATGGCGATCGGCGCCGCCGCGAAGGCGTCCGCGGCGATCAGAGCCGCGCAGGATGCGCGCGACGCGACTCTTCGATTCCCGTCGTCGTCGTCGCTCGTTCGAAGCGTCTCGGACGCGACCCACGTGACCTCGTCCCGCCGCCCGGCGCCGGCGCCGTTCTCCTCTAAATCGCCTCTCTTCGGGAAGACGCTCGACATCGACAGCGAGAGCGAGAGCGACGACGACGACGACGGGACGCCGCCGCCGTCCGTCGCCGAGGCGATGTCGGCGTCGGCGTCGGCGTCGGCGACCGAAGCCTCCGGGGGGTCCGAGAGCGAGAGCGTCCGAAGCATGAGCGAAGGGCGGACGACGTCCAGTGGCAGCGGCAGCGGCAGCGGCAGCGGCAGCGGCAGCGGCAGCGGCAGCGTCGCTGGCGAGGACGACGGCGTCGTCGTCTCGAAACCCACCCCGCGCGGCGTGGAGCGCGACTCCTCCGCGGGGTACAGAGGCGTCTCCGAGTGGATGGACACCGTCGTCGCGCAGGCCAAGGCTGTGCGAACCGCGAGCGGCGGCGGCGGCGGCGGCGGCGCGCGGTCCGCGGCGACGCTCGCGGCCGCCGCGGCCGCGGGCGCGCGCGCCGCGGAGAGCTCGGGGAACCTCGGAAGCATCGCGACCGCGCCGTACACGCCGCCGACGCGCGCGGGCGGCGCCAAGGAAAACGCGGCGGCGACGAAGGCGCCGACGCGGGGCGTCTTCGCCGCCGCCGCCGCCGCGAGGCCGACGTCCTCGAAGTCGAACGGCGACGACGACGTCGACGCGATGACGACGGAGCAGCTCAGGGTGAGAGTTAGAGACCTGATGGAGTCGCTCGACGGCGCGCGAGGCGCGCACGAGGAAACCGCCGCCGCATTGGCGTCGGCGACGTCGAGGGAGGAGACGACGTCGGACGAGTTGAAGCGCACGACGGAGAAGTGCGCGGAGATTGAGAACGGACGGCGCTCCGCGCGTTCCGCGCTCGCGGAGATGGCGTCTCAGAACGCGCGGCTCGTCTCCGCGTTCAGCGCGAAGAAGGAGGAGATGCGCGTGATTCGCCTGGAGCTCGACCGCGCGAAGAAAGTCGCCGAGAGCGCGACGGAGGGGCTGGATAAACAGCTCGCGGCGACGCAAAAAGAAGCCGCGAGCTTACGCGAGCTCCTGTCCCGGCGCGACTCCGAGCTCGCGCAGGCGGACCTGGCGCTGAAAGAAGCCAAGTCCGCGGCGAGGGCGGCGGCGAGAGAGACGGAGAAGCTGCGCGACGTCACCGCGCGGTGGGAGCGGCAAAACAACCGAAACGCGTCCGACGTGAAGACCATCACGGAGGCGAAGGAAGAGTCCCAGCTCGCCGCGAGAGTCGCGCACAAAGAGCTCGAGGTGGAGCGCGCGCAGTTCGCCGCGGAGCGTCTTCGGTGGGAAGCGGAGCGGAAGCGCTGGACGATGGAGCTGGCCGCGTTGAAGGAGGCGGCGAGGAAAGCCGGCGCGGTGCCCACCGCGAGGGAGGCTCGGGAGGCGCCTCCGCCTCCTCGCGACCGCGTCCCGCCCGTCGTTCCGAACCCGAACCCGCGCCAGAACCCGCAGTACCGCGATCCGTACAGGCAGACCGCGAAGCCAGCGGGGGAGTCCGCGTCCATGCCGAGCTCGCCGACGCGTCCGAGCGCGTCGAACGCGAACGCCTCGAAGGCGATGAGCCCGCTGAGGAAAGCGTCCGTTTTCGCCGCGAAAGCCGCCGCCGCCGCGTCCGCGTCCGGGAGCCGCTCCGCGCCGACGTCGCCGGTGAAAAACAAGCCGGCGTCGTACGCGTCGCGGCACGGCGGCGGCGGTGCGACGGGGTCGGGGACGACTCGACCGTCGAGCGCGATGCCGAGCGCGAAGGACGGCACCCCGCGTCAACGCGCGGAGATTCATAAGGTCAAAGGGAACAACGAATTCCACGCGAAAAGGTTCGAAGCCGCGCTCGCGCAGTACAGCGCCGGGCTCGCGCTGGAGTTTCACGACGACGGGTTCCGCGCGATCCTCCACGCGAACCGAGCCGCGGCGCTGCAAGCGATGGGTTTATATTGCGACGCCGTCATGGACTGCTGCGCGTCGAATTTGTTGGATCCAAAGTATTTACGCGCGTTGCAACGACGAGCAGACGCGTATCTCTCCATGGGCGACTGGCCGAACGCGTGCAGGGATTTGGAAACCCTCGCGCCGTCCATGGGCGCGGAGTGCGCGGCGAAGCTCTCGGAGGCGAGACGCAAGGTGAAGAAGGGCGCGGTTTTGGATCACTACGCCGTCCTCGGATTGGCGCAGAGCGCGTCCGGGGCGGAGGTGAAGCAAGCGTATCGACAGCTCGCGCTGAAGCATCATCCGGATAAAGCGCCGAAGCCGGAGCTTCGAGACGTCGCGGAGGGGTTGTTCAAGCACATCGCGCAGGCGTACGCGGTGCTCTCGGACGTGTCGCAGAGGAAGCGGTACGACTCGAGCCTCGTCATGGCGCGGTTCAAACGGTCGGGGATATATTAAAATAACTTCACTCGACGACGGGGTGCGCGGATTCGTACCCGGCGAGATTGGAGGGGGAGACGGGAACGGGAACGGGAAGGGATTACTTGGGCGCGCAAACGCGCCACACGACACGTGTATAATTTATCAATCGAATAGATCACATCACAACGCGTCGCGCGCGCGGTGCGGCGTCAACGGCTTCGTTGACCCCGCGCGCGTCGATCCATCGAGGTCGATCGATCGATGGATTCGATTGATCACGCGGGTCCCGGCGACTTGATCCTCGAGGGCGACCCCGGCGGCGGGGTGCACGTGTCCGCCGAGTCGTACCCGCTCGCGATGAAATCGCTCATCGTGAGGCTCCTTGCGAGTGTCTCCACGTGTGTCACACACACGTTGTTCGCGTGGAAGCACTCCGGCGGGCCGTCCAGGTCGTCCTCCCACTCGTCCCCGTCCGCGACCGCGCCGGCGGCGGCTTCTCCCGCGCCCACCGCTCTCTGAACGACGTCCGAGGCGTAGTTACACAAACCCTTCGCGAGCTCGTTGTCGTCCCCGTCCTTGATCGTGACGCACGCCTGGACGCTGAAGTTCCCGACGCACCCGGTGACGTGCGACATGAGAATCGGCATCCCGCGCAGGACGTGCTTCGCGCCTTTTTCCGACACCGTGACCTCCCCGGCGACTGGCACGGCGAGGAGCCATTTCTTTTTACCCTTGGCCGCCTTCTTCGCGGGTAAGAAGGCGGTGCCGACGCCCACACCCTCTAAAACCGCAGCCTCGACGCCGTCCATGCGCGAGGATAGACACACGATCGTCTTACACCCCGCCGCGCACGCGATGCGCGCGGCGGTGAGCTTCGTGACCATCCCCCCGGTGCCGACGGAGGTGCCGGCGCCGCCGACGTCGACGTTAAGATCGTTGATGTTGTCGACCACCTCGATGAGCCGCGCGTCCGGGTTCGTCCCCGGGTTCGCGGTGTACAGCCCTTCCACGTCCGTGAGTAAGAAGAGCCACTTCGCCTCCACGAGCGCGGCGACTTGCGCGGATAACGTGTCGTTATCTCCGAAACGGAGCTCCTCCACGGCGACGGTGTCGTTTTCGTTCACGATGGGCACGACGCCCATGTCCAGCAACGCCGCGAACGTGTTCTTCGCGCGCACGTATTGCTTCCGGTCCGATAAGTTCCCCAGCGTGAGCAGAACCTGCGCGCACTTCAAACCGATCGTGCTGAAGATGTCCTCGTAGTGCCGCATGAGGTGGACCTGACCGACGGCGGCGAGCGCCTGCTTCTTCGCCACCTCTTTCGGTTTCTCGTCGAACCCCATCTTGAACATCCCAGCGCCGACCGCGCCGGAGGAGACGATGACGACGTTGAGACCGCGCTTGTGCAGCCTCGACACGGTCTCGCACATCGCGCATATTTGCGACAGGTGCAGGACGCCGTCCCTGAGGAGGCTGCTCGTGCCGACCTTGACGACGACCGTCGGCTGCGATGGGACACACGGGGCGAGGAGGACGCGGTGGACGGATCGGAGACGTGATGAAGCGCGGTGGAGAGGACGATTATCGATGTGCGAACTCGCGCGCGGGACGGCGACGACGACGACGGGGCGGGGACGGGCGCGCGAGACGACGCACCTTCTCCATCGCGTCGGACGTTCTCTGCGGGACGGACGCCGCGCGGGATGGACGCCGAGCGAGGGACTCTCGCGACCGCGGACGCGCTCCGAGCGCCGTCGGTCTGAAGCGCGTCCGAGAGGATAAACACCTTTTACGCGCGGGATCGAGATCGCGCTTTTTTTCCAGTTTTTTTCTGCTTTTTTTCACGAAACGTTTCGTAAACAACTCCTACACGGCGCGCCTTCGCTCGCGCCCCTCAATGCCCCATCGGCACCGTGCGCCACTTCCCATCCTCCCCCCGCCTCGTGACGAACTGCTCCGGGATCGCCGTCTCCGTTGCTTCCTCTGCGCTCCCCTCCGCCGGCACGCACGTCACGTTCACCTCGGAACACTTCGCCGTCGTGACCTCGGCGCTCCACGACTTCTCCCCCAAGTACACCTGGCACCCGTCCACCTTATCGATCGCGACGGTCGGGACGGTTCCCATGCACTGCACCTGCACGGACGCGCAGTTGATGATCTCGCACGTCGCGAGGACGTCGTCGAACACGATGGCGGACTTTGCGCACGCGTCCATCGTGACCGCGTTCGCCTTGCCGTTGATTTTGATCACGCAGTCGCGGCAGTTGTACACGTACACGGTCTGTTTTGGGTTGACGTCGTTGAGCTCGATCGTCTTGTTCCCGACGTGATTCTCGACCGCCCATTTCTTGCCTTCGAGGGAGAGCTTCGGGGCTTTCGTCGCCGGCGCGGCGGCGGCGGTCGCGGGTTTCGTCGCGGCGGCGGCGCCGGCGGCGGGCGCGTCCCCGACGAGCCCGGACCGATCCGCGCGGTTCTTCGTCTTCATGTCGTCCGTGACCTTGCGCAGCCCGGAGGTGATCGCCTCGCCTTTGTTGAGTTCTTTAAACACCGCGTTCATCCCAGACTCGGGTTTCGGGGTCGTGAGGAGCCCCGGCGGCGGCGGCGGCGGCGGCGGCGGCGGCGCACCCGGTTTGTTCAGGCCGAGCGTTCCCGGCGGCGGCGGCGGCGGCGGCGGCGGCGGCCCGCCCGCCCTCTTCGCCACCTTCTCCACCTTAAAATCCTTCACGTCGACGCCTCGCGGGTTCCAACCCGGCCCGGTCGCGTGAAACTCCTTCACGTAGCCTTTGAAATCGGTCAACACGAGCTGTTTCATCGCCTTCACGAACGCGGCGTGCGCGGGGTCCTTCCCCTCGCCCTTGTGCTCGACGAGAATCTTATTCGCGTAAAACTCCGCGGACTGCCACGCCTCCGCGACGTGCGGCATCGGCAGCGACATCCCCATGTCCGGGCCTTGGTACGCCACGAACGCGAGGCACTGGACGCTCTCCGCGATGACCTTGAGGTGGTTAAACGCGTCCGTGCGTCGTCCCTCCGTCGTCGCGGCGAGCTTCATCATGCGCTCGCCGACGGGCGCGATGAGCGTCTGCAACGCGTCGACGTCGGTCGGTCTCTTGCACGCGGCGACGACGGCGAGGACGTCGCGGAGCTTCGCGAACGCGTCCTCGAACAGCTTCACCGCGTCCGTGATCTCCGCGCCGAGCGGGGACGCCGCGGACGTCATCGTTTTCAGCGCGCCGGAGAGGAGCGCGTCGTAGGACGCGACGGACGGGGGGATCTCCCCGGGCGCGGGCGCGGGCGCGGGCGCGGGCGCGGGCGGCGCCGCGACGGCGCCGGCGCCGACGCCGACGCCGACGCCTTGCTTCTCGAGCCTCGCCGCGACGGCCTCGAGCCGAGCGACGACGGACTCGAGGTTCACGGTGACCGCCATCAGAATCGCGTTCGTTGTTGACCGGAAGATCTCGCTCGCGGTCGCGTCCCCTCGGATCTGACGGACGACGAAGGAGGAGGACGCGACCTGGTACGGCGCGCGAACGGGCGCTCGTCCGACGACGACGGCGACGACGACGACGACGCGGGGCGAGGAACGACGCGACGACGGCAGCCGACGACGCGCGCGCGGGTGTGGCGCGGCCGCGGAGCGCTGGCAGAGTGGACTCTAGCTAGTCAAAGAAGATGGGCCAACGTTCAAAAGAGCAGTCACAGCAGTGGCAGACTGGGCACCCTCGCCGCGGGGCGGATTCATCCGGAGACGTCACCACCGTGAACCACCACCATCATCCGAAGACTTCAACACCACCATCGCCCCCCCCGCGTCCTTCAAATACTCCGGGTCCGCGTTCGCCATGTGCCGCACCTCCGTCGTGAGCTTCCGCGTCGGGTGCACCTGCCTCAACGCCGCGGCGAACGCCGCGCGCTCCGCGCCGACGACCTCGTCCTCCTCGAGATATTCCGACGCCATCGCCGTCCACGCCGGCTCCGCGGCGGCGAACGTGCCGCGCCCCAACACGCTGTGCCCGGGCCTCGGCACCCCCAACGCGATCGCCTTCGCCGCCTCCATCGCCTCCCTCAACTCCTCCACTGAGTGGCCGCCGAACAGAGGCTTCCTTAGCCCGTCGGCGTCCGTCCAGCGTTCGTTCGCTCGGACCCACGCGCACAAGCCGGGCAGCGCGAGGAAGCACTCCGCGTCCGCGCGCATCGTGCGCAGCGCCGCGGCCGCGCACGGCGTCATCCCGATCGCGCCGATCTCCGGGTGGTACTGCCCGCGCTCGAGCGCGGCGTCGCCTCGCGAGAGCACGCACGCGAGCACGTCGGCGTCGTCGCCCTCGCCGACGGGGACGCGCGCGTCGTGCTCGCGGCGCGCGGGCGCGGACGACCGTCGAAGGAGCCAGAGCGAGAAGTTCCCGGACGGGTGCTTCCACTCGTCCACGCGCGTCGACGGCGAGGACCCGAGCGGGTAGTTTGGATCGGACTCGTCGAGGATCGCGTCGCGGATGGACGCGAGCGAGGGCTCGCGCGCGTCGTCCGACGACGACGACGACGACGACGCGCCCGCGGCGAAGCCTCGAGATCTCCGCCCGCCGCTCGGAGCGTCGCCGCTCGTCGTCGTCTCGCGATGACGACTCGCGAAGAGCGGCGGAGGACGAGCGAGGCACGGCGACGACGCGCCGCGCCAGAGCTGCGCGGCGGGCGGCGCGTTCGCGAGCGCGCGAAGCGCGCGTCGTGCGGCCATCGTTGTGATCGATGTCGCCTCAAACCTAAAACCTGAAGCGACATTTCATCATTCACTCTCACGGGCGCGGACGGCAGCGAACGGCGAGCGTCGCGGAAGGCCCCGTCGGCTTCCTCCGCTCCTCGCGCGCGCCGTCGTCATGCTCGCGTCGGCGGCCGCGGCCGCGTCGGCGGCCGCGGCGGCGGCGACCGGCGGCGGCAGGCTGCGCCCGCGGTCGCGTCGGGGTGCCGTGCGTTGGAGACGGATCGACGATCGCGGCGTCGTCGCGGCGACGCGGCGGTCCCGGAGCGTTCGCGCGTCGCCGGGGGAGGGAGACGTGCGCGACGGCGACGACGCGCGGCGCGCGCGACCGGAGCCGTCCATGGACGCGGAGGACGCGAAGGCGTTCGAGACCGCGATGAACGCGCTCGTCGACGCGGACGAGGATCTCCGCTCGGATCGCTCGTCGTCGTCGTCGCGAGATGCAGACGCGTCAGACGACGCCGTCTCCTCCTCGCCGTCGTCGCCTCCGCCCGCCGCCGGCGGCGGCGTCGGCGTCGGCGCGACGTTCGCGCAGTGGGCGCGTCGACTCGACGACGCCGTCACGAACAGAAGCGGGCGTCGCACGCGCGCGGCCGCGGAGGCGCTCGAGCTGTTCGATCAGATCCGAAGAGCCCTCGGCGCGCCGTCTGACCTCCCGGCGTCGATCGCTCGTAACGTCGCCGCGACCGCGGCGTCGCGCGGGAGCATCGGGTGGTTGACGAGGAGCATCGCGACGACGGCGGCATCGGACGGAACGGACCGATTCGAGGCGTTACTTCGTATGATACGAGAAGCAGAAGAAGAGGAAGAAGACGGCGCCGCGTCGTCGTTTACGTCGCCGCTGTCTGACCGCGACGGTCCCGCGTATCTGTTGATACCCGGCCTGTTCGGGAGGTACTACCCGTGCTACATGTGGTCTATTCGCGCGCACTTCAGACGGAGAGGCGCGACGTGTAAGATTTCCACCGCCGCGGACGGCGAAGGCGCGGTCGAGAGCAACGCCGCGGCGTTGTGCCGAGAGATTCTCTCTCTGCACGCCTCCGTCGGCGGCCGCGGCGTCGTGTTGATCGGACACAGCAAGGGCGGGATCGACGCCGCCGCCGCGCTGTCGCTCTACGAAAACAAACTCGCCGGCGTCGTCCACGGGCTCATAACGACGCAGTGCCCGTACGGCGGGAGCCCGATCGCGACGGACCTCCTCGCGACGCCGACGCTGACGGATCTCACGTCGCGAGCGTTGGAGGTTTTATTTCGCCGGCCGACGGGCGCCGGCGCGAAGACGCTGACGCCGATCAAAGACCTGACGTACGCGCGCCGGACGTCGTTCCTGCGCAGGCACCCGATGCCGCTGTCGTTCCCGTGCGTCAGCATGCACAGCGAGACGACGTCGCGGAGCTCGTTTCTGTACCTCGCCGCGCTCTACGTTCGGAGGCGGTACGACGAGGCGAGCGACGGGCTCGTGGCGCGACGCGACGCGGAGATACCCGGGTGCGTCGCCGTGCGGTTCCGCGGGGAGCAGGACCACGCGGACTGCGTGTTTCCGCGCGCGCTGTCGAACGCAGGCGGTGGTGGTGGTGGACCTGATGGTGAAGAAGTGACGGCTACTTTGGAGGCGTTCAATTTGGAATACGCCGCCGCGCCGGAGACGGACGCCGCCGCCGTCGTCGCCACCGCGATCGAGGAGGCGGGCGACAAAGGCATGGTGCCGCTGTCCATCGCGCGCATGGCGCACCAGGTGGAGAAGAACACGAGGGACAACTTAGAGAACTTCGAAGCCAACGCGCCGCCGGGGATATTCGCGGTGTTAGTCAGAGCGTACGTCGCGTGGAACGACGCGCTGCCGGAGCGTCTGTCGGGGACGCCGGCTCCGGGGGAGGCGCGTTCTATACACTGGTCCCCATACGACCGCGTTCGCGTGGTGAACGCCGATCCTTAAGGACTTTCGCCGGCCGTCGTTTCTCTCCGCCCACCCCACGGTTTCAATCCCCGCCCTCGACGCCTTTCAACTCCAACTGACGCCTTTCAACTCCACCCCGACATTCGCTTGTATGGAACGACCCTCACAGTATCACGAGGCGCTCGCGGCGCTGTTGACGGAGCGGAGAGCGCTGCGACTGGGACAGGGCGGCGGGTCCGCGATGGCGGCGGGAGCGGGAGCGGGAGCGAGCGCGGAGTCTGGGGATTTGATAGCGAGATAGCGGCGTAGCGTAGCCGATGTCCACGGGGATGCAGTCGTACGGGTTGCACGCGCCGGTTCCGACGAACGGGTCGTTACAGTGTCATGTCAGGTCAGGTCGTTAAAAAAAAAATTCGAGCGTCAGATCGCGCGCGCGCGCGCGATGGGCTGCTGCCCCTCCAGGGGGGTGGCCCCCGTGAGGCCATCTCCCGCTCCCGCGGCCAACGCCCGCGGGGGCTCCCCGTGGGTGCTCGAGGCGTCGAGCGGCGTCGGGGGTCGGTACACGTGCTCGGGCATCGCGCCGGAGAAGGTCGAGCGCCGAGGCGGACGCGGGACGATACGGAACGCCATAGCAAGCTTCAAATCGAGCCCGAACGTGTGCGCGGCGATATTGTACCAGACGGACATGCTCCAGGAGGACTGGGAAAAGCAGAGATGCACGGTGTTCCTCCGCCCGTCCGAGGTGACGGCGACGCTCCAATTCGACAAAGAGAAGGATCGGAGCGGCGCGTTCACGGTTCTGGAGTGGAAGTGCCGCCTGCTGAGTCCGGACGTCGAGGTCAAAGACGACGGACACGAGAAGCTATGGCTCCAGCCGTACACACATGATGGCAAAACGATCAAGACGCGAGGCGTCTCCCCCGGGCGCGTCAAGGGCCTCGCGGACGTCCCGTCCCTCTGCTTGTGGAACACGATCAGCCCGAACGATCTCAACCAAAGGGGGGGGGTCTGCAACTGCTACATGGTCGCCTCGTTCGCCGCGCTCGCGGAGTGGCCCGGCGCGATCAAGAAGTTGTTTCGAAAGACGAAAGGCGCGGACGAGATGCCGCGCTCGAACGCCGCGAACGAGTACACGATAACGCTTTACGATCTCGAGAGCGCGCCCGTCGCGCGGGAAGTGGACGTCGTCGTGAACGAACGCCTCGCCGTGGACGTCGACAAAGGGAAAAAGCTCGGGTTGCCGATATCCGACTGCGCCGAGCTGTGGCCGTGCTACCTCGAGAAAGCGCTCGTGGTGCACTGCGGCGGGTGGAACGGCATCGGGAGCGGCGGGAAACCCAGCCATGTATTGGAGATTCTCACCGGATGCCCCAACGCGTATGACTTGACCCTCAAGGACTTCGTTTGCTGTGGGAACAGCGCCGGGGAAAAGCGCGGCAACAGCGTGAAAAAACGGAAGGGGGTAGGTCGTTACAGGAAACCGTGGCCAAGCGCGAACGGCAAACCCGTGGTGCAGCCGAAAACCCAGGACGGTTGCATCGACGCGCTATACGCGTACGATAAGGCCAACTACCCGATGTGCTGCTTCTCGGCGCGGGACGGTAACACCGCGGCGACGCGCGCGGACGGCTTCATCGACATACACGCGTACACGCTCATAAGGGTCGAGAAGAACGTCGCGGGGAGCGGCGTGGACATGTTGCTCCTTCGGAACCCCCACGGAACTAACGAGCTCACGAGAGGAATGTGGGTCGACGACGGACCGGGGTGGAAGAAGCACCCGGAGATACGAAAGGCGATACAGCCGGTGTTTGAGAACGACGGCGCGTTTTGGGTCGAGAAGAGCGAGTTCTTCAAGTACGTCGACTACGTCACCGTGCTCGCGCTGGACATGACGACGTTCGTGAAGAGCTCGTACGCGCCGCCGCCGCTGTTCGAGGACGAGTGAGGCGATAGACTAGCTAAGTTGAGTCGAAGTTATTAATATTATTCGGCGAGGGAAAGAAAACGAAGACGACGACGACGACGACGACGACGACGAACGAGACGCTCTCCGAGCGAGCGCGGCAAAGAAACGAATAAGTCATCATCACATCCATCTCGCTTTGTCTTCTCTACTCTACGCGTATACCTCGTCGTACTCGCCGCGGACGTCGCACACGATCTCTGGCCCGAACAGCGCCTCGCCCTCTCGGACGAACTCCTCGTAATTTTCAGCGTGCGCCGCCGCGGCGTCCGGATTCGGCTCCGACACGTCGTCCGCGTACGCCGGCGGATTTTCCTCCACGAACGCTCGCGTGCTCGCGCCGCTCACGAGCGCCGCGGCTTGGAGCGCCGCGCCCAGCGCCGCGGTCTCGGGCTCGACCGGCCACGTCACTCTCGTGTCGAACGCGTCCGCGATGATCTGCCGCCACCGTTTGCTCTTCGACCCGCCGCCGACGACGGCGAGCTCCGTCGGCGGGGATAAACCGAGCTCGGACATGCGTTTCAGTCCACCTAGCAGCGCGTACGTCGCGCCCTCCATCGCGGCGTTGTACACAACCCCGGGCGTGCACAGCGACCCGGGCCTCAGACCGGTTAACGTCCCCATCGCGTGCGGCCAGTTCGGCGAGCGTTCGCCGACGAGGTACGGCAAAAAACGCACGCCGCCGCTCCCGGGAGGCACGCTCTTCGCTTCCTCGGCGAGCTCTTCGTGCGACCTTCCCCCGCCGAACGCCTGCCTCGCTTCGCCGACGACGCGCGTGCAGTTCATGGAGCACAGGAGCGGTAAGTATCCCCCCGTCGCGTCGCAGAACGGCTGGATCGCCGCCGTCGGATCCGGCACGGTTTCGGCGTTGTACCCGAACAGCGTGCCCGAGGTGCCCAACGAAACCACGAGCCGCCCTTCGTTCACGCACCCGGCGCCGAGGGCGCTCATCATATTATCGCCGCTGCCGACAGAGACGGGGATGCCCGCGGGGAGACCTAAAAACGCCCCAGCGTCGGGCGTTACCTTGCCCCATTCGACGTCCGGCGGGAGGAGCTTCGGAAGCGTCTCGAAAAACCGCGCGTCGACGGCGTCGCACTTCGCCTCGTCGATCTCCCTCGCCTCCATGTCCATGACGCCTATCCCGCTCGCGTCGCCCCTCTCCATGTGCATCTCCCCGGTCATGAAGTAGTTGACGTAATCGTGCGGCAAGCACACGGTCTTCGTCCTCTCCCAGTTTTGAGGCTCGACGTTTTTGAGCCATCGCACTTTGGACGCGGTGAACCCCGCCTGCATGTTCCAACCGAACATCTTCCCGAGCTCGGTCGCCTCCGCCGCGGACTCGGTGTCGCACCACAGCTTCGCCGGTCGCACGACCGCCCCTTCCGCGTCCAAGCACACCATGCCGTGCTGCTGCCCGCTCACGCCGACGCACGCGATGGCGTCGGGGGTCGCTCTGGCGTCCGCGAGCGCGTTCTTCACCGCGACGCGGACGCCGTCGAGCCACGTCGCCGGGTCTTGCTCCGCCGCGTTCGCGGAGGCGTTCGGGAGGAGGCCGTACGACTTCGCGCCGCGCCCGGCGACCGCGCGCGCGTCGAGGTCGTAAAGGATCGCCTTCGTGCCTTGCGTGCCGACGTCCACGCCGAGGGCGTAGGTGGCTTTGGATTTCGCTTTATCCGCGGCGTTCGACGCGGCCGACGCCTTCGCGCGCGCGACGACGACGCGTCCGCGATGGCGTCGTCCGCGTCGACGATGCGGCGCCGTGTCGAACGCCGCCGCGGCGATCGCGGCGGTGCGCGCGAGGGACGACATCACGCCGGGCGCGGGGAGGAGTGATGACCGCGCGGCGGGCGGGGCGGAGGCTGACTCGGACACCGACAGCACGTGGTGGCGCGAAAAGAACGCGTCGCGGTCGGGCGGTCTGTATGCAGCTCGAAAACCGAACGAAAACTCGTCAACTCGAAAACTCGAAAACTCGGCGTGACCGGCGCGGTAGCCGTGAACTTGGCGGTATCTGGTCCAACATTACGCCGTGAATCGATTCACGACATCGTTATTAGAAACTTTCTCCGTGATCTTGCTGCGCGATATTGCCTTTCGACGTCGTCGTGCACGGCACCGACGACGACCATGGATGACACATCTTCGCGTTTTTTCGAAGCGGGCAACTCGAGAAAACTTTTTGGCAAAAAGTGACCCTGGCTTCTTCAGGCGCCAATGACATCGTTTTTCTCACATAAAGTGGTGTTATCTTCTTAAATATACTGCTGATATACATTGCGAGGAACGATTCTTCTCACTGTGGCGATGTCATTCACGGCGTTCCGGCGATGCCATGGCCGCGCGAACACGCCGACCCGAGACGTCTAGCAAAAATATTTACCCGTGGGAGAAATTTTTCCACCTGAAAACGTCAAAATGTGTCGTCCATGGTCGTCGTCGGCGCCACGCGCGACGGTGGAAAAATGCGACATCGCGCAGCAAGATGACAGACAAAGTTTCCAATAATGATGTCTTGAATCGATCCAGGGCCTCATGTTGGACCAGATACCGCCAAATTCACGGCTACCGCTCCGATCACGCCGAGTTTTCGAGTTTTCGAGTTGACGAGTTTTCGTTCGGTTTTCGAGCTGCATAGTCTGGTGCAGGTGCCGAGTTATCCTCTCTCTCGGGCCGGAACGATCGCTCCACGCGCACACCCCGACGCGCGCGCGTTGAGGGATCCGCGCGACCGCGACGTCATGCCGCACGAGGACGATGAGGTTACGGAGGTGCGACTCGCGCGATCGCGCCGGCGCGAGCGTCGCCCCGCCCGCGCGTCGCTTCGCGCCGTCGAACGCGCGTCTCTCCGTCAACCCTAAACCCTCCGCGTTCGTTCGTTCGTTCGTTCGTTCGATCCGTCCATCCATCGATCGGTCTGACGACGACGCGCGCTCGTCCCCGTCCGTTCCCCAACCGTCCCTCGCAGGAAGAGTACCAGGCCGCGCTCAAAGCGCTGCAAGGCACGATCAGCGGCAAGACGCGGACGGCGCCGAAGGGACCGAACGACCTCTCCTGGGAGGCGCAGTTCGAACGTCTGCACGAGGTCATCGCTCGCGTCGGGATGACGTCGGCGGTGAACGACCTGAGCGTGATACACGTCGCGGGGACGAAAGGCAAAGGCAGCACGTGCGCATTCGTGGAGCACGTCCTGAGGAAGTGCGGCACGAAGACCGGGCTGTACTCCTCCCCGCACCTCGTGGACATACGAGAGCGGTTCAGGATCGACGGCGTGCCGGTGTCGAGGACGGCGTTCACGCGAAACTTTTGGTGGCTGCGCGATAAGCTGCGCGAGACGGGGTGCGAGGAGGAGTTCGGGATGCCCGCGTACTTTCGGTTCCTCACGCTCTTGGGGTTTCGAATATTCTCCCAGGAAGGCGTCGAGTGCGCGGTCCTCGAGGTCGGGTTAGGAGGGCGATTAGACGCGACGAACGTCGTGAAGGCGCCCGTGGCGTGCGGCGTGACGTCGCTCGGGATGGACCACGTCGAAGTGTTGGGTGACACGATCGGGAAGATCGCGTACGAAAAGGCGGGTATATTCAAACCGTCCGTCCCCGCGTTCACGTCGCCGCAGCCGGAAGAAGCGATGGAGTCGCTTCGACGTCGCGCGAGGGAGGTGGGCACGAGCGTGTCGACCGTGGACGGGTTGGAGTCGTACGAACGCGGCGCCGGCGGCGGTGAGGTGGCGTTGGGACTCGCGGGCGGGCATCAGCGTCTGAACGCCGCGCTCGCGATTCGGCTGCTCAGGGAGTGGGGCAACAGCGCGAATCCGCGGCCGGCGTGGGGCGAGGCCGCGGAGGCGGAGCTATCCGCGGGCGTGCTCCCCGAGCGCTTCCGCGACGGGTTACGAGAGACGGAGTGGGCGGGACGCGCGCAGGTCGTCCCGGACGTCACCGCGGTGGACGACGACGGAAGCGGTGACAAGTCGGAAATGGCGCCGAACTTGCTGTGGTACCTCGACGGCGCGCACACGGAGGAGAGCATGCGGCAGTGCGCGGAGTGGTTCGTCTCCGCCACGAAGAAGGACGAGGAAGCGTCCGGCGGTTCCGGCGGCGGTTCCGACGGCGGCGGGACGCCCCCCGCGTCTAAACCCGTCCGCATGCTCATGTTCAACTGCATGGAAGAGCGCGACCCCGAGACGCTGCTCACGCCCACCGCGCGCGTCCTGAGCGAGCACGACGCCCCCGTGTGCCGCCCTTCCATCTTCGTGCCGAGCGAGAGCAGCAGTTTGGACTTGAAGCCCGTGAGCGACCCGCGAGAGTCCACGGCGTGGCAGGAGAAAACCGCGCGGACGTGGGCGCGGTTGTCGTTGAAGTACCCGCGCGCGGTGACGCCGCCGCCCGCGACGACGGACGCGGTGGCGGCGGCGCGAGCGGCGGCGGCGGCGCGGGTGGCGGCGCCGGCCACGATCCCGACGGTTGACATTCCGTCTTCCGCCGGCGGGGACTCGACGCGAGACCTCGCTTCGGTCGTGGTGCCGTGCATGCGTCAGGCGATCGAGAGGGTGCGCACGCGCGCCGCGGAGGAGCGGAGGCTGAAGTCGGGGCGGCGCGTGCACGTGCTCGTGACCGGGTCGCTGTATTTAGTCGGCGACATGCTCCGCTTGTTAGGGCGCGCGTGCTAGATAGGCGGGTAGGAGACTTACGGGGACGAGTAACCGACGAAAACGGACGAAATCTGCGTTTCTCGCCTCGGGCGGACCGTCGTTTCGTCCCCGCCGTTTTCCGCCGCGTCGTCCAGTCGTCCTTGGAAGTTCCGAGGGAGCGTCGACGCGGCCGCGCCCCCGACGCGCCACTTCCGCGCGCACGCCGCGAGGGTCGTCTTCCGCGCTCACTCGCGCCCACTCTCGAGCGCATCCGCGACGACCGCGGCGCACGACCGAACGACCGCGAACGACCGACCGCGTCTCGCTCAGATTCGCGCGAGGTTCATTCATCCCCCCGCCGCGCCGCGCCGCTTTTCGTCCGCCGACGCGACATGGCGGTGACGACCCCGAACGCGAAGAAGAACCCCGCGGGCGTGCGGCACCTGTCCACGCCGGATATCCTCGCCGCGATGATGACGGACTCGGACGACGACGAGCCGGTGCGCGCGTCGCGTCGCGTCGCGTCGTCGCCCCGTCGCGTCGTCGCCGTCCGTCCGTCCCCCCGCGTTTCATCGCGTTTGCGTTTCTCGACCAACGACTAACATCCTTCCGTCCGCGCGTCCGTCCGTCCGACGACAGGCGGCGCTGCGCGCGCGCGAGGAGCTCAAGGCGACGAGAACCGCGTGGGACGACGAAGAGAAGGAGAACCCGAAATCCCCGAAATCCCCGCTCGGGAAGCGCGGGGACGGCCGCGGCAGAGACGCGCGCGTCTCCAGCCCGACGAAGAATCCCCTGCGGTCGCTCCTGATGAACGTGAACCGCGGCAGAGACGATCGCGGGGCGGACGCGTCGTCCGCCGCCGCCGCGTCGGTCGTCGCCGAGACGTTTGACCTCCGCGACGACGAGGTCGACCGCGCGAAGCAGCTCGAGGTCCGACACCACGAGTCCCTGAAGACGCACGGGATGAAGCCGCTCGCGCCGCCGTCGCGCGCGGCCGCGGAGACGCTGGCGATGACGTCGCGGCGCCGAGGGGACGCGTCGGCGGCGATCGCGGCGACGGCGTCGCATCTCGCGTTTTTCGCGCTCGCCGCGTGTTGGCTCTTCGTCGTCGCGGTGTTCATCGACGTCCACGGGCTGTGGCTGCCGTACTACCCGAACGCGTTCGCGGTGTGCACGGACGGGCCGAGGGACGTCGTGAGAGGCGCGGTGTCGCTCGCGAGATTTATGACGGGCGTCGCGGAGACGCCGGCGAAAGTCGCCGAGACGGGGTGGCGCGCGTGGCTTTCCTTTTTTTGGCCACGGTGACAAAGGATCCTTTGGCGGGGGCGGGCGGCGACGAGCGGACGCGGCGGCGCGGGCGCGGGAGGCGTCGTCGCGCGAGCGCGCGGTAGCGGACGACGACGAGAATAGAACGACGCGATGCGTTTCGTGCGTGCGATAGAATGTGTGAATGAAAGACGACGAGAGCGCGCGCACTACCGCGCGACGCCGCGGCTGCACGGGACGACGCGACGCTTCGCGACGAGAACGACAGGTAGAATCGCGCCGCGCGCTCTGCTCGCGAACCCTCCAGTACGACCGGCGCGCCATGGCGCCGCCTCGCGGCCCCGGGGCGAAGTACGGGCGCTCCAGCATCGTCGAGCCGCGCGGCGGACGCGCGCGCTGGCGCGTCCTCGCGGCGTTCGCGGCGCTGCTCCTCCTGCGCGCGGCGTTCGCGCGGGGCGGGGCGCGGCATCCGGAGCCGGGGACGGAGGCGCGCGACGCGGACCCCATCGGATCGGAGGACGCGTCCTCCTCCTCCTCCATCGCGTCGGAGTACGAGCATCTCGCGCGCGTCGAGGCGAAGCAAGCGTCGCTCGCGGCGCGCGTGCGCGAGCTCACCGCGCTCGTGCGCGACGTCGACGACGCGCTCGAGAGGACGCTCGCGCGAGGAGAGCGCGCGCGAAGCGCGAACTCGATCCGTGCGCGTCGTCGGCACCATCGCGACGACGAGGCGACGGCGACGGCGACGGCGACGGCGACGGCGGCGGCGGCGGCGACGACGACGACGACGGCGGCGACGACCTCCCCACCGCGGCGCGCGGCGTCGAGCGGCGGCGGCGACGGCGACGGCGACGCGTCGAGCGAGAACGGCGACGGCGCGTGGTGGATGGACATGGACGGCGACGACGCGTTGCCCGACGGCGCGTCCCTCCGAGACCGCCCGACCGCGTACGCTGCCGTCGTCGTCATCGCGTGCGACCGCGTGAAGTACCTGACGCGCACGGTGGAGTCGATCGCGCGCGCGGTCGCGTCGAGCCCGGACCCGAAGAAGACGAGGGAGGAGTTCCCGCTGTTCATATCCCAGGACGGCGACGACGCGCGGACGACGACGTACGCGCGGACGTTGGAGGGGAAATTTTACCACGTGAGACACCGACAGGAACGTCTTCCGAAGCTGCGCGACGGCGACAGCGCGCGCCATCGCGCGTACTACAGGATATCGGCGCACTATAAGCACGCGCTCGGGAGGCTGTTCGACGATCTCGGGTACGAGCGGGTCGTGATACTCGAGGACGACATGGACCTGGCGCCGGATTTTTTCGCGTATTTTCGCAGACTGGGCGACGTGTTAGAGCGCGACCCGTCCGTGTACGCGATATCGTCCTGGAACGATAACGGTCAAAAGAGCCTCGTGAAGGACGAGAGGAGGCTCTACAGGAGCGACTTCTTCCCCGGTTTAGGGTGGATGATGCACGCGCGCTTGTGGAAGGAGCTGCGGCCGAAGTGGCCGGACGCGTACTGGGACGACTGGATGCGTCAGGTGCGTGAAAGTTTTTCACCCACCGCTCGGTTTCAACATTTGATCGCTCCCCCTTTCAACTGACCGGTGAACTATTTTTGTATGGAATGGCTCTCAGAGCGCCGTGCGTTTGGGCCGCGAGACGATTCGACCGGAGGTGTGCCGAACGTTCAACTTTGGCGAGAAGGGCGCGAGCGAGGGGCAGTGGTACAAGACCCACCTCGCGAACGTGAAGCTCGCGAGCGAGAAGGTCGATTGGGGGAACGAAGACTTGAGTTACCTCGACGCGGACGCGTACGAACGCGCCGTCGCGGAGGCGGTGGACGCGGCGACGCCGGCGCGGGACCCGTCGCAGATCACGCGCGCGGAGATCACCAACCCGAAGGGCGTGTTCAAAGTGCTGTATAAGGACGAGGCCGAGTTCCGCAGACTCGCGGCGAAGTTCCACGTGTTCCCGGAGTGGAAGGACGGCGTCCCGAGAGGCGGGTACCGAGGCGTCGTGCACCTCAAGATGAACGACGGTCGGCACGAGGTCATGCTGGTTCCGAGAGACGCCGCGAAGGTGACGAAGACGTTCGCGGAGTACCTAGCGAGCGTCGACGGCGGAAAGGCGGAGGTATTAGGGTTGTAGTCATCGAGCTAAGCTAGTGATGTAGATCGACGCGACGAGCGCCTGAACAGTACGACATCTCGGAGGTTCGTCGGCGGCCGCTCGTCGTCGCGTCGTCAGTCACGCGCGCTCCAGTCGCACGCGCATCGCCCTCATGGAATCCCGCGCGAACTTCCACTGCAGCACCCGCACCGCGGGGTACCCCACGAACGACAGCACGTGCGCGGGCCGAGAGAACGTGCTCACGCCGTACCACACGGAGTCGTCCTCCATCCGCTCTAGCACGAACGACTCCTCGCCCGCGAGGAGGTGCCCCCCGAGGCATCCGTGCGCGAACGCGAAACGCTCGACGCACCGGCCGTTCCCCGCGCCGGCGCCGCCGGCCGTCCCGTTCTTCCCACTCCCCCGCCCTCGCCCCCCGCCGCGCGCTTCGCCCTCGCTCGTCTCGTTGTACACCACCTTCAGCGGGTTGCGAATCCACACGCCGAACACGCGCGCGCAGACGCAGACGTCGCTCCCGGGCGCGGACCCGGTGGACTCGTCCACCTCGGACCATCCGAGCTGGAAGTGCGCCCACCGGTTCATCATCTTCTTCGCGCGCGCGAAGTCGTCCTTCCCCGCGCCGATCTTCGTGAAGTTGACGTCCACGGCGTACGGGATGTTGCGGAACACGTCGCCGTCGACGCGGCCGCTGGACGAGCTCGAGCTCGAGGAGGAGGAGGAGGAGGACGACGACGACGACGGAGGCGACGACGACGACGACGACGGCGACGGAGGCGACGGCGCGGGCGGGCACGCGCGCGACGCCCCGACGTGCTCGCGCGGGTAGTTAAACCCGCGCGATGTCCCGTGCTCGATCGCGACGCGGCGGGACGCGGGCGTCGGGCGACCGATCCCGAGGAACACCATGACGGGAGCGGCGCCGCGCGCGATGGAATGCGGCACCCGCCGCGCCGAAAGCGAAACTCCAGAAGGATCCGATCCTTCGATCGTCAGAAACGTGCGACGCGTCGATCGCTCGCGGCGCACAGCGCACGGCACGGCGACGCCGCGGCACGATTAGGGAGAAGCGCGGCGGCGGCGGCGGCGGCGGCGGCGCGGAGTAGGAGTAGAGAGCGCGTCATCAGTCATGCCGACGGTCCCGCCCGCGTTCTTACCCCCCGCGGGGAAGGTCGCGTCCGGACCCGGCGGCGGTCCGAAGAAACCGCGGAAGCGCGGCGGGAAGCGCGCGAAAGCCGGCGGCGGCAAGGCGCCCGAGCACAACAAGCACGCGGACGACCACGGGGGGCACCACAGCGACTCGCGCAGCGACGGCGAATACAGCAGCGACAGCGGAGATAGCGACACCTCCGAGGACGAGGGCGAGGACGGGTACAAGAAGGGCGGGTACCATCCCGTCAAGATCGGAGAGACGTACAAAGACGGTCGGTACGTCGTCCTCAAGAAGCTCGGCTGGGGGCACTTCAGCACGTGCTGGCTGTGCGCGGACACCGCGGCGGGAAAGATCTCAAACTCGCCCGCGCACGTCGCGCTCAAGGTGCAAAAGTCCGCGTCGCATTACACGGAGGCGGCGCGCGACGAGATCGACATCCTGACGAAGATCGCGAACGTGGACGAGATCGACGCGGGGGGGAAGCCGCCGAATCATCACCGCGCGGGCGTGGGCGAGAACGGCGCGCGGTTGCGACCGAAGACGGAGGGCGGCGACGGGAGCGGGATGTCGTCCGGGGGGAAAGACGGCGAGAGAGGAGCTCTCACCAAGGGCGGGGCGACGACGACGTCGCCGCCGCCGGCGCCGCATCTCGGAAGCACGCGCGTCGTGAAGCTCATGGACGCGTTCGATCATAAAGGCCCGAACGGGCTCCACGCGTGCATGGCGTTCGAGGTGTTAGGGGATAACCTCCTCGCGCTGATTAAACGGTACGACTACCGCGGCGTCCCTTTGAAAGCGGTGAAGGCGATGTGTCGGGACGTGCTGCTGGGTTTGGACTACCTACACTCGCGGAAGCTGATCATTCACACGGATCTCAAGCCGGAGAACATATTACTGACGACGCCGCTGCCGCCGCGCGAGGAGGAGGAGGAGGCGGCGCCCGCGGCGACGGCGGCGCCCGCGGCGGCGGCGGCGGCGGGCGAGGTGAAACGGGAGGAGGAGGAGGAGGGCGTGGGCGAGGCTGCGATGGCGGCGATGGATCTGTCCCCGTCGGGTCGAGGGAAGGAGGACGCGCCGGCGGCGGCGGCGGCGGCGGCGGCGGAGGGAGGCGCCGACGACGGAAGCGACGCGGCGCTGACGAAGAATCAAAAGAAAAAGGCGAAGAAGCGCGCGAAGAAAGCGGGCGGCGGCGGGGATGCGACGAGGACGAAGGGTATCGCACCCGTCGACGGCGACGGCGGGAAGAAAGGCGGCGCGAGCAAAGGCGCGAAGGGCGGCGGCGGCGGCGGCGGCGGAAAAAAATCCCGCGGCCCGCTGCTGTCCCAACGCGACGTCGACGCGTTGGAATGCCGCATCGTCGACCTCGGGAACGCGTGCTGGACGTACAAGCAGTTCACGCAGGACATCCAGACGCGGCAGTACCGCTCCCCGGAGGTCATATTAGGAAGCAAGTACAGCACCCCCGCGGACGTGTGGTCGCTCGCGTGCATCGCCTTCGAGCTCGCGACCGGCGACTTGCTCTTCGACCCGCGGACGGGAAAGGACTACGACAGGGACGAAGACCACCTCGCGCTGATGATGGAGCTCGTCGGACGGATGCCGAAGAAGATCGCGCTGGGGGGGAAGTACTCGCGGGATTACTTCACGCGGCAAGGAGACTTGCGGCACATACGGAACCTAAAGTTCTGGCCCCTCGCCAAGGTGCTCTCGGAGAAGTACCAGTTCGCCGCCGACGACGCGGAGGAGATGAGCGCGTTTCTGATGGCCATGCTGGACTTCGCGCCGGAGAAGAGGGCGACCGCGGGGGAGCTGTTGCGGCACGCGTGGCTGAAGGACGTCATGGACGGGATCGAGCTGCCGCGAAGTGAGGCGAAGGGAGAGGGGGGGGGCGCGGCGGAGGCGGGCGGGGAGGACGGTCGGTGACGCGAGTCGCGAGTCGTTCGCGAGTCGCTCGCAACAGTACACAGTGTAGTGTCGTTCGCTCTTACCTTCGTACTTTTCTTTCTATCGAGAACCAACTCTCCTCACACGCTACGACGCCCCGGCTATCGCGCACCCATCGCCTCACTTCGCGTTCCCCGGCGACGGCAAGTTCACCGTCCGCAACAACCACAGCGAGATGGCGGCCCCGAGCCAGTGCGCGAGCATCGTGTTCGCGCCCGCTTGAATCAAGAATATGTCGAGCGCGAGCACGGGGTTGTACCCGCCCGGGGTGAACGGGCTCGCCGCCGCCGCGGTGAGCGACTTGGCGAACAAGATCCCGCACGTCGCCTGCAACCCGACGATCGTCGCGCCGAGGCCGACGAAGTTCACCGTGAGCCCCGTGGACAGCTGTCGAACCACCTCCGCGCGCGGCGGCACCAGGTTGAGCTGCTCCGCCGACTTCCTCAGCTTGTCCCCGAGCCTCACGATCCCGAGCGACCAGAACGTCGTGAAGAACGACGCGCAGATGCCGAACAGGATGAAGTACAGGCCCGCGTCCGTCGCTTTCGTGATCCCCTTGAACAAGAACGAGAAGACGAGGATCACCGCGCTGACCGTGGTGAGGACGAGTTGCCCCCAGAACCCGAACCGACCGAGCTTCTTGCACGCGTCCGCGGTGCGCGCCACCTTCTTCGATATCTGCGCCGTGGACTCCTCCGCGGCGGCGCGCGTGACGACGCCGAGGCGGCGGCGCGTCGTCGTCGTCGTCGTCGTCGTCGTCGTCGTCGCGGCGGCGGGAGCGGACGGACGCAGCGCGACCGCGTCGCCGTTGAACGCCGCCGCGCGGGACGCCCGGACGAATTTAAGGGAATCGGACGCGACGACGAATTTCGACGCGAGCGCGACGCACGGCGTCCGTCGCGCGGCTCGGGAGCCCGAGGCGCGGATCACCGCGGGCGCGCGGAGCGACACCGCGGCGGTCGTGAGAGACGCCATCGTGAGCGGGTGTGAGCGGTTCGGTGCGACGCGCGACGACGAGTGCGGCGACGCGTCGCCGGTCGGATCGTTCACGCGTCGGATCGATCGATCCGCTGTTCACGCAGAAATTCTCCTGGCCGCTCTTCTTCGATCCTCCACGTGGCGGTTTCCACGACGCCCCCGGCGCGCACTATCCACCGCGCGCGCGCTGGGTAGTGCATGCTGAGCGCCCGTCTTCGCGCGCTCTCGCATCCCGCCGCGGTATCCGCCCTCGCCGCGCTCGGTATCGCCCTCGCGTGCGCGCGCGCAGACGACATGGCGTCGCTCAAGGCGTCCGCTGTCGCGACGAAACTCTCGGAGCTCGCGCCCGCGGTCCTGACGCGCCTTCCCGCGCCCACGACGGGCGCGGTGAGCAAAATCAAAGCCTCGGAGCTGTGGCAGACCCGCCCCGCGGTCGTCCTCGTCCTCCGACGACCGGGATGAGTGTTCTGTCGCTCGGAAGCGGCGAAGCTTCACGAGCGAAAGGCGGAGATTAACGACCTCGGGTGCGACCTCGTGTGCCTCCTCAAGGAGAACATCGCGGATGAGGTGGAGGCGTTCCACAGAGAGCCGTACTGGTCGCCGTCCACGCCGCTGTACTTGGACGAGGATATGACGTTCTTCAAGGCGCTCGGCGGCGGTAAGGTTCGCAAGGGCGGGCTCAGCTCGTTCTTCAAGCCGGGTCTGTGGAAGCGCTACGGAAAGATGGACAAGGCGACGAAGGAGGACGCGAACTTGAAGGGCGAGGGGACGATCCTCGGAGGGACGTACGTCGTGAGCAAAGAAGGCGTGCAGTACCAGTTCAAGGAGAAGGACTTCGGCGTCGCCGCGCCGTTGGACGAGATCATCGACGCGTGCAAGAGAGCGGCGGGGAAGTGAGCGAGCGACGACGACGACGACGACGACGACGACGACGACGACGACGAGACGCGCGCCGAGCGACTCGGTCCGAACGCGACGACGATGAAGCCGCCGCCGACACCTCTCGCGTCGCCCGCGAGAGACGGCGGATGGCGGAGCGTGTCGCAACGTGTTCGGAGCAGAGTCGGTCATCGCGCGTTACGTTCTCGTTCTCGTTCGCGCGTGCGTGATTCATCGCGCACGCGTTCATTCATTCGATTCTTTCGACGCGCATCCGCCCTCACGCGGACGCGGCGTCCAGACTTTGTACAACCAGACAGAATTTCGACGCGACCGGAACGATCTCGACGCCTCGCGTCTCAAGCGTTGTGCCCTTCCTTCTTCGCGTCCTCCTCCGCGCGCTTCGCTTTTTTCTCTTCCTCTTCCTTCTCCTTCTTCATCTTCGCTTCATCCTCCTCCGCGGCGAGCAGAGCTTCCGCTTCCTCGGTCCGGTGCTCGTTCGTGCGCTCCGCGTCCTTCGCCGGCGGGGATCGATACACGATGACCGGCTTCTTGCACCTGTGGAGGCAGTAGTTTGTCACGCTGCCGATGAAAAACTCCCTGAACCGCCCTTTGCCGTGCGACGCCATGATCACCGCGCACGCGTCGACGTCGTTCGCGCGTTCGCAGATGATCTCGCCGACGCTCTCGTTGCTGGTCTCGTACGCGACGACCTCCGAGGTGTACGTGACGTCTTCGTTAGCGTCGAGAACGGGGTAAAGTCGCTTGCGCACGTATCGGTTCGCGTCTTCGCGCCACTCCGCTTCTTGCTCCGGGTCCGGGACTTCCGGGACGAACTCGTCGAAGGCGTAGTACGCGGGGACGGTGTACCGCTTGGGGATGACGTGAATGAGGTTGATCTGGTCGCCCTTGCGCGCGAAGTTTTCCAGCTGCGCGCGGCGGCGGAGGGAAGCGCGTGAAAAGAGCGAAAGAGAGAGGGAGAGAGAGACAGACGGGACGAGCCGAGAGGGTCGAGACGCACGGTCCAGTCGAGCATGTACTCGGACTGCGGCGTGCCGTCGATCGGGATGAGGATCTGCCGCTTCGGCATCGGGCTGTCGGTCATCTCGGGCGCGGTGGGGGGGACCTGCGCGGAGACGGAGTCGCGGAGACGGCGTCAGCGCGCGCGAGCGCGGCGGCTGAGGTTCGGAACGAAACGAGGGAACGAGGGACGACGCGACGCGCGTTCCGCGCCGTCGACGCGGGGAGGCACGCACGAGGACGGGGTGGCCGATCTCCGTGGCTTCCTTCGCGATCCGCGCGCGTACCTCGTCGGCGGCGCTCATGCGTGTTCGCGCGCGGTCTCGCGCGTCGTAGTGTAGCGACTCTCGGACGTTCCGATACGAACAGAACTGCTGACAGGACGCGGCGGCATCTTCGTTAAAACGGTCGGTCCTCTATCGCGACTCACGGAGCGACGGGGAACTCGCTCTCGACGTCCTGAAACCCCCCCGCGTCCTCCTCCTCCTCCTCCTCCTCCTCGTCCTCCTCCGCTAACCACTCCACGTACGCCTCGAGCGCGCCGACCGCGGCGCGCAGCGTCTTCTTCCGCTCGAGCCGGTATTCGATCGCCGCGGCTATGATCGACGTCACCCCGGGGAGACTTCCCGCGCGCGCGGCGTTCAGAAACGCGTCGTCTTGCCCGATGCTCGTCTCGAACTGGTTGAGCGCGTCGCTCCATGCACGTATTAACGTCTTCGCCGCGGCCGTTTCGGTTTTCACGTCGTCCTCGTCCAGCTCCCACGCGCCGTCGTCGTCCTCCGCGACCGCCGCGGACGTCCCCGTGACGTTGTTAAAGACGCAAATCAGCCGCGCCCTGTCTTCGTCGCTCATGCCTTCCTTCATCACATCTTTCGCCTCCAGCGCCGCGCGGAACGGTTCGGGCGCGACGAGCGCGCTGGACGCGCGGTCCGGCGCCGCCGGTCGCTCGATCTTATCGTTCCGGTTACACCTCAGCGAGAACCCGTACCTGAGCATGAGCTCTCGGTTCGACCCCGTTGGGTCGTACGAGATCACGACCTCGTCTTGGTCGCTCTTCATCGCCCTCGTCGTCTCTAAGACCATCCGCGGCCCGCCGACGCCCTGGTTCAGCGCCCGTTCCGCCATCACGCGTAACCCGCCCTCGACGTCGCCGTCCTCCGTCCCGCGGATGGACTTCACCGCGGTGACGTCGCGAACGTCGTCGTGATTCGCCATGTCGAAGAACGGAACCAAGATCGCGGCGTACTCGCCCGAGTCCCCAACCTCGGACGCGACCGCGCGCGACGCGACGAGCGCGTACCCCCATCGCAGCTCCGCGAGCGACACGTCTGTCATCGGCGCGCCCTTCATGTCCGTCGCGGCTTTGTTAATCTCCGGGAGACGCTCGTGCGCCGCGGCGATGAGGCGCTGCAAGTTCCTCGCCTCGTCCGCGAGCGCGTCGTCCTGCAGCTGCGAGAGCTCTCTCTCGGACGCGAGCATCAGGTTCGGCATCTCGCTAATCTGCGGCAGCCACTCCGCGTAGGCTTTCCACACCTCGCCGCCGTGTTTCGTCGCCCACAGGAGCCACAGCACCACGGCGAGCTCGCGGTCGTCGCCGATGCCCGAGTCGAGGAGGTTCGTGATCGCCTTCGGGATCTTGCACGCGTTCTTGCGCTCCCACGCCCGGCGAAGGATCACGAGCGTGTCTTTGAATCCCGGCCCGGACCTGAACTCCGTCTTGACGACGTCCGCGTCCCCGAACGGCGCCGCGATGCAGACGTCGAGCGGGACGGAGAGCAGGACGTCGGACTGCTTCCATCCCACCGGGCCGGTAGAGAAGAGGCCGCGGCCGCGGGAGCCGGACGCGAGCCTGACGCGGTGCTTGACCCCGGCGCGCTCCATGAGGTCTTTGAACTCCGCGTTCTCGTCGACCTCGGCGACGGACGACGACGCGGACGTCACCGCGCGGCGGGCATCGCGGCGACGACGGCGAGGAAGCTTTTCGCGGAGCCGACGATGTTGCGATCGCGCGAGCGACGACGACGACGGCGCGAGCGGCGCCGCGCGATGGAAGGAACTCGCCGACGGGAGTGCGCGAAGGCGACCGATGATCGACGGCGCGACGGCGCTCGTCGCCATCGTTGCTTCGTGCGGCAGAGCGCGCTCGAGTGTGCGCGAGCCGCGAGTCTATCTCGGAAGATACTGTACGCGAACAGAACTGAACGAACTTTTTTATTGAAGGAAGGGGCAGCCGCGTCAGAGATTCGACGCCCCGCAGTGCGACTCGACTGAGGGGACCACCGCGCGCCGAACCCGGGTCGCGAGCGAGCATCGTCGTCGGAGATCGCGCGGACGGCGATCGACGCGCGTCGCCACGCACGGGCTCTCGTTCGTCCCCGCCCGGAGAGAGGCGGCGCGCGGCGATCGCCGACGACGCGAAATTAAATTAAATGACGGCGACGGCGAAGCGCAAGGCGTCCGAGGTGGTCGACGACGCCGTCCCCCCGACGACCACAGCGGAAGCCGCGACGACGACGACGACGACGACGACGACGAAGGTCGTCGACCTGATCAAAAACCTCGGCGGATACGACAACATGATCTCCCAGGGCGCGGAGGGACGCGTGTTCGCGGTCACCTTCCTAGGCAAGCCCGCGATCGTGAAGCAGCGGTTCGAGAAAACCTACAGACACCCGATCCTCGATAAGAAGCTCACGAAGTCGCGCCTCAACATGGAAGCGCGGGGGATGATGCGCGCGAGGAAGCTCGGCGTCATAACGCCGACGCTGTACTACGTCGACACGCACCAGGCGGCGATATACATGGAGCGCGTCGACGGCGCGTCGTTGAAGGAGTTGATTCGCGCGGGCGCGATGACGGAGGAAGAGATGCGGGACGTCGGGGAGGAGATCGGGCGCGTCGTCGCCGCGATGCACGACGGCGGGCTCATCCACGGCGACTTGACGACGTCGAACATATTACTGCGCGCGAGGGATCAAAAGGTGGTGGTCATCGACTTCGGGTTGGCGCACAACTCGATCATACCGGAGGACAAGGGCGTGGATTTGTACGTCCTGGAGCGCGCCATCACGGTGACGCATCGCTCCGCCGCGATGTTCGAGCACGTCATGGCCGCGTACAAGCAGCACTCGCGGCAGTGGAGCGCGAGCTTTAACAAGTTCGCGGAGGTGCGGATGCGCGGACGGAAGCGCTCGATGATCGGGTGAGGGATGGACGAGCGTCGAGGCGTAGTGTTAGCTCACATAGTTTGCAGTGCCCACAGCGCTCACGTGACACTCTGGAAAGGATCTGCGCCCGTCGTCCGTCGTGGCCGCCGCCGACCGCAGAGATCGTCGTCCGCCTTATCGCGACGTCGACGCCACTCACCGCGCACGCGCTGCACGTCATGGCGCTCGTTTCCATGTCCGCTCCCGTCACGGCGACGACGCACGTCGCCGCCGCGAAGCCGAAGCGTCTCGGCGGCGCGCACGCGCTTCGCGCGTCGCCGGACCGCGCGTGCGATCGCGCGACCCTCCTCGGGTGCCGCCGGTCGACGGGCGCGAGCGGGGGGAGATTTACCACGCCGCGCGCGATCCCGGAGACGGCCGCGGACGCGACGCCGTCGTCCGCGAGCCCGACGCCCCAGGGCACTCCCGCGGGCCCGCCCGGGGAGATCGTCGACCTGCCGATCGACTGGCAGATCGACTTCTGCTCGCGCCCGATGAAGGACGAGCGCGGGAAGAAGATGTGGGAGCTCCTGATTTGCGACGAGTCGCGCTCGTTCCAGCACGCCGAGTTCTTTCCCAACAACCGCATCAACTCCGTGGAGCTCTCCAAAGCGATTCAGCGCGTCCTGAACGAGCAAGGCGCGAGGCCGAAGCGCTTCAAGTTTTTCCGATCGCAGATGCAGACGATCATCACGCGCGCGTGCAACGACGTCGGCGTCCCGCCGTTGCCGAGCCGTCGATGCCAGACGCTGACGCGGTGGCTCGATCAACGCGCGGAGGAGGTGTACAAGAAACACCCCGGGTACGACGGCAGCTCGTCGCCGATGATGGGATTCGAAACGTCCGCCCCGAAGCCGTTACCGGACGCGCTTCGCGGCGAGTCCTGGGCGTTCGTCGCGCTGCCGCTAATCGGCGTGAAGGAGGAAGCGATGCAGGTGAGCGCGAACAGGGTGTTCGGCGACCTCCTGGATATCGACGAGGCCCTCCCGGACGACACCTTGGTCCCGGGGATCGCGGTGTACACGAGACGCGCGGCAGCGCTCGCGGGGTGGACGAAGGGGTTGGAGCTCGGCGGCATCTCCGTCGACTTGGACATGGGGACGCTGATACTCGACACGGGCGTCGCGGACAGCTGGCAGTACGCGAGGTTCCGGCAGACGAAGGAGCTGACGCGGGAGGCGAAGGAGTGGGAGGACGTCAAGGCGGCGGCGGGTGGGTTGCACTTCCTCGCGATCCAGACGGACGAGGAGGCGGAGTCCACGGACGGGTTCTGGATCCTTCAGGACTTCACCGCGTCGCAGTATTAATCCCTTAAGACGCGAGCGAGGACGCGGGGGAGGAGGGAGCGAGGGGAGGGAGGGGACGAGCGAGCGGCGGCGCGCGTAGATTGATTTTTTTTTGGTGTCAACTTGACTTCAAAAAGCCTCGCAGGCGGCACGTCACACCCCCGGCCGCGCGGCGGCGGTCGCGCGATGTCCCCGCGCGATGTCCTCCTTCACGGCGGCGCCGCGCTAGTGAGGCACCACGCCGTCGCGTCCGTCGTCCTGTGCGCGCTCGCCCTCCTCGCGACGCTCGCGTTCCCGCTCCTCGCGAGAAAGTTTTTCGTGGACGAGAACGCGTTCATCTTGGGCGCGGCGTCGACGTCGTTCGACGCGGTGGACGCCAAGGCGGCGGCGTCGCACGCGGCGAACGCGAGGGAGGCGATACGCGTCGGGGTATCGAGCGGCGTGGACGCCACGGACGCGCTCCGGGGGTGGGTCTCGGAGGAACTCGAGAAGATCCGTCTCGACGTGTTCGCGCACGAATTCGCGCGGACGCCTCCTCGCGGATCGCGCGCCAACGCGACCGTCGGACGCAATCTCCACGGCATCGCGCGCGCGAGAAAGGGCAACGGCCGCGAGGGCATCGTCCTCGTCACCCCCATCGGAGACCCGCGCTCGGACGGCCCGGACGCGGACGCGGACGCGCTCGCGCTGCTCCTCGCGCTGACGACGAAGCTCAGAGACGCCCCGTGGCTCGCGAAGGACCTGTGCTGGCTCGTCCCGGACGCGCGCGTCGCCGGGCCGGTCCCCGCGACGGACGCGTGGCTCCGCGAGTACCACCACCCCTCCGGAAGTGCCGGAGAGAGATTCGGGAGAGTCGGCGCGATACAGCAAGCGTACGCCGTGGAGCTGCCGCGCGGCGCGTCCTTCGACCGACTCCGCGTCTCGATGGAGGGAAGGAACGGCGCGCTGCCGAACATGGACCTGGTGAGCGTCGCGATCGCGCTCGGCCGAGGGCTGGTCACGACGAGAGGCGACGCGACGCGCGTTAAGCGGCCGGAGCTGGAAGGCGGCTGGGCGCGCGTCGAAAGCGCGGCGAGACCGCTCGTCGGGAGGCGCGCGGCGGCGGGATACGTCGGGGACGCGCGGTCCGTCGTCGCGTTCATGCGTCGGCTCGCGAGCGGGACGCCCACGGGCGCGCACGCGTCGTTCAAGTCGTTCGCGATGGACGCGATCACGCTCCGCGGGTTCATCGAGGGACGAGACGATGGGGGGAGAAGAAGGGGGCGCGTGTCGTACGACGGCGCGAGGGCGTTTCACGCGTTTGGGATTCTTCTCGAGTCGCTCACGCGGAGCAGTAACAACCTCCTCGAGCTGTTGCATCACTCGATGTTTTACTACGTCATCGTGGACGACTTTCGGTTTTTGTCCATCGCGGAGTACGTCGCGCCGTCGGCGATGATGTTGTTCGCGATGGTCCTGACCGCGGGCGCGATCGCCGGGCGCGGGTGGAACCCGACGAGCCGACCGCCGAGGACGGAGCAGGAGGAGGAGGAGGAGGAGGAGCCGCCCCCCGCGCCGCCGTCGCACGACTGGTCGTCCGCGTTCGCGGTAGCGTTCGCGGCGCACCTCTCCGGATGCCTCGCGGGCGCGACGTGCGTATTCGCCCACGACGCCGGGCTAGGTCTCGGGGTCGTCGCCGCGGCGACGTGGGTCGTCGCGTACGGCGGCGCGGCGGTCGCTCATCTCGCGGCTTCGAATTTTGGATTCTTCGACGCCCCCCGGGGTCCCGGGGTCGAGCCCGCGTGGAGCTCGCTGTGGGTCGTCACCCTGAGCGTGACGTCCACCGCGCTCGGCGCGCTGACGTTCTTTAACTTCGCGCTCGCGCTGCCGGTCACCGCGGTGCTCGCGCCGCTGTGTCTCGCCGCGGGGAGAGGGCCGGGGTCGAGCGGACGCGCGGCGGCGACGGCGCTGGCGCCGCTGGCGTTCGCGCTTCCGTTCGACGGTGGCGCGACGAGCCTCGGCGCGCTCGCGTCGCACCACCGGAGCTGGACCGGCGGGACGTTCGCGCTGCCGCTGATGTTTGGCGTGGTGTGGCCTGCGGTGATGCAGTGCGCGTTGATCGCCGCGGCGAGGAGGCCGACGCGCGCGCGACGACGCGTCGACCGAGGGAAGAAAACTCGGTGACCTCAGAACGCGTACTGTAGCCTTAGTTAGCGTTAACCACGAATAAACGACATCATCGAATCGATCTCGCTCCGTTCTGTTCCGCTCGATCGTCCACGTACTGCGCGCGCGCTCAACCTCTCGCGCTCGCCTCACGCGTCGGCGTCCCGCACCTCGACGTCGGCCATCTCCGCGTCGGCGTCTTCCTCCTCGTCCTCCTCCGCCGCGTCTTCCTCCTCCTCGACGGTCTCTTCCTTCTTCCCCCTCCCGCGCCCGCGCCCGCGCCCGCGACCGCGCCCGCGACCGCGACCGCGACCGCGACCGCGACCGCCGCCGCGTCCGCCGCCGCCCTTGGCCTCGACCTTCGCTCTCTTCGCGGGCTTCTCGTCCGCGGGCGCGGCGACCTTCTTCCCCGCCCTCCCGTCCGCCTTGGCTCGCGCCGGCTTCAGCGTCGTCCCAAAGTCGAACGCGTCGATGCACACGTCCTCGTACTTCCCCTCTTTTCTGCACGCGTCGAGGAACCGCTGCACGTCCGGCTTCGAGCGCATGCGCTTGCCGCACGGGCTGTAGTAGTACGCGTCCGCGCCGAGGGTGGACCGACGCGGGATCACCTCTCGGCGCCACCCCTCGGGCGGGGCCGGGACGCCCGCGCCGACGTGCGGGGGGGCGTCCTCGGGGGACGCGCAGTCGATCCCGGGGCGTCGCGGGTCGGCCATCTGGTCGCACTGTTGATCGGCGATGAGGGGGGGGGTGGAGGTCAGCGCCGGGTCGGGCGGACGGACGGATCGTCGCGAGGCGATTAGGTTTAATTCTCGTCGCGCGCGCGACGAAAACGACGATTGGGCGAACGACGCGACGGGCGATTCGAGCCGCGCGCACCGTCCACTTGTCCGTGACGCATGTCTCCGGGGCGTATCTCCACTTCTGGCACGAGTCGCACTGCAGCCACCCGTACCCGTCGCGCTCCGTGGTGCGAAACTTCGTCTCCGCGGACTCCCCGCGCGGGCGCTTGACGCCCGCCTCCTTCTTCGCGGCCGTCTCCTTCGACGCCTTCGCCTCGGACGGCTTCGACGACGGCGGCGGCTTGTACGGCCCGCTCACGGTCACGACCTTCGCGGCGTGGAGGCAGTTCGCGAGCCACGCCTGGGGGGGCGGGCGGACGGTCGCTTTGGACACGCCTCGGGCCATCGCGCGAGGGTTGTCCGGACGACGACGAGCGACGCGTTGTGGCGATCAGATCGGGCGCGCGCTCGCGGAAAACGAACGATTGCGTGCGCGAGCGAGAGGCCGAGTGCTTTCAACCGTCGATGAATGTCTACCGATGAAGTAATTCTTCACCGGTCAGTTTGACCCACGTTTGATAGGTAGATTAAAAAACAAAAGCTCGCGCGGAGATTCATTTTCCCGCGAGTTTTGAGGGGTCCCATTAACGAAAGGTCGCTCGCTTGGCATCCGGTCAAACCCCCGCGCGCGTCGCGGTGCGTGCACCGTACGCGCGCATTCTATCCGGCACTCGTCGTATCGGGTGCGAACGCGCGGTTGACGCAGTTCCGCGCGCGGACGTCCCTCGCGCGCGCGCGGGACGTCACGCGACTTCCCCCCCCCGGGTGGGGTACAAATTTGCGCGTGTGTGTGCCAGCGTGCAATAAAAAGAACGTTCATCCCGCGCGCGAGGGCGACTCCGCGCGGGGTGCGCGGACGCGGGAAACGCCCCGACGCGCGCGTAAACGATGTCGGTCGCGATGGAAACGCCTTTATCCTTCGACGAGCCCGAGCTCGCGCTTCTTCCGAAGCACACGAAGGTCCGTTCGCGCGCGTTCGACGACTTCGAAAAACACGCGCGAGCGGAGAAAAAGCATTGGTCCTTTCGCGCGGTCGCCCGCATGTGCGCGAGATTCCACGCCGTTCGTCCTCCGTCGCGCGCGTTGAGACGTCGTCTCCTTCTCTCCGCCGTGCCCGCAGGTCCGCGTGACGGGGAATAATCGAACGAAGAGCACGTTAGTCGGCCTCACCGGCGTCGTGAAGAAAGCCGTCGGCCTCGGCGGGTGGCACCTGGTGGCGCGTCCCCCTCCCTCCCAGCCTCGCTCTTTTTTTCCGAGCGTTGGCGTTCTCTCTTCTTCGAGGAACGGAATGAACACGACGCGGCGACCCCCGCGCGCGTTCTCGCGACCTCATTCTCGCGTCCGCGAACGCCATCGCTCAACCTCGCTCGCTCTCTCTCTCTCCTTCCGCGTCCCCCTCCCCTTCCCTCCAGAGACTCGAGACGGGCGTGGACGCGAGGGTGCAGCGGAACGCCATCGTCGCGTTGTCGGCCCCCACCGGGGACGAGAGCGACAGCGGCGAGGACGACTTACGCGTGAACACGAACCCGAACAGCACGAAGCCGGACGCGGAGCGGATGAACGGCCGATCGTCGACGGTTCGGCGGACGCCCACGAAGCCGCTGTCGCGGCCGATCACGGCGACGGTCACGGGGAAGCGGTCGTCGCGGCCGAGCGAGCGCGCCGGCGGCGGTGGCTTCGGCGGCGGCGGCGGCGGATCGAAAGTCAACTTCGACAAGCTCGGGCTCGACACGCTGAAAAAGATCGAGGAGGGGCACTATAAACAGGCTGTCTCCCCGGACGAGCAGAAGCGTAAGCTCGTTGCCAGCGTCGCGGAGCACTTCATGAAAGAGCAGGTGGACGAGGCGGAGGTTTTGATGAACTTCATGGCCGCGTTTTCGAGTCGGAGTACGTCGCGGAATCCGAGCAGGGAGGTGTCGGAAATCGACAAAACGTAAATACGAAATCGGCGGCGACGACGTCGCCGTGTACAAAAGTGGTTGTGCGAAGGTAAACGACGAAGGAATCTAGAGCTTATTGTTAGCCCGAATGTACGAGTATAGCGCTGACGCAGCGCGTCGTTTCCCTAGGGAGGTAGACGAGTGTATGAATGTAAGATCAAAACATGTAAGAATCATCTGTTTCAACATGTTTTTTGCGTTTCTAAAGTAGTCGCGTCTAAAGTACCCTCCTCCTCTCCCTCCATTATTTGATCAAAGCTTCATATCCTTCGGCAACACCCCCGACGTGAGCGCCCGCTCCAGCCGCTCCACCTCGTCCAGCGTCGCCGCGTTCGCGATCGCGACCTTGATCATCCTCAGCTGCTCCTCGCTCGGCCCCGACGCCGACGCCGCCGCCGCGCCCTCCTCTCCGACGACGCCCGGGACGAACGTCTTCGCCGCCTCCATCGCAGCCTCGCCTTCGTCCCCGCCGAAGAGCTCCTCCGCAGCCTCGCGCTCCTTCGGCTTCACCTTCCTGAAGTCCAACACCTTCAACTTCTTCAGTTTGTAAATCACGTACGCGCGGTAATTCTCCGCCCTCGTCACCGGGTTGTTCATCAACGACAGGTGCGTCAAGTGCTTGAACGTCGCCAACGGGTCGACGTCAGCGAGCTTCCCCAGGCGGTTGTTCGTCAGAATCACGCACTTCAGCATCGGCAGCTGCTCGTCCATGTTCTTCCCGATCCGCGCGATCCTGTTGTTGTTCAGATACAACGTGTGCAGACGCGTGAGCGGCGGGAATCCCTCCAGCTTGACGATCTCGTTGTCCGAGAGGTCGATCGCGTCGAATTGGTTCTGCGTCGCCGCGAGGTTCTCGATCGCCGCGATCTTGTGCCCTGTGGACGTTCGCGAACGACGTGGAAGCGCGGCGTGAGCGCGAACGGCGGGGGATGAGCGAAGCGCGCGGGCGATCGAGCGCGGCGGACGATCGAAGGGCGTTTTGAAGGAAAGGAAAGGCACGGATCGGATCGGATCGGCCGCCTCCTCGAGGGACGGGACGCACCTCGTAAATCGATCGCGTAGTCCTGGACCGGGTCTAACCCCTGCGGCGACCGAAGGATGAGTTCCGCGGTGAGACGTCCCGCGAGGCGGGGCAGGCTCAGGAACGCGGTCGTCGCCGGGTCCGGCGCCGCGGACCCCATCCTCGAGATCGAGTTAGGGTTCGATTCCCAGCGAGCGACGAACTTAGCACCGCCGCGCGCGTCTAATCCGCCCTCGCGCGCGGGACTCCTCCGTCTCGACGCGACCCCCGACGCGCGATGCCCCTTCCCCCTCGGTCGACGTGTTCACGCCTGTCCGCGAGCGTGTCTGACCTAGCGCGTGCGACGCGCGCGGGACGAGTAGATCGCTCCCCGCCCGTCAGCGCGCCATTTTCGCGGTCGGTGAACGCGCGCGCGAGCTGCCCGCGAGCAGGGACGGGAACGAAGAAAAATGGCGTTATGCGACTACGACGCCACAACCCAACGCGCGCGGACGCCACGCCGCGCGACCGCGCGGGATACGACGCGCACGATGAGCGAGGCGTCGTTCCGCTCGAGGGCGTCGAACCTCCGGTCCGACTCCGGCGGCGGCGCGGGCGCGACGGCGCTCGCGGCGGTCGAGCCCGTCGACGAGAGCGAGAGCTACGGCCTGAGAGAAGTCGACACGCGGACGCGAGGCGAGCGCGCGCGCGACTACGCGGTGCGCTTCGTGACGGACAAGGTGAGGAACGCGCCGCAGGCGGAGGACGGCGGCGCGGTGCAGGGCGGCGCGTTCACCTCCGTGGACGCGGGCGGGAACGTGTACGCGGACCCGGAGAAGATGGAGGCGATCGGCACCGAGGCGCTGGAGACGGCGCTGGCGCAGATCCCGGAGGACGACGACGACGACGACGACGCGAGCAACCCCGGGGCGGCGTTCCAGAAAGCGTTCGCGCTCAGGAAGATGCGCGAGGATCTGTTCGAGCAAGTGAAAGAGGCGTGCATGGAGCAGGCGAGCCAAGAGATGCGCATCGCGCGACGTAGAGCGCTCGTGGCGTCGCACGCGACGCAGCCCAAGGCGCCGCCGCAACGACAGAGCGGGCTCGTCCAGCCCGAATTCCTCTCGAACTCGAGGAAGGCGATGGGGGAGGCGAACTCGGCGAAGATGTCCTACTACCAAGCCCCGGACCCGTACGACGAGTCCGTGTTCGGGGTCACGAACACGTCGATATACAGGGTGAAGAACGACGCGAGGACGACGCAACGGATGCTGGAGTTTTTGTTGGGGTACTCGAGCGTCGTGGACCCGGACGACCTCGAGGAGATCGAAGCCGGCGCGATGGGGCTGACGGTGTCCAGAGGGAAAGGCATGCGCGAGCTCGCGCTGAAGTACGCGACGCACTTGGATAAGACGTTGCCGGAGCGCCACGCGAACGTCTTGAAGTCGCTCGTGAAGACGGCGGCGGATGATTTCATTCGGCAAGAGCTCCTCGGTTTCGACGCCGCGCAGGCGTACGCGCAGAGAGAGCGCGAGAGCGCGAGCGAGGTCGCGGCGACGAATAAACAAGCGTGGATGACGTCGATGTTCCCGGACGCGCTGTGGCCGAACAAGGCGAAGGTTGGGGGCGCGGACAAAGCCGCGTTGCCGTCGGTGGGGACGCTCGGAGCGTTCGGCGGCGGCGGCGGCGGCGGCGGAAACCCGGGCGACGGCGCGGTGCAAGTCCGCATGAACCCGTCCGGGTTTAACGCGGGGTCGACGTACAGCGGGAGCTAGGTCGTGCGCGCGCGCGGGCGACGCGTCCAACCGCGGGTGCTGAAGTAGAGTAGTTTAGCGCGACGCGAGTCGCGGACATCGCGAACGTCTCACACATTTCGATCGCGACACTCGAACACCACTCGCGTCTCCTCTCTGCTCGTCTCGGGGAAATGTGCGTTCTCATAACAGATGGCGCCTCCTCGGGGAGGTCGCGGAGGCGGCGGCGGGCGAGGCGGCGGCGGGAAACCGAGCACGTCGTCCCGCCAGGATGACGCCGTCAAGGTGGAGATGAGCGCGCAAGCGGAGGCGAGAGTCCGCCGCGCGTTAGAGAGCCTATCGATCGCGTCGACGACCGCCGCCGAGGCGGACGAGGAGGACGACGATCGCGCGCGGGATCTCTTCGCCGAGGCGAAGCTGTGCAAGCTGTACGACGACCTCCTCTCGGAAGGCTTCGGCGTCCGCGACATCGAGAACGCCCTGACGGACGTCGTCACGACGCGACGCCGCGCGACGGACGAGACGGAGGCCGCGGCGAACCCGATGGGCGAGGCGCTCGATTGGCTGTGCTACAACGTCCCGACCGAACGCCTGCCGCGGCGCTACCAAGGCGCGGTGCGGACCGCGGCCGCGTTCCCGGGCTCCGAGGGCGCGGCCGTGGAGGTCCTCGTCGCCGCGGAGGAGCAGGACCCGAACGCCGCCGCCGCCGCCGCCGCCGCCGCCGCCGAGGCGAGGGAGAGAGCGGCCGTCGCCGCGGTCGCCGAGAAAGCCGCCGAGAAAGCCGCCGCCCGCGCCGAGGCGGACGCGGAGCGGAGGAAGCGCGACGCGGAGGAGGCCGCGAGGGCGAACCGCGAGTGGATCATGCGTCAGTACGAGGAAGCGAGCGACGGCGACGGGTCGGACGGCACCGGGAGCGACCACGACAGCTTGGAGGACTACGGTCTGACGGAGGAAGAGATCGAGAGGAAAGCGACGGCGCGGCGGCGGCGACGCGCGTTCGACGCCGACCGCGACGCGCACATCGCGGTGATGCGCCGCGAGATGGACGAGGCCAGAGCGGAAGCCGCCGCGGGGAAGGTCACGAGGGACAAGGCGCGGCAGAAGCGCGCCGGGGAGCTCGTGCGGAGGGTGAAAGAGGAGATGGCCGCGTACGGACTCGTCGACGAGGATTTGCACCCGCCGCCGCCGCCGCCGCCCGCGCCGGCGACGGCGGAAGAGTCGAACGGAGTGGAGGGCACCGCCGCTGGAGCCGCTGATGGGCTATTTAGAGACTCGGGGACGACTCGCGCTCACGGCGAGGGCGAGGGTTCTGGTCCTGGTGCAGGTGCTGATGCGTCCCGACGGGCCCCGGACGCCGGCGGCGGGGGCGGCGGGGACGGCGGGGACGGCGGGGACGGCGGGGACGGCGGGGGGGAGCCCGATGACCCGACGTCCACGGCCTCGAAGAAGGAAGGCGACGACGACGGCGACGACGACGACGACGACGACGGCGGTTTCGGGCTCGATCTGTTCGACGGCGGCGACGAGACGGCCGCGATCATGGGCGAAGACACGGGGAACGACGCCGCGGTGTTCGAACTCTCCGAGGCGCCGTTGTTTCCGCCGACGCACATCGCGGCGAAACCGGCGGCGGGCGCGGGCGGTAAGAAAGGGGGGAAGAAGGGCGGTAACGCTCCAGCCGCTGCGGTTAAGGTCGAAACCGTCGCCCCGAAAGCGCTGCTTCAGATGCTCTGCCGGCGCGAAGGCTGGCTCGCGCCGCGGTACGACAAAGCCGGCCCGAGCGGCGGCGGCGGCGGCGGCGGGACCGCCGGGGCCGCCGTCGGCGCCGTCGTCCGAGGGATGACGTACGCGGTCACCGTCGAGCGCACGGGGAGCGGGAAGCGCGTCGGCGGCGGCTCCGCGGCGAAAGCGGCGGCGAGGAGCACGATCACGTGCTCGTCCGGGGAGGAAGACGCCCCGCCGGGGGGCTGGGAGACCGTGAACGACGCGCAAAACGCAGCCGCAGCGCGGGCGTTGTTTCTCGCCGTCGGGACGACGGGCGCGACCAGCGCGACCGTCGCCGGGCTCGCGCCGATGCCGTCGGAGCTGCCTGCGGAGTTCAAGATGGCATGGCGGCGTTGGGCCGAGGAGGTTTTCGACGCCGCCGCCGCCGCCGCCGCGGGGGTCGGAGGCGACGCCGGCGGACCCGGGACCGTCGCGTCCGCGAGGGACGATTTCGTCCGACGGTTGTCGCGCGGAGCGGGGGGTAAGCGCCGCGGCGTCGGCGCGGACGCTGACGACGCGCCGAAGGAGTCGTGGGAAGACGGTGACGGCGAGGACGACGCCGCCTCCGGCGTGGCGTCGAGGAGAAAGTCCATCGGGGAACGGTCGCCCGCCGCGCGGCCCGCCGCCGCCGCCGCCGCGAACGCCTCCGCGTTCGCGGAGACGAGCGAACGACTGAAACGCGACGCGGCGACTAAACGTTCCGACGCGGCGTGGCAAAAGATGCGCGCGTTCCGCGAGAACCTTCCCGTGGCCGCGCTCAGGGACAACCTCCTGCGCGCGCTCCGCGAGCGCGACGCCGCGGTCGTGTGCGGCGAGACCGGGTCCGGGAAGACGACGCAAGTGCCGCAGTACCTCCTGGACGACGCCGTCGACGCCGGCGCCGGGGCCGGGTGCCGCGTGATATGCACGCAGCCGCGCCGCGTCGCGGCGCTCACCGTCGCCGAGCGCGTCGCGTCCGAGCGCTGCGAGCGCGGCGGCGTCGGGGGCAAGGGCAGCCTCGTGGGGCATCACGTGCGGTTAGACGCCGCGGTCACGAAGGACACGAGGCTCACGTTTATGACCGCGGGGATACTCCTTCGACGGATGCACGGGGATCCGCTCCTCGCGGAGGTGTCGCACGTGGTGTTGGACGAGATACACGAGCGGAGCTTGGACGGGGACTTTCTCCTCGCGCTGTTGCGGACGCTGCCCGCGCGACGGAGGGAGCTCGGGATGGCGCCGTTGAAGTTGATCGTGATGAGCGCGACGCTCGACGCGAATTTATTCTGCGGGTACCTCGACGACTGCCCGGTCGTCCAAGCCGCGGGACGCACGCACCCGGTGAGCACGGTGTATCTGGAGGATATCCACGACATGCTCGAGTACACGTTAGACGAAGAGAGCCGGTGCTGCCGACGTCCGCGAGGCGACTCCAGAGGCGCGGCGGCGATCGAGAACATGGACCGGAGAGAGAAAGCCGCGGCGCTAGACTCGTGGGGGGTGGACGACGCGTGGCGCGGGGACGAGAACCCAGACTACGACCCCACGCAGTTCGAGCACGTCAGCGCGCTCACGCGTCGGAACTTATCGCGCCTGGACGAGAACGTCATCGACTACGACATCATCGAGAAGCTCTTGGGCGTGATCGACGACGACGCCCCTCACGGCGCCGTGCTCGTCTTCCTCCCCGGGATCGGCGAAGTCTCTGGGCTCATCGATCGCCTCGCGTCGAACCCGCGGTTCGCGCCTCGACACGGGAAGCACAAGCTCGTGCCGTTACACTCCGCGCTGACGCCCGCGGAGCAGAGAGAGGCGTTTAAGACGCACGCGGTCGGTGTTCGGAAGATTGTCGTGGCGACGAACGTGGCGGAGACTTCCGTGACGATCGAAGACGTCGTCGTCGTGATCGACAGCGGTCGGGTCAAAGAGCGCCAGTGGGACGCGCGGCGCGGGATGGCGAGCTCATTAGAAGGCTGGGTCTCGAGAGCCGCGGCGAGGCAGCGCGCGGGAAGAGCCGGGCGCGTGCGCGCGGGGACGTGCTACGCGTTGTTCACTTCGCACCGCGCGCGAGACGGATTCCGGTCGCATCAAGTCCCGGAGATGCACCGCGTCCCGCTCACGGAGATTGTGTTACAGATCAAGAAACTCGACGTCGACGACGGGGCGGAGGCGTTCCTGGCCGGGTCGTTGGAGCCGCCCGCTCCTGACGCGGTGGTCGCGGCGCTGAACACTCTGAGGGAAGTTGGAGCCGTGGACGCGTCGGAGGCGGCGGCGTTGACCCCTCTCGGGCATCATCTCGCCGCGCTTCCCGTGGACTGCCGCGTCGCGAAGATGCTCGTGTACGGCGCGCTCCTGTCGTGTTTATCCCCGGTGCTCACGATCGCAGCGTGTTTATCGTACAAGTCGCCGTTCACGAGTGGTCAGGGCGGGAAAGGCGGCGGCGGCGCCGCCGCCGGGGACGCCGCGCGGAGACAACTCTCGCTCCCGAGCTCCGGCTGCCTCGCGTCCGGGGAGCAGAGCGATCACCTCGTGTACGCCGCCGCGTACGAAAACTGGGCCAAGGTGGCGTCCGTCTCCGACCGTAACACCGCGCGCAGGCACGCGACGAAGCACGGCTTGTGCCCGGAGACGTTGAAGCAAATCGCGGAGATGCGCGGGCAGTACGCGAGCCTTCTCGCGGACATCGGATTCATCGCCGGCTCGAAGGGCACGCGCGCGGACGCCTCCCCGAGCGGCTGGGTGGACGACCCCTCCGCGTCGTGGAACGTCGACGCGAAGCGCGCGCCGGTGGTGAAGGCTGTCGTCACCGCGGGTCTCTACGCGAACATCGCGGCGACGGAGAACACCGGGCGGTGGCGGGACGCGAAGGGCGAAGTCGGGGTGCACCCGTCGAGCGTAAACGCGAAGCTCGCGACGCCGACGTTTCCGTTCTTGGTGTTCCACGAGAAAGTGAAGACGTCCAGGGTGTTTCTGAGGGACAGCACCGTCGTCGCCCCCGCGGCGTTGCTCCTGTTCGGCGGCGCGATGGACGTGTATCACGCCGCGGGGAGGGTGTCGTTGGACGGGTGGCTGTGGCTGAGAGCGTCCGCGCAAGTCGCTGTGCTGTTCAAGAAGCTGCGCCGCGCTCTGGACGACGAGCTCGACGCGCGGATACGAGGCGCGCGACGAGTGCGAGATGGTGGCCCTAGTAAAGGTGCGGGCGCGGAGGATATATTGAGGACGATCCGGACCGTGCTCACGGAGCACGGCTGCAGGTCGTCGTAGAGGTGGGCGTAGGCGTAGATATCGCGTCGTATAAGATACACGTACAACGCAGCCGCCGACGACGACTGAAAGAATACATTAGACTACTTCGTCTTCTTCTGCTCCTGTTGCGCGAGCTTAGGGAGGTCGTCCGTGGACGCCCCCAGGCCCGCGAGCTGCCGCCGCATCAAGTTCGCGTACACGCCGTCGGGGATCTTCATGAGGTTATCGTGCGTGTCTTGCTCCGCGACGACGCCCTCGCTCACCACCGCGACCGAGTCCGCGTCTTGAATCGTGCTCAACCGATGCGCGATCACGATCGACGTCCGGTTCCTGCCGCTCATCATCGCGTCCAACGCGTCGTTCACGAGCTGCTCGCTCTCCGCGTCGAGCGCGGACGTCGCCTCGTCGAGGAGTAAAACCTGAGGGTTCATGAGCACCGCGCGCGCGATGGCGATGCGTTGCTTCTGCCCGCCCGACAGCTTGATCCCTCTCTCGCCGACCCACGTGTCCAATCCTTTCTCCAAGTCGCGCACGAAGTCCGCGACGTTCGCTTGCTCGAGCGCGCGCCAGATGTCCTCGTCCGTCGCGTCCGGGGACGCGAACCTCGCGTTCGAGCGGATGGACCGCGCGAACAACACCGGCTCCTGCGACACGACGCCGATGAGCGAGTGCAGGTGCTCGTGCTGAATCTCCCCGACCGGGACGCCCGCGACGAAGACCTGGCCTTTGATCGGGGCGTAGTAGTACTGCACGAGCGCCGCGATCGTGGACTTCCCCGCCCCGGACGCGCCGACGATCGCCGCGCACGTCCCCGCGGGGACGTTGAGCGACAACCCGTTGAGCACCGGGCGGTCCGGAACCCCCGGGTACGCGAAGTGCACGTCTCTCAGCTCCACGCTCACGCCCGTCTCGGTCGTGTCCGGCGCGAGGACGCCGTCGTGCGGGAGGAGCGACTCGCGGTCCATGAGGTCGAACACGCGCGTGGACGCGCCGAGGGCTTGGATGATGGACGCGTAGGTGCCGGAGATGAGCGCCATGCCGAAGGAGGCGTTGATGGAGTAGAGGATAAACGCGTTGAGCTCTCCGATGGTGAGGTCGTCCTCGATCGCGAGCCGGGAGCCGTAGTAGAAGGTGGAGCCGAGGGTGATGAAGACGCCCGCGGTGAGGCAGCCGTTGAAGATCGCGCTTCGCCTCCCGTACGACATCTCCACGCCGAGGGCTTCGTTGACGCTCGACGCGAAGTGCGAGGACTCGTGGTTCTCCTGGCCGAAGGTTCGCACCGTGCGAATCGCGCCGAGGGAGTCCTCCGCGACGGACGTCGCCTTCGCCGTCGCTTGCTGCGTCAGACGTGCGAGCACGCGCAGACGGCGGCTCTGCCAGATCGCCGCGGCGATGAGCGGCGGGAACGCGGCGAGGACCACGAGCGTGAGCCGCCACGACGTGTAAAACATAAACGTAAACGCGATAATCACCGTCGCCATCCCTCGGAGCGCCATGGACAAATTCTGCGTCGCGACGTTCTTCAGCATCGCGGTGTCCGTGGTTATGCGCGAGATCAACGACCCGGACGTCACGGAGTCGAAGAACCCGACCTCCTGGGCGAGGATGTTCGTGAACAGGCGGTTCCGCAGCCGCGCGACGACTTTGTACGAAGCCGTGTTGAACATGTACATTCGCAGCGCCTGGAACAGGCCGCCGAAGAGACCGACGAGGAGGAGGCCGATGTACGCATCGAGAACGTCCCTGCGCGCGCCCGCGCTGTCGCCTTCCAGGTGCTTCGTGACGCCGTCGATCATGCGCCCGGCGTAGAACGGGATCAACATGATGCACACGGAGTTACAGAACAGAAAGAAGATGCCGACGGATAAGCGCTTCGATTGGCCTTTCGACTCTTGGAGGATGCGGTAGAAGTCTTGCTTCATGCTGCGCTTCTTCTTGCCGCGCAGCAGGCGGTCCCTCGAGCCGTCGAGGTCTTCGCCGTCCTCCTCTTTTTTCTCGCCGTCCTTCTCGTCGCCCTTGCCGTCGCCCTTCTCGCCGTCATTCTTCGCGTCGGCGGCCGCCGGTTTTTTCGCCGCCGCGCCGGGCGCGGCGTCGAAGCTGACGCGGATGCTCTTCTTCGCCGTCAGCGGCTCCTCGACCTTGACGCTCGTGAGCGTGACGCCGTCGTCGTCGTCGTCGTCCTTGGACGGAGGCATCGTGACGCGCGGGGAGAGAGACTCTGCGCGGTCGAGTTGTGACGCGTCGCCGACAGACGGGTGGAGGGTGGACGACTACGAGCCACGTCGACTATCGACGGCTGCCGTGTCATTCGCGGTGAAATCGAGCCCAGGACCTGGTTTCAGTCGTCTCGCGTCGACCGATGAAAGGGCGATGCTCACCCCGGTCTCGAACCTGGGATTTTCGCGCCCCTCGACCCGGTTCGAACGGAGCGCCCTCGCGAGCGCGCGTTCGCGCGAGGCCACACGCGCGCGCGCGGCAACGCACGAATCGTCCGCACGCGCGTTCGGTCACTCTCGAGCGGGAGCGGCGCCGATCGCGGTCGTCGCGCTCGAGGCGCGTCGAGGGAGAGGCGGATCTCCTCGCGGTGGTTTACCCTAATACGCATTCATTCACAGAGATCGTCGTCCATGTCCGCGACGCTGTCCGCGCTGCAGCAGCGCAAGGAGCGCTTGGACGAGGAGCTGAAGCAGACGGAGAAGCAGGTGTACGACCTCGAGACGCACTACCTGAACGAGAGCTCGCAGCACGGGAACGTCTTCAAAGGGTTCGAGGGGTACCTCTCGCAGACGAAGAACACGACGCAGAAAAAGACGCGGAGTTTCAAGCCGGACGAGAGGTTGTTCTCGATGTCGAGCACGACGTCACCGGTCGTGGAGGAGATCGCCGCGGAGCAGGCGCAGGAGAAGACGGTCACGACGCAGTCGGGGAGGAAAGCCGGCGGCGGCGGCGGGTACCGGTAGCTTTTGGACCATAGCGGAAGATCGAATAGGAACGAAATTAGGCGTCCACGAACGACGAGATCGTCTCGTCGCGACCGACGTCCGGCGGGGTCTAACGCGGCTATTCTGCGACGTGAGCACAACGCACGACGCGTCGTTCAACTCGTCCCCGATCACGTCCCCGGGATCTCGTCCCCGTCCCCGATCTCGTCCTCGCCGTCGTCGAAAATCTCCCCGCGAATCTCCGGGAGGTTGTTCTCGAACGCGACCCGCAACCTATCGTCCAACGACACGTCGCACACCACCTTGCCGTCCACGCTGAGCACGTGCACGCCCCCGATGCACGACGCCACGTCCGTTGTCGCCGCGCGTGTGCGTGCACTACCCCCCTCCCCGCTCGCGTCGTCGTCGTCGTCGTCGTGCGGCGGCGGCGGCGGCGGCGGCGGCAGATGCGCGCGCGTGTCCAGCGTGAGTTTCAACTCTCGTCCCGCGGCGGCGGCGTTTTCCTCCGCCCGCCGCATCGCCGCCGTCGCCTTCTCCGCGTCGACTTCCCGGCATCGAATCACCGCCTCCGTGGCTTGGAGCTTCGCGACGCCCTGTTCGACGAGGCCGACGAGGAGAGATTCGTACTCCGGTTTATCGCTCGCGTCTCTGAGTTCATCGCGCGCCTCCGCGAGGATCCCTCGCACGGCGTCGTCCCTCGCTCGGAGCAAACGCAGCCGCGCCGCGTTGAGTCGCGTCGAGAACTCGATCCGCTTCTCCTTCTCCGCGGCGCTCTCTTTCCTCTCGTACTCCTCGCGTATCTTCTGCTTCTCTCGCTCGACGACGTCACGCTTCTCGACGTCGAATTCCTGCGCGAGCGACGGGGACGGGGCGGCGTTCGCGTGAGCGACCGAGCGCGAGACTTTTGGCGCGGGTGCCGATCGGACGTCGGAACCGCGCGGACGCACCTCCTCCGCCGCGATGTTGATCTCGTTCGCCTTCTCCTCCGCCTCCTGCTCGATGAACTTCACCATCTGCGCGAGCGAGAGCGCGGAGGGGGATTTGAGCGAGCGGAGCGGGCGGACGAGGGGCGTTTACGCTCGTCGTCGCGAAAAGCCACGACGTTCGATCGAGGAGGGACGCGGCGCGCGCGCGCGGTCATTCGCACCTGCGTGATCTGTCGCCGCACCTCCTCGTCGTTCATGGTGCCGCGTGCGTCACTCGAGCGCGGCCGCCTCGGCGTGTTTTCTCCCGCGTCGCCGCGCGGCAGCCCTATGACGCGCGAGATCCTCGCGCTTCTCGGGAGACGCGAAAAGTCAAGTCGCTCAGCGAACGTGCGTTTCTGTTCGTGTGAATGATGAATTGCTTAACGGTTGACGTCTAACGCACGCCTACTCCGTCCACACCTGCCCCGCCATGAACTGCAGCGCCGGGACGCCGCGGATCTCCATGTCGAACAGCGGCGCCTCGATCCTCCGCAGCCCTCTCAACCCGGCGTCCTCGTCCAACATCTCCATCGCGCGCCGCTGGTCCTTCGCCTTGACCGCGCAAAAGTTCACCGCGGTTTGCGCGTCTTTGGTCACCGCGCCCTGCGCGGCGATCAGCGCGTCGAGCTTCTCGGCGAGGCCGTCGACCGCGCCGGCCGCGTCGATGGCCTCGCGCAGCGCCTCCTGCTTCGCGGCGAGCTCTTCTTTCCTCGCGCCGAACCCCTCCCCGGTGACCTGGACGATCTGGTTCACGACGAGGCGACGCGTTGGCACCTTTTCCTTTTCGAGCGACGACAGCAGCCGGCCGCTCTCGGAGATGCCGAGCACCGTGGGGATCGTCACGATGACAAACTCGGTCGTCTTCTCGTTCCGGAACAGATCCTTCACCTCCTGGAGTTGCGCCTTGAGCTTCTCGAGCTTCGCGACGGCCTCGTCCTGTTTGCCGTCGTCCACGCCGAAGAGCCCTTTCACCGCGTCCGTCGCCGACGTCAGCTTTTGCCGGAGGCGGACGATCTTACCGATGCTCTTGTCCAAAAAGTCCGGCAGCGACAGCAACCGCAGCGTGTGCCCGGTCGGCGCGGTGTCGAACACGATCCTCGTGAACTTGGCGTACTTCTCGTCTTTGATGAACTGCACCACCTTGGATATCGCGATCGCCTCGTCGAGCCCCGGCGGCGGCGTGTCCAGGAGTTCGCCGAGCTTGAGATCTCCGAGCTGATCCGCGAGCCCGCCCAGGCCGACGCTGCCCATGAAGTCTTTCGCGCCTTGGGACATGTCCGTCTGCTTCGCGAACGCGGCGAACTCCTCCTTCGCTTGGTTCGGGTCCACCTCCATCGCGTACAGCTGCGCGTCCGTGCCGTCGACGCAGACCGGGACGCCGCCGGTGACGTCCTGCGCGAGGGAATCGCTCAGCGAGTGCGCGGGATCCGTGGACACGAGCAGCGTCGGGTGCCCGTTCATCGCGAACTTCACCGCGAGCGAGGACGACAGCGACGTCTTCCCGACGCCGCCTTTGCCGCCGACCATGTAGTACTTCCGGTCTCTCCCCGCGGACATCTCCGAGAACCCCGCGGACTCGACGGACGACGACGCCGACGTCACGACGGGAGCGCGTCGCGAGACGCGCACGCGGACGCTCGAGCCGAGACGCTTCCGCGCGCTTCCCCGGGTGTCGCCCACGCGCGAGGAGGGCGCGAGCGCGCGCGAGAGCGCCAGCGGCGCCGCGGCTGCCGTCGCCATCGTTCGCGGCGTCGACCGCGCGCGAGAAGCGGAGCGATGAGTGAATGATTCGATCGACGCCCGGCTCACAGGGTCGATCGACTCGGACGGAACTACGAACGCCGAACCCGCGAAAATTACGCTAGGTTATGGTGTGGTCGGTTTTAACCCACCCGGCTATGGGCAAACAGTCTGACGAGTACGCGAATTAACTACAGGGTTTAAGCATTTACGATAGGTTATGGGGCACTTTTTTCCCGCACCGAATCGTGATTGGCTGCTGGTGACGGGGACATCCGAAAGAGCATCTGATTCGATAGCGACGAACGATAGCCGCGCTTTATCCTTCTAGGTCAGCAGTCAGTCCGTGGAGTTAACACAGAATCTGAGAGTTCCGAGGGTCACACGCCCTCGCGCGACCGGGCCAACGCGCGTCACGAGAACCACCGAGAGCGCGAATCATGACGAACAAGATGCCATGCGACAATTGCCACGCCGCGCCCGCGGAGTGGTTCTGCGCGCACGACGGTGCGCGCGAGATTCCGCGTCGAATCTTTTCCGCCAAACCTCGGAGATTCCCCTCGCTTTTTCCCCCGCGTCGCTTAACCCCGCTTTTTACACCGAGACGACGCGACGCTGACGCGCTCGATTCCACCTCAGGAGCGAACCTGTGCGCGCGATGCGACGTCGCGATTCACACCGCGAACAAGGTGCGCGCTCTCCCGGGATTTTTTTTATCGCGTCGACTCGCGCGGCGCCGATAAGCGCGGCCGCGTGACCCTACTTTTCGCGGGTCATTCATTTCGTCCGCGTCGAGATCCCTCCTTCAGCATCTTACTCGTCTCCCCCCGTCCTCCCCCTCGTCCTCCGCAGCTCGCGATGCGACACGAACGCATCCCCATGGAACAAAAACTCGCGAACGACGCGCTGTGCCAATCCATCAACCCGACGAACGACGGCTTCGACACCGAGATGGGCGTGGCGCGCAACGAGCAAGCCAGCACGTCGTCGGGCGCGCCCACCAACGAGACGTCGAACGACCTCGACTGGCTCGTCTCCGGCCCGCACGGCAACATGGACGACCCGCTCAGTAATTTACTCGACATGCACCAGGACGCGCACGACAGCAGTAACGGCGACGCGTCGCACTTTGGGTTGGACGACGCGTCGCTGTGGGGGAGCCACGGCGGCTTCGGGAACGGAAACCACCTCTCGTCGGCGGCGTTTAGAAACTCGGACGCGCGGCGGGAACTGAGCGCGCAACCGGTGGTCGGCGACAGCGCGGGGTTTGTCACCGGGAACGGCGCGGCGATGATGGGACAAGGACACGCCGACGGGATGCAGCGACAACAGAACGATGGGAAGGAAATCTCGAGCACGAGCGGGACGAGCGAGACGACGCAGGCGCCGACGCAGATGATGCCGCCGCACGCGGGCGGACAAGTCAACTTTTCGCACGGCGGCGGCGCGCCGGGGGGGCCGGGGTCGCCGCACTACGACCAAGTCTTGACCAGGCCGTTCGCGACGAGCGCGCTGAGACACGCGCAGCTGCAGCGGTACCGCGCGAAGCGACTCGCGAGGCACCTCGGGCACAAGAAGATTCGATACGAGTGCCGGAAGACGCTCGCGGATAACCGCCCGCGCATCAAAGGCCGGTTCGCGAAGGTGCACTCGGACCCGAACCTCGCCGCCGCCGCGCTCGCGGCGGTGCAGTCGTGCCCGGACCTCACCGCTTTGAACGTCGTAGGAGAGGACAAAGAGTCCTCCGAGGACTCAAACTCGAAGAAAGGAGGCCGGAACGCCAAGTCGCGACTGTCGAACGGCAGCGGCAGCAACGAGAGCTCGTCGCCTAAACTGAAAAACCCGGCGCACAAGGCTTCGTCCAAAAAGCCAAACACGCGCGGGTCCGGGGCGTCTAGCCCGGAGCAGTGGGACTCCACCGCGGGCGTGAGCTTGCGGTCGGGGGGGAAAGGGATGCCGTACACGCAGTCTGAGGTCTCGCTCGTGGACCTCGGGCGAAGGCTGTGTTGAGTCGTGTGGTGAGAGCGGAGCGAGGGTGGGTGCGCCGAGCGAGCGAGCGAGCGACGGAGTTTCATCATCAGTCGTCTCCTTCTGTTCGTCTGGCGAATTGTTGTACAAGAGGAATTTTTTTGGTTCGGGACGGGTTGCGGGTGTAAAAACGCAAAACAAACGAAAACGCATGTGGAAAGAAGTGAAGTGAGGGAAAAACAAGGGACCGGGGACGCAGTCACGCGGAGAAGGACAAACACGTTGGGGAGCACGCGCGCTGTGTGTACGACGCCCGCGCGCGCGCTCCCCGTTCTGTCCGCGTCGACGCTCGTAATTCAATAGAGTATAGAACTCCGAGCGGGAGCGATTTAATACCGAGCTCCTGCGCCTTCACTCGACGTCGTCTCGTTTCTCGTGGGTGGACACCCTACCGTAGAGTTACAAAGAGCTAACTTATGATTCGCGTACACGACGTCCCCTCACTCCTTGGACGACTTGATGGACTCCATGAAGCGAGCGTTCGCGGCTTGCCTCTCCGCCTGCATCGCCTTGACCTCCTCCGTGAGTTTCACCTCCCACTCCGCCATCGCGTTCGCGGCCCAGACCCCCCCGCCGGTCCACAGCACATGCTCCCACGGGTCTGAAAGAGAGAAAGAGAACGGGCGGGCGGAGTCAGCGCGTGCGACGCGAGCGCGCGGGGGACGAAAGAAACCCTAAAATATCCTCCGAGGACGCCTCGGTCCAAGATGTGGCACGGATCGCGTCCGCGATCGACGTGCACCGCTGCGGGGAGCGATCGATTCGCGCGTTCACGAGCGCGGGTTTCACCGCGCGCGCGTCATGGCGCGGCGTCGACCGCACACGCCGCGCGTGCGACGCGCGAGAATGAACGAACCCGCGCGCGCGCGTCGCTCGCGGTGGAAAGAAAGAATGGCGCGGGGGAGGAAAGGGCACGCACTGCGCAAGAGCGGGAGCTTGCGAAGGGCGTTGATGAACAGCTGCGTCCCGAAACCCATGGCGGCGCCGGCCATCGTGGCCGTGGTGGCGAACGGCATTTTCTCAACCCGCGGTGTCTATCGCGCGCCGAGACTACTGCGTTCGATCGCGCGAAGGTGCCCGTTTATCGCGACTCTTCGACCCGACGAAAATCGCCACTGAGCGAAGAGGCGCGAAATTTCCACCTTGAAGGTACCTTGGTGTTCTACTAGCTAGACTACCTGCGCGGCTCCACCGACAGCGCCTCCTTGTCCTTCACCCCCGCGTCCTTCAACGTGCGTCCAAGGTCGCTCAGCGGCCGGCGCGGGAACGCCGCCACGAGCGCGTGCCTCGACATGTCCACGCCCGTCTCCGCCGCGACGAACGCCGCCACCGCGGCGACGGCGTCGACGTCCCGAAACCGCCGGCTCAGGCGGCGCCCGCTCGGGACGCGCACGGCGAGCGTCACCGCGGCGGGGTCCCCGGCGGCGGGCTCGTCGGGGACGGGCGGCAGCGCCATCGGGGGAGGCGGGGGTTGCGAATGCGGCGGGGTGGACTGCGCGAGCGACGCGGCGATCGCCGCGGCGAGGTCCGCGTCGGCGTCGTCGCCGCCGCCCGCGCTCGGGGCGCCCGCCCCGGCGAAGCTCGCGGCCAACGCCCTGGCCGCGTCCTCCGCGGAATCCCTCTTCCCCGCGCCTCCGCCATGCCCGTGCCCGTGCCCGTGTCCTAAACTCGCGGCGATCGCAGCCTGGAGCTCCGCGTCGTCCGCCGATCCCTCCCCGCCGCCGCCGCCGCCGCCGCCGCCGCGCGCGAGCGTCGTCAACGTGGCGCGCCCCCCCGCGCCGACCCTCGCCATCGCCTGCTCCGCCGCGCACCGCGCGCGCCCCGCGGCTTTCACCGCGTCGGCAGCCTTGTTATCCGCGGCCGCGTCCTCGACGTTGACCCACCGGCCGTACGTCCCGCTCGAGCTCGCGTCCGCCGCCGCGGGCAGCGCGCCCCGCACGACGAAGATGCTGTACCCCTCCTCCTTCAGCTGCGCGAGGAACGCGCTCAAGTACAGCTCCGAGATGGGCTGCGGCGCGGGGAACATGCTGTTGAAGTTCCACCACCCCCCGGGTTTGGGCGCGCTGCCCTTCTTCCCGCCGAATCCGCCGCCCGCGTGCACGCTCGGGCTCTCCACGTCGTCTCGTCGTCGAACCGCGAACCAGTGCTGGTCGAGGTTGCACAGGAACGCGACCTCGTCCTGGGGCGACCTCCACGCGCTCCCAGCCTCGCGCGAGGTGGCGGGCACGCACGTCAGGTTCCAAACCTCCAGCGCTTTCGTCAGGACTTGGATGCTGAAGTTCCCGTCCGCGGCGGCGTTCCCGCTGTCCTCCGCCATGTACCTCAGAAAGTCCGCGCTCTCGACGCCGGACTCGCGCATGAGCGCGCGCTCGCGCTCGTCGAACTCCGTCGCGATCGCCGCGAGGTCGTGCGCGCTGAAGTACGGGCCTTGAAGCAGCGTGTTCAGCGCGTGCACGCCGCACAGCATCGACGTCTGCTTCTCGTGGTACAGCAGCCGCGCCATCGTGCCCGGAGGGGGGGAGGGGCGCGCTCGACGAATCTGATGGAAGCGACGTCCGCGACGCGACGCGACGCCAGCTGCTCGCGCTCGGTATCGAAGGTCCGGAAGGTCGTTGTGCGGCGTACTGTAGTACGTACGCGAACCGCGTACGAAACGTATGTGTAAGTAGTCAGCGACGATTTGAAAATGGACAGCGCGGGAGTTAGGAAGGAATTCGTTCGTCCGCGCGCGGCTCGCCTCCACAGCGACGCGCGCGCGAGGGACGTCGTCCGGACGAACGCGCGTAAACGTGACCATGTCGCGCATGACGCATCACGCGAACGGGACGGTGACGCGCGAGCCGAACGGCTCCGTGCAGGTCATCTTCGGTGCGTCTCTCTCCCCGCCGAATACGAATCTCGAATCCCCAGCTTGGCAACCAACCCCTCCCCGCGCGCGTCTGAATCTGACGTCCCCGCGTCCCCGTCCGCGCCTGACCGATCCCCGCGCGTCCCGACTCCCGCCATCACGACAGGCCCGATGTTCTCCGGGAAATCCACCGAGCTCGCGCGACGGATACGCCGACACAAGGTCGCGAATCGCTCGTGCCTCGTCGTGAAGTACGCGAAGGACACGCGGTACGAATCCGAACCGGGGACCGCGGAGGCGGGGACGGACGGCGTCGACGACTTGCGCGGGTGCATGATAACGCACGACCGACAGGCGTTAGTCGCATACCCCACACATCTGCTCGCGGACGTGGACAACGTCGCGCACTCGTTCGACGTCATCGGCGTGGACGAAGGGCAGTTCTTCCCGGACGTCGTCGCGTTCTGCGAAAAGTGGGCCAACGAGGGGAAAACCGTCATCGTCGCCGCGCTGGACGGCGACTTCAAGCGGACGCCGTTCGGCGCCGTCCTCGGCCTCGTCCCGATCGCGGAGGACGTCACAAAACTCAGCGCAGTGTGCCACGGCTGCGGCGGCGACGCGGCGTTCACCGCGCGCGCGGGCGCCGTCGCGACGGATGAAGTCGAGCTCATCGGCGGGAGCGACTTGGGGTACAGCGCGTCTTGCCGCGCGTGCTTCGCGTCCGGCGCCGCCGCCGCGCAGGCGGGGAAGTCGCCCATCGGGAAGGCGGCGAAACAAAAACAACTACAACAACCATCGTCGACGCCGTCGCGGCCGCCGTCGTCCGCGTCGTCCGCGGAACGCGCGCGCGCGAAGAAGCGCGCGTCCGTGGACGGCACCCCCGCGGCGGCGGCGGTGACGGAGGCGCGCGCGGCGGCGGCGACGCCGTCCACCGCGACGCCGTCCGCGGCCGAGCAGCCCGTCGCGTCCACGCCGGCGATGCGGGACGTGGGCGAGCGCATGCGACTCCTCACGATGGACTCCCCGTCGACGCCGGCGGACTCTGGCTACACTCCCGTCGCGGCGCGCGGGACGCGCGGCCGAACGAAAATGGGCGCCGCCGCGTTGAACGCGGTCGCGGGGGTGGAAAACCCCATGGGCGGCGGCGGGAAGCGGCTCGCGCGCGGCGCGGGTGGGCCAGGGCGGTCGCCGTACAACGAGCTCGCGAGTCGCGGCATGGGCGCGGTGGTTCGTTCGCCGCTGTCGAGCGTCCGGTGACGAACGCGACGGCGACGCGGCGGCGGAGAGGAAGCGAAGGGCGGGCACGCGCACGGGCGCGCGTGGTCTAATTATTCACGAGTCGACGGGGGCGGGGGGATGGGATGGGGGGAGACGTTCACCGAACGAAACGAACGCGCGTCTCGACGTTCGAACGACGCGCGCGTGACTGATTATTTTAGAGTAAAACAGGAGTTGCAAAATGTCGCATCTCTTCGCGCGCGTCGCCGCGTCATCGCTTGTACCCCGTCTTGTACGCCGCCTTCTCCGGCAACACGAAGCTCACGAGCATCATGTGCTTCCCCGGGGCGACGAGGCGCACTCTGCGGTACACGACGCCGTCGCCGAGCGCCTTGGCCGAGCGCCCTAACCCCAGCGCCTGCGCCGCGAGCCCCCCTATCTCGCCCTCCGGGTTCGTCGGGTGCTTCGAAAACGCGTACACGTTGATCCTCGGCAGCGCCTCGGGCGGCCAGACGTCTCGCGTGAACGCCCCCTTGAAGCAGTCCAGCAACTCGAGGCTGCCTTGCGGGAGGTTCATCACCGCCTGCGTGAAGCGCACGCCTTGAAGCTTGCCGTCGGCGTCGAAGCCGACCCTCGAGACGCGAAGCTCGACGGCGTCGCGCGCGTCCAAGCACGTGATCCCCGCGAGGCGTCTCTTCGGCTTTCCGTTTTTCTGATCGTTCACGCTGAGATAGTCGATCGCCTTCGGGTTGAGGTCGTTCGCGTAGACTCTCTCGCACTTCCGCGCGGCTAACAGCGCGATCGGGCCGACGCCCGCGCACAGATCGAGGACGACGTCGTCCGGGGAGAACGAGTCCACGAGCCTTTGGCGCTCCGTGCCGAGCCGCGAGTTCCAGTACATCGCGCGAAAGTCGAGCTTGTACAGCAGCCCGTTTTCGTTCACCTCCGTCTCCAACGGCGCGTTCGGTCGATCGTTCTTCGGCGCCCCCGCGAGCACCTCCATGTCGAACGTCCGGTACGGCCCGCCCGTCTCCCCGGTCTTGTTCACCACGACCTCGATCTGTTTCAGCTTGTCCACGAGCACCGCCGCCACCGCGGCTTTGTACGGCTCGTGTTCCTCTCTCAGGTTGAGGTGCGCGACGCGTCCAACCGTCTCGAACCCGACCGGGATCACGATCCCCGGCGGGATGATCCTCCGCAGCGCTTCCTCCGCGCTCAGCGCGTCGTACCCCAGGTGCATCACGTGCGTCGTGAGCGTCGCGGACGGGGTCTTCGCGAGCGCCTCGGTCACCGCGGGCGGGTAGTCGTCGACCGGCGCGCCCGCCGCGCACGACGCCTCCGAGAGGAGGATCAAGCTGTGCTCCCTTTCTTCGACGTCCGCGATCACCTTGTTCAGACGCGGGCGGTCCAGGGTGTGCTTCTTGATCGCCGCCATGAGCCCGCCGATCTCTCGCGTCGGCGCTCTGATCGCGGCGACGACGAGCTCGGTGTGGAATCGCTCGTCCGCGGGGTCGACGACGGGCGCGGACGGCGGCGACGACGACGATGACGTCGCCGTCCGCGACGACGACGCCGCGTCGGCGGCGTCCTGGTGGACGGAACGCGCGCCGCGTCCGTCGCCGCCGCCTCCGCCGCGCGCGACGCCGTGGCCGCCGCTCAAGGACCGGACGCTCGCGCGCGTGACGTGTTGCGCCCGCGCGGGCGCGTGATCAGGCGACGGCGACCGCGCCGGCGGCGACCGCACCGCGCGCCAGTGCGCGTTCGCGTGCGCGGACCCCGCCGCCCGTCGGGGCCCCGCGGTTCCGACGAGCCTCGCGCGCGCGCCCGCGCCCACGCGCGCGACGACGACGCGCGCGGCGGATGCCGACATCCTATCGACGACTCTCGGGACACGACGGCGCGCGTCCTCCCTCGCTGACGTCCCGCGCTCGCGCGCGACGGTCTGGCGGCGAGCGGGGATTCGGACCCGCGGAGGGAATTGCGAGTGGATAAAAAGCGCGCTCGGGTTCGTAGTAACACGTCACAAATTTATTCACGCCTGCACCTCACGCCTGCGCCGCCAGGACCATCGTGTTCACCCCGCACGACCCTTTATCTTTGCATATCTTGTAGTACCCCTCCTCGCCCCAACGCGCCCCCCACGAGTTCTTGATAAGCCAGAACGGCTCCCTCCGGAACCCCCTCGCGGGCGCCCGACCCTCCGCGCCGAACCCGACGATCAACACGCCGTGATCCAGACGCGTCTTATCGCACGCCCACGGGCACGCGACGCCGCGTCTGTACAGCTGCATCCACCGCGCGTCGATGCCGACGGAGAGCGGGCCGTGCTTCACGAGCGCGGCCGCGATCTGCGACTCGTCCGCGGACACGAACGAGTAGTTGGTTATGGTCGCCGCCGGCGGGCCGTCCTCTTTACTCTTACACCTCCCGTCGCCCCTCGCGCCGAGGTACGGATACGCCGCCTCCGCGTCCAGGCCGCCGCGCTTCACGACGTACGCCATCGCGTTCGCGGGTAAACCGCCGTCGCACCCGGAGTCGCACGCGGTCCCGGAGTCCGGGTCGCACGTGTGGTCGCAGTCCACGAGCTGTTGTTCGGACAAGGAGACGAGCGCGCCGGACTTGACGAAGTGGGCGCCCTCGACGGCGCCCGTCGCGGAGAAGCTCCAGCACGACCCGCACATCCCCTGGTTCTTCACCGGCGTCACCGCGCCCAGCGCTCTCCAGTCGAAGTTCAGAGGGATGTTCTCCGTGGGAAGGTGCGGGAGGACGCGCGATGACTCGTGTCGCTTGAGACGCTCCACGCGCGCCGCGTCGATCGGCTCGCGCATGAGAAGCGACGACGCGAACTCGTCCTCGGTGAGATCCGCGAACGGCGTCGCGCCGTACTCCGCGCCGTCGCGCGCGGACATCTCCTTCGCGCGCGCCATGTTCTCCGCGAATATTTCGAGGCGTTTCGCGTACTCCTTCGCGTCCGAGGCGTACGTCTTCCCGTGCTCGAGCACGAACGCGTCGAAGTCGCGCTCGTGTCGCGTCATCAGACGCCGAGACGCGAGGGGCGACGTCGACGCCCGCTCGTCGAGGCCGACGGAGAAGGACGACCGCCGCGCGCCGCGCGCGGGAGCGCACGCGGCGAGGAGGAGGACGACGACGAGCGCGACGCTCGCGCGGAGGCGGGAGAGGCGCGTCATGACGCCGTGCACCGCGGAGGCGCGACGTCGAGTGATGAAGGCTGACGAGGCGCCCCGTGATGGTCTGCCTACTGACGATGACGTCGGTCTCGGACGACGCGACGAAAACCACGACGCCCCCGACGCGTCCTCCTTCCCCACCCGACACTTCAGCACGCGCGCGCGGCACGATGCACTCGCTCGCGTCGACCGCTCTCCACGCGCGCGTTGTCCCGCCCGCCACCGCGTCGCTCCGACGACGGGCCGCGCGCGTCGCCGTCCGAGGCGCGCGCGCGGACAGAAAAAACAGAACGATGGGGAACGCCGTCGTCGCGATGGCGTCGTGGTGGGAGAACGCGCCGTTCCTTCCGAAAGAAGCGAAGCAGGCGGCGAAAGAGAACGAGTACTTCAACGGCATCCCGTTCCCGATCCCGCTGCCGTTCGTGAGCAAGCCAAAGGCGAAGACGCCCGGGCGCGCTGACCCCGCGGCGCCGGACAAGCGATACGTGCTGTTCGACTTCTCCGAGGGATCGGACGACGCGAAACCGGAGCGGTTCGACCGCGTCTGGGGCGCCCTGAACGACGTCGTCATGGGCGGCAAGTCCGAGGCCGCGGCGTCGATCGTGACCATCCCGAGCGCGGAGGGCGGCAAGTGCGCGAAGCTCAGCGGCGTCGTCGAGGGCGACGGCGGCGGATTCGTCAGCGCGCGGACGCGAAACTTCGTCTCGCCGGTGGACGTGTCGAGCTACGACGGCGTGCAGCTGCGGGTCCGCGGCGACGGGCGGCGGTACAAGCTCATCCTCCGCGACACCGAGGACTTCTTCGCGCTGTCGTACAGCGCCGGGTTCGACACGATCGAGGGGGAGTGGATCGACGTCGAGCTCCCGTTTGAAGATTTCGCGCCGGCGATGCGAGGGAATGAGGTGGCGCGCGGCGACAGCGACTACCGCGACTTGCGCGCGGACCGCGTGCGCTCGCTTCAGGTGATGCTGTCGAAGTACGGCAAGGGGATGGGGGAGCTGAACCCGACGTTCGCGTCCGGGCCGTTCGCGATCGAGATCAGGGAGATCGCCGCGTTTAAGAAGGACGTCGCGTTGGCCGCGACGGCGACGGCGGCGGCGTGAGGCGAGAGGCGGCGGACGAGACTCGGCGGCGGACGAGACTCGGCGGACGGAGACCGCGGCGGCGCCCGCGCGGGGACGCCGCGGGTGAGAACGACGAACGATACGACGCGCGCGCGTCGTGGCGACGCCGCGGAACGAACGAGAGAAGGAAGAATGAATGAGACGACGTGTAAGAACAGATACGCATGTACGCTACGCGTGAGACGCCCTCGCGTCCGCGATCGAGAGTCCTTCTCCACTCCTTACATAGGTCATCAATCTGTTCGTCGTCGTTTCTGTTGGCGGGAACCGATCGTCGATCGTCACGCGTCTAACACGTCGAGGTAGATCACCTCGACGTGGAGGTCCGGTTCGCCGGTATCCTTCATAGCGTTATTCTCGTGGTACTCGAACGGCTCCGGAATGACTTCTTCGTCGTCCTCCTCGCTCTCGCTCGCGTCGGAGTCCACTTCGTCGTCGCTCTCGCCGTCTAGAACCTCCATCGCGCGTTTCCCCTCGTCCGCCATGCGAACCGCCTCCCTCGCCGCGCGATTCGCCTTTCTCACGGAGTAGTACGCGCCGTGAATCTCCTTGTTGTACGTTTTCACTTCGTTATCGTGGTCCATTTCATCCTTCACGGTATCGCACGTGTACCAGGACACGACGAGCCAGGCGTAGTCCCCCATCGCGCGCGCGCGAACGGGAATGATTTGCCAACTGGACGACCGGGAAAAAATCTGCGCGAAACCGAAGGAAAAAATGATACGCGGCGAGGCGCGACGCGATATATTCGCTACGTCTAGTCGTATCATCACATCCTGATACGCATCCTATCCATCGCATCGCTCACTGATCCGCAGAGTCACGCACTAAACACGCGGGCAACCCCGCGGCGTGCGGGTCCATCCCCGCGCTGCTCACGATGCCGCACATCAGATCCACCGCCCGGCCGCCGTTCGCGTCGACGCTGTCCCACGTCTGCGCGGGAGAGCCGCACGCCGTCCACCACGCCTCGTCCTCCCTGCGACGCGACGTTTCATATTCATCATAATCTTCATCGTCTTCCTCTTCGACGTCGACGTTTCGTATCTCCGCGGCTCTGGTCGCGACGCGCTGGAGCAAATCCAACGCCGCGGTCGAGTGCGTCCCGTCGAGAAGCGACGCCACCGGGGCGAAGAGCGAGACGACCCTCGCGCCGCCGCCGCCGCCGCCGCCGCCGCCCGGGTGGCGCGCGTGCGGTTCCGCGGGGGCGTCGAACAACGCCGCGGCGGCGGACCCTCGCGCGCGCGCGGTGAGCGAGGATAACAGCGCGAGAGCAGCCGCGGCCGCGGCGGGACCGACGCCGTCGCCGCCGCCTTCGCCTTGAGACGCGGCGACGTCGACGAGGACGCGCGTCGCCGCCACCGCGTGTCGCGGGAAGAAAAACTTCGCGAGCGGCGCCGCGATGATCTCCGCGAGCCTCGCCACGCGCGGGGTCCCGGGCGGCGAGGGCGGCGGGTGCGGCGGGAGAGGCCTCGAGAGTTTCTTCGGCTTGACCGCGTACCGCCGCCGGCCACCGCCGCCGCCGCCGCCGCCGCCGCCAGACGACGCCGCCGCCGCCGCGCGTCTCGGCGGCGGGAGAATAGACTCGAGCGTCGCCGCGAGGACGTCCATGTTCTCGTTCGCGCCGCCTCGTCCGCCGCGGATGCCGGACGCGAGCCATCGACCCGCGGCCGCGCCCTCGCGCGTGCCCAGCGGACCAGCTTTCGCGCGCGCGATCGTCGCCGCCGGGGACGCGGACGCGCTCGATCCCCCGCCCGACGCGTCGTCGCCGTTTTCGGTCCCCGCCGCCGCCGCCGCCGCCGCCGCGCCGCCGCCGCCGCCGGCGTCTTCTTCCTCCTCCGCGGCCGCCGCGGCCGCCAACACCAACGGAAGCAGCCCCGCGGTCGCGAGTGCGAGCCCGCGTTCGCCGCCCCACGCGCGCCGCTCGCACCCCGCGGACGACACGATCGCGGTGAGCGCGCGCGCGGCGTGCCCGACGCTTTCGCCTCGGACGAACCCCTTCAGCAAGAGCGGGATCACGTCTCGAAGTCCCATCGCGGGCGCGGGCAACTCGTACGGAGGCGCCCACGCGCCTCGGAACGCCTTCGGGCCTTTCCCGGACGTCCAGATCAACTCCGCGACCGCGCTGACGCGCTCGATGACCGCGCGCGCGTCGTAATTCGACCCGATCGGCAGCGGCGACGCGACGCGTAAGATCTCCGCCCCCGCGCCGGAGGGGTCGTCGAGCGGCCACGCGGACGCCATGACGGAAAACAACTTCGCCGCGCGCGCGTACAGGGACACGTTCATAGTCCGCAAACACGACGCCGCGCCCCACAGGACGTGCGGGTACGGCACGATCTCGATCTCGCTGCCCGCCCGCGAGAGCATTTCCGAGAGCGTGTCCAGGAGTAAACCGGCGAGGTCCGCCGCGAGCGACGCGCTTCGAGCGGAGATGACCATCCCGCCGCCGCCGCCGCCGCCGCCGCCGCCATACATTCCGCCGTACCCTGAACCGCGGCCGTACCCTAAACCGTTCGCGACGGTCCCGCCCTCCGCTGCCGCCGCTGACGAGCACAACGCCGCGAGAAGCGCCTCGGACGATTCCACGTCGAGAGGGACTTTCAACGCCGCGAGCACGCGCGCGGACGCGGCGGCGAGAGGAAACGACGCCGCGCGTAAAAGCCAACGCCGCGCCTCGTCTGCCCACTGCTCGCGTAAACCCGGCTCGAAGATCATCGCGTCCGGGAGGAGGCCGACGAGCGACGCCACGGACTCGGGCGTCCACGACGCGCCGCCTTCGCTCGCGCTGTGCCCGCCGCCGCCGGGGGCATGTTTAACGCCCGCGGCGGAGACGTTTTCTTTCCCGGCGCCGCCCGGGCCCGGCCGCGCGAGCAACGCCTGCAGCTTGGCCACCGCGGCGCGTCCCCTCGCGTCGTCGTCGTCGTTCGTCGCGTCGCCGCCACCGTAGCTCCCTCCCAGCGCGTTCACGCCGCCTTGCATCCCGATCCCGGAGTGGTGGCCCGCGTCCGCGCCGTACCCGAACCCGCCGACGTCGTTCGGTGCGCCCCACGCGGACGCGTTGGCGTGACTCGACCCCGACATCCCGCCGCCGTGCGACCCGTGACGCGTCCCTTGCCCGGGCGAGCCCGCGATCCCCGCGTACCCCCACTGCGAGACTTCGCCCTCCCAACCGCCGTTCACGCCCGGGCTCGCGGCGTGCGCGGGCGCCGCGTGCGACGGCGCGAGCGACGCGGAGCGATGAAACGCCCCGTTCGCGTGGACCCCGCCTCGCGCGGATTTCCCGCGCGCGCTCAGCGGCCGCGCCGCGAGCGCGTGCGTTAAATTCGCGAGCAGCTGCCGGCAGTGCGCCCGCACCGTGGGCTCCGGCGACCCCAACAGCGTCGCGGTGACCGCGTGTAAGAGCACGGGGAGGTGCACGCGGAAGTCTTCGTCGTGCTCCGCGGCGACTTCCGCGAGGAGGATGATCGCGAGGTCCGGCGCGGTGATGAGCATCGCGCCGTCTTCGTCGTCGTCGCCGCCGCCGCCGCCGCCGTCCGCGTCCGCGCTCAGGTCGCTCCGGTCCGCGCCGAAGCTGCTGACGCTCCCGGCGACGATGCTCCCGCCGCCGCCGCCGCTCCCGCCGCCGTGGAAGTAACGCTGCCGGTCGTCGTGAATCGGTCGCGGGGGGTAATCCACCTCGAGGCCTCTGAGAGAGATGGCGTACACGAGCTGATCGATCGACTGCTGCGGCGCCGCTCTCGCGAGGTACAAGCACACCCTCTTCGCGGTGAGGACGTACGTCCCGATCGCGACCGCGGAGGACGTGTCCTCTAACCCTTTCGACTCGAGGAACCGCAGTGCGGGGACGACGTTCCTCGGGGACCGTCCGATGTGTCGCCACAGCGTTTCGATCTCGCGCGGGAACGCGTCGCCGCGGAAAAACGTGACGAAATACAACGCGCGAAGGAGACGCTCGGCGCGCCCGGCGGCGGCGATGTGCGGCAGGTGCAACGTCGCGACCCAGGGCGCGAGCGCCGCGAGGACGTGCCTGTGCGCGCCCGCGTCCGCGGCGCCCTCGTCCATCTGCCGCTCCAGAGCTTCCACGAGGAGGTCCTCGCCGAGGTTCGAGTGCCGCCGCGCGAGCTGCCGCGACGCGCCCTGTTGAAACGCCTGGTACGCGTCTGGGAGCTCCGGCAACGAGTCCTGCGACGTGAGCTCCGCGATGAGATCCTTCTCGCCGAGGATCGCACCGCCGCGGTCGTCAACATCGCCGTTCCCTCCCACGCCGCTGAGCTCTAACGCCGCGGTCGCTTTCAGCAGCGCGACGGCGTCGTCTCTCACGCCCGCGGAGGGATGCACGAGCTTGTACAGGACGAGAACGATCAACCTCGCCGGGTGGCACGACGGCGGGTCCACGCGTCCGCCGTCCGCGTACGCCCGCGCCGCCGCCGCGGCGTTCCACGCCCCGGACGCCATCGGCGACAGCGGCGGCGACGCCGCGTTGCTTCGATCGGCGTGAGAGCTTCCCTCCGCGGCGGTCCTCGCCGCGGCGGCGTACAGATCCGCTAGCGCGGAAAGGTGCGACGCCGCGGTGCGCTCGTGCGCGGAGTAGCACGCGTCGAGCGCGGTGTGCGCCAAACGCGGGTTCGCGCCGAGGTGGTACCGCAACGCTCTTCGCGCGACCGCGGCCGCGGACGCTCTGCCGGACTCGAGCAGGCTCCTGATCCACGTCAACACCCGCCCGGTCGCTTGCTCGGAGTCCGCGTCGAACGCGGGGCCGGCGAGGAGCGCGGCCATGGCCTCTCGAGACGCTCGCGACACCGCCGCGGGCGAGATGCCGGCGTCGAAAGCGCCGGCGCCGGTCGCGGACCGTCCGCCGACGCTGCTCACGTCGTCGCTGTAGCGGCTCGCGTCGTCGGCGGCTCGGTCTCGGTCTCGGTCTCGGTCTCGATCGTCGCCGCCGTCGTGCGAGTGCGAGCTCGGCGGCGGGAGACCGAGCGCGGCGCGGTCGATCCCGCCGCTCATCGCCGCCATGGACGCCGCGGGGCCGCGCCATGCGCTGAGGATGTTCTCCGCGTAGCGATCCCCGCCGCCCCCGCCCCCGCCTCCGCCGCCGCCGGTGACGGAGACGGAGTCGTCGCCCGCGATGGAACCGCCGTGCGTGGACCCTCCCTCCCTGAAACTATCGCGACGCCGGTGCCGCGAATGCGAATGCGCGCGGGAGAGCGAGGATAACGACGTCGAGCCGCTGTCCATGCTGCTCAAGGACGCGGCGCCGTGGAGATGACGCTCGAGCATGCTCATCCTCGCGAGCGGGTCCATGCTGTGCCGCCGGTCGTGCGAGATCCTCTCGTGGATGGACGGGAAGTTCCCGCCGCCGCCGCCGCCGCCGCCGCCGCCGTCGCTCGCGCCCTCCGCCATCGCCTTCTGCTCCCAGCCGTGGAAGCGTTCGAACAGACGCGCTCGCAAATCCGGCGGCGCGGCGTCGGGGGCGCGGGCTAATATTTGCGGCGCCGCCGCCGTCGCCGTCGCCGCGGCGGCGAACTGCAACCGAGCCATCTCGTCCGGGGAGCACTCGATCGCCGCGGACGTCGAGTGCGCGTACGCCACGGTCGCGTCCACGAAGAAGAGCAAGTGCTTCGCGACAGCCTCTCGCCCGGTCTGCGCCGCGGCGACGGCGCCGCCCGCGGCGAGACGAAAGTGCAACCACGCGAGGTGCGTCCTCAGCTCCAAGTCTTCCTTCTTGCGATCGAACGGCGTCCCCCCCGCGGCGCGCTCGGACCCGACGCCGCCGCTCAGCGCGCCCTGCAACGGCGCCAGCGCGGCGAGAAGCTGCGGCGCCGCGAGCGCGGGCACTCGCGCGAGCACCGCCGCCGCCGCCGCCGCCTGCGCGCCGCCCTCGCGTAAACACGGCACGAGCAGCGCGAAGAGCCCGCTCAGAGATCCGCGGTTCCCGACGAGCGTCTGCTGCACGCTCGCGAGCGACACGGACGCGCCGTCGAGCTCCGACGGCGACGCCGCACACACGAAGCACGTGCAGTTCCGCCACATCTCAAACTTCACCGTGCTCGGGTCGATCGGCGCGCGCGGGCCCGCGGTCTTGTGCTGCAGCCCCTCTTGCATCATGATCGCCTGGACGCGTTGCAACGCTTGCGCGCGCGCCGTCGTCGTGACCTCCGGGCTCAGCGCCGCGGCTCTCGATGCGAGAACGCCGAGGGACGCGCACCACGCGCCGCCGTGGACGTGCCCGGCGACGGCGGCCGCGCCCGCGGCGGCGGCGGTCGCGGCGTGCGCGCCGACGTCGCCGGCGGCGCCGAATCCGGCGCCGAATCCGTCGCCGCCGAGCGCGGCGAGCATCATGTCCGACGCGCACTGCTCGACGACGCTCGACATCGACGGCGCGGTCGCGGTCGCGGAAGCGGCGGACGCGTCGTTTCTCCCCGGGTCCCTCGCGTTGAACGGCGTCGCGCGCAACGACACGGGCGACGGCGACGCGTGCGCGCTCGCCCCCGCGCCGCCGGCGACGACGACGCCGCCCGCGCGTCGCAACGCCGCCGCGAGCGCGGCGACTTCGCGTAACATCTCCACCGCGGCGACGCGCACGACCGGGGACGGGCTGCACAACAGGAGCAACCCCGCGGCTTCCGGTCTGAGCGTCCCGAGGGTGTTACACTCCACCCACGCCGCGGTCCTCTCGCTCGTGGACGCGCTCGAGCTGCTCTCGGACTCGCCGAGGGCGACGCGCCACGCCGCGCACGCGTCCTTGATCGTCGCCGCCGCGGACGACGCGACGTCGACGTCCGTCAACGCGACGCCCGGCGACGCGTTCACCGCGGAGTGCGGCCGCAGCAACGTCCCGGCCGCGCCCTGGACGATCGCGTCTCTCGTCGCCGGCGTCGCCGCGACGGCGCGTCGAATCGCGTCGCCCGCGGCCGCGCGCACGGACGCGTGCGGGTTCGCGCACAGCGGCGTTATCGACTCTCCTAGCGCGGCGCCGCGCCACGCCTCGGGGACGATGAACGGCACGCATCGAAGCAACGCGACGGCGACGGCGACCGCGTCCGGGGAACTCGGGTTCGAGGACGCGCCCAGAGCGGACGCGACGCCGCCGAGCTTCGCTCGTAAGTCCTCGAGCATGCGCTCGGCCGCGATTTGCGCGCCGGTGCCGTCGCCGCTCTCTTCTTTTTCTTGATCGCTGATCCGTTTGACTAACCCCGACAGCGGATCCAATCCGGAGTCGCGCATGCACTGTAAAACCCCGGCGAGCCCAGGCGCGGGCGGCTCCGCCGAGCTCGACGCCTCCGCCCCTGGCCCAGGAGGCGGCCGTTTCCCTCGCCACCGCTCGGACGTGAGCAGAATGATCCCCGGGACCGCGTCCAACCCGGCCGCGGTCGCCTCGCCGACGCCGCCTTCGCGTAGCAACTCCACGACGACGTCCGCGCTGAGTAACGGGTCCACGCGCACCATCGCCGCGGTCGCGCGCGCGACGGCCGCGGCGAGGCCGCCGTCGTCGCCTTGACCGCCTTTCTTCACCGCGGCCGCGGCCATCGTCAGCGCGGTCCGAAGCCGCGTGCGCGTGACGTTCGGTAGCGGCGGCGCCGGCGGCGACGGCGCGCGCGCTCCCGGGAGCAACGGCGGCGCGATGCCCTCCACGATCGCTCGTAACGCCTCCGTCGCGGCCGTTCTACAGCTCCGCTCCTTAAACGCGCGCACGATCGTCGTGTCTAAAAACGCGTGCAGCATGTTCCCGCCGTCGCCGCCGCACAGCGCCTCCGCGGCGTGCAGCGCGCCCAACAGAGGCAACCCCGCCGGCGAGTGTTTCTTTTCTTTGCTCTTGATCCACGCAGCGACGTCGCCTCGACACGCGCTCACGGCGTCGGCCCAGTCCGCGCGCGCGGCGGACGACGCCGCGTCCGGCACGCGCGCGCCCGCGACCGGGGCGAGCACCGCGGTCAACAGCGCGCACAGCGCGTGTCGTAAGTCCGACTTTCTGTGCGCGGGGGACCACGCCGTCGGGTTGAGGTGCCGAAGCACCGTCGCCGCCGACCGCAGCCCGCTGTCCGCGGCTTGCGTGCCCAAGAACCCCTCCCGGCGCGTCGCGGTGGACGGACCGGGCGCCGCGCCGTCTAAGGACACGTACAGGTACCTCGCGCCGTGGATGATCGCGTGCGCTTCCGCGCGTTTCGACTCCGCCGGCGCCCTGGGTTCGAGCTCTCGCGCGGCGCGCTCCGCCGCCGCCGCCGGGTCGTGCCGCGACGCGAGGCCCAGGCACCTCGCCGCGAGCTCCGAGACGGGCGGGGACGGGACCAGGTCCACGGGCGCGGCCGCGTCGTGGGAGCCGCTGCCGGACAAGGAGGCGCCCGCGGCGTCGGCGTCGGCGTCGAGGGCGCCGCCCGCGAGCGGCCGTCCGCCCCACTGCTCCCACGGCGGCGTCGTCGCGTTCGGTCGATTCGCGCTCGCGAGCAGCGCGTCGAACGCGGCGTCGAGTATCGGCGCGACGTCCCCCGGCGGGAGCGCGCCGGGCGGCAACGGCGCGAGGATGCGGTGCATCGCGTGCCAGAACGCGAGCGAGAGCGTGTTCGAGGCCCAGGACACGTCCCGCCCGCTGCCGGAGACGAGCGCGCGCTGTTGTTGCTCTCGCCATCGCGCGAGCGCGCGCGTGAGATGGGACGCGCCCGTGGGCGCGAGCGCGGCGAGCGCGGGGAGGAAGTCCCTCAGCGCGGCGAGGCCCGCGTTCTTATCCTGCCCATCGCCGGGTCCCTGCGTGGGACGCGTTGGGATGGGGAGGGCGTGAAAGGGGGCGGTGAGTCGAGGAGAGGCGGGGGACACAGAGGCGGGGGAGAGGCGGGGGATCGGGGAGGAATTCTTTCGCTCGTCGACGACGACACGACGACGAGGCGCGGGGGTGCCCATGCGGCGGAGGACGGGAGGAGGGATCCGTCCTAGCTAGTGGACGCGAGCGAGCGGGTTCTCGACGCACCGCGTTCAGGATCGCCACGACGCTGTTCGTGTACCTCGCGAGGAGCGCCTCCGTGAGGTCCATGCTTCCCGCCCCGGCCCGGCGCGCGACCCCCGCGCGCCCGACTCTGACGAGGGTGCTGCGATTTCCCGCGCCGTCTGCGTCTGGTCGAACAGAAACACGAACGAGAGCGCGCGAGCTGTCACTCGCGATCGCGCGTCGCGAATCGTTCGACCATGGCCCCTCCGCCGCAGCCGAAGCCGCCGACGCGCTGGCCGCGCGTCGGCGTCGGCGTCCTCATCGTCAAGGGCGACACGATCCTCGTCGGCAAGCGCAAGGGGAGCCACGGCGCCGGGCAGTACGCCCTCCCGGGCGGGAAGCTCGAGTGGAAAGAGACGTGGGAGGCGTGCGCGCGAAGGGAGGTCCTGGAGGAGACCGGGATCGTCCTGAAGGGTCCGGTGGAGTACGCGCACACGTGCGAGGCGGTCATCGACGAGGATAACCACTGGATCACGGTCTTCATGCGCGCGGAGGTGACGCGAGCGACGCAGCCGGTCAACTTGGAGCCTGACAAGTGCGAGGGATGGGAGTGGGTGAAGTGGGACGGCGTGGGGATGCCGCGGTTCAAGCCGCTGGACATCATCTTAAACTCGAGGTACACGCCGTTCGCGCCCGCGGAGGAGGGCGGCGCGGAGTGACGGTCGATCGGACGAGGGAGGGCGATGACCTGATGTGCTATAGCGAGTATAATCTACCTATGACGACGACGCGAACGACGCGACGACTGGACGACGACGTCGCGCGCCGCCGCCGCCGCCGCCGCCGCCGTCGTCGAATATTCCGCCGGCGCCGCCGCTCGCGTCGCGTCACAGCGCGCTCCACTCCTCCCACAAGCTCGCGTGGTGCAAGTCCGGGTCCGTGACCCTCCACAACCCCGCGGTGAACAGCGCGATCCCGCACGCGTACGCGGCGAGCACGACCGCCTTCCTCTCGTGCGCTACGGCCCCTTCGACGTCGGGAAAACCCACCACGTTGCAAAACGCGTGAGACGCCATCGCCCCCGCGATGCTCCCCGTGCGCAACAGCGTGAACGCGGCGAACCACCCGAAGACGACGGTGTACGTGAACTGCGCGACGACGCTCACCACCGCGACGAGGACACCGAAGCGCGCGCACGCCTCGCCGAAGTGGTGCAGATGCGCGAGCCCGAAGAACACCGGGCACGTCCACGTCGCGCGCATCGGCGTGAAGATCCGCGCCGCCGGCGCCGACCAGCGGCCGCACAGGATCAACAGCGGCGCCATGCACGCTCTGAACGCGAACTCCTCCGACACCGGGGCGACGACGTAGTTCCTCAGTTTCAACACCGTGTCGATTCTGAACGCGTCGGCGAAGGTGGAGACGAGCTTCCCGTCCAGCGCCAGGTGCGTCAGCGGCCCCAAGAAGAGCGCGGCGGTGAGGTACATCACGCACGCGACGCTGAGCACCGCGTCCACGACGGCGTCGATGGCGTCCGCGTCCGGGCGCCCCAGCCCCAGGACGTGGAAAGTCCCGGCGAGGTTCGCCGCGCGGCTCCCTCGCGAGTGCTCGTCCCTGATGCAGACGTACGTGGGCACCCAACACATCGCGAGCGTCATCGCGAGGCTCAAGAATCGTCTTTTGATCGTGTGCGGGGAATCGCGCGGATGCGGCGACGGCGGCCAAATGTACAGGCCCCCGACGAACGCGATCGTGATGAAGAGACACTGCGCGACGCCGTACGTGCCGTTCGCCTTCAGCGCGTCGATGATGGCTCGCATCCCCATCGCGGCGAGACGACCGCCGCGCGGGGAATGCCCACAGCGCGCTGTCGCGTTGTTACCCTAAAATAATTTATCGGTGCTGACGATGACGAAACGCGTGAAAGAAGGAGGAGGCGAGAGGACGCGTCGTCGCGCGCACACGCGTTGACGCGTATCGTCTCGGTTTATGCACGCCGCCGCACTTTCCGCGCGCGTGACCCTCGCCGCTCGCCCGGTATCCACCGCGCGCCGCGCCGTCGCCCGCCGCGTCAGCACCGCCGCCATGGCCAACTTCCATTCCCTCAGCGCGAAAGATATCGACGGGAACGACGTCGATTTCGCAAAGTTCAAGGGCAAGGTGTGCCTCGTCACGAACGTCGCGTGTAAGTGAGGCGCGACCCGCAGCAACTACCAGGAGATGTCTGCGATGGCGAAAGAGCTCGGACCGAAAGGTCTCGAGATCATCTGCTTCCCGTGCAATCAGTTCGGGAGGCAAGAGCCCGGGAGCAACGAGGAGATAAAGAAATTCGTCGAGGAGAAGTTCGACTTCAGCGGCCCCGGAGTGAACATGATGGATAAGATCGACGTGAACGGCGCGAACACGTCCCCGGTGTGGAAGTGGCTCAAAGAGCAACAGCCCGGGGACGTGTCGTGGAACTTCGCCGCGAAGTTCATCATCGACAAGGACGGGAACGTCGTCGAGAGGAACGGCTCCGGTGCGGGGGATTCCAAAGCCAAGCTGACGTCGCTCCTGTGAGCGCGTCGAGCGAGCGCGTTCCGTCACCGCTAGCGCGCGACGACGCGTGCGCGTCCCCGCGAAACGGACGCATCGACAGATGATACGGCCTGGTATCCTGACCATCTGTTCGGGCGTTTGGCGCTCCGCGCGCGACTCCACTATGAACCCGACACCTTCAAAAGGGCACACGCCCGCGGTGTAAGGGCGATTCCAATTGGAGAAGCGCGTCGCGTCCCGGAGGATCGCGCGTCGAAAGTCGCAGAAAAACAAACTAAACACATCCTGAGCGTTCTGTTCTACTGTAATCTAAACTACGACAGTCGTTCACTCACGCGAGCTTCCCCAATCCGTCTCGCGTGTTGAACCCGCTCGCGCTCGAGAACGTCGGCATCGCCCCCAGAGAGCTCGCCGTCAACGCCGAAAACGCGCCGACCATGAACGCGAACGGCAAAACCACGATCCACTTCAGCACGCGGTAATACCGCATGTGGAACGACACCGAGTACGAGTCCTCCGCGTTGAGTCGCGTGGCGTCCGCGACGCGCACAGTGACCCTCCCGCGCCCGCGCGCGTTCGGGACGTCCACGCGCAGCGAATACGTCCCCGGGGTCTCGAACGTCGCGGCGACGCGACGCGAAAAGTTTGGCGCCGTGATCGACACGACGACGGCGTACGGCCCGTACTTATACACGGCCGGGGTCCTGGCCTTCCGACCTCCGCGCCCCCGGCCCTCGCGGACGTCCACGATCTCAAACGCGACGTCCATCGCTTTCCCTCGAACGTCGTGGTACCCTCGGTCCAACGCCCGCACGCCGTACCACCCCGCCCTGGCGACCATGTTATTCCCCGCGTGCACTTGCGACGGCCACGCGTTCATCGGGTCGTACGGCGAGTTCAAACTCTCGTACGCGTACACCACGCCGTTCATGGACGCGATGATCAGATCGTTCTTTCCGTCGCCGGTGAGGTCGTCGAGGAGAGGCATCGCGTACGACGTCTCCCCGACGTCGATCACGTCGACGCACGCGCGCGCGCCGTCGATGACGTACACGTACCCGTCGAACGAGTTCACGACGAGGGATAGACCGCCGGGCGAGCCGCGCGCGCGCGCCGGGTCGGATGCGGACGCGGATCCTAACTTCGCGAGCAGCACCGGGGACATCACGCGTCCCCTCGTGTAAAACGGAAACGGCGGCTTCGGTTTGCCGGTCGCCGCGGACAACACGTGCACCGCCCCGCTCGAGGTGCCGACCGCGAGTTCGAGCTCGCCGTCGCCGTCGACGTCCCCGAAGGTCACGCCCTGGGATATGAGCGACGCGAGGTGCGTCTCCCACACCTCCGTGGCGTCCCTTCGAAACGCGGCGACGCTCCCTCGCGTGTCCGCGGCGACGAGCTCTAGGTATCCGTCGCCGTCCACGTCCGCGGCGGCCACTTGGCCTTGAATCTCCCCCATCAGAATCGGCCAGCGTTTCTGCGTCGTGCCGTCGTGCCTCAGGACGTACAGAAAACCAACCGAGGTCCCGAGCGCGATCTCCAAGTACCCGTCGCGATCTATGTCGACCACCGTGGGGGCGCTGTACATGTACGCGCGGTACGACACCGCGTCCGTGGACAGATCCAAGTGCGTCTGCCATCTCATCTCCAGGGTTTCCAAATCCGCGACGTAGACCCCTCCCGCGACGTACTTCCCGATGTCCACGTTCACGCCGAGCTCCGCCGCGTGCGCGGGGTTATCGTAGTATTCCTTGTCGTAAAAGTACGACACGCTGAGGATGATCTCATCTCGCCCGTCGCCGTCGAGGTCCGCGATGGCGGGCGTGCACAACAGGTGCGCGTCCACGAACACGTACTCGTCCTCGTGTTCGTGCCTGTGCGCGGGTTGAACGAACGCCTCGTCGTCCCACCCCGCTCTGCGACGCGTCCCCGGCTTCGACGGCGCCGCGTACGACTCCGAGTCGGAGTTGGAGCTCGAGCTCGCGTCCGCGTCGTCGCCGTCGCCGTCGCCGTCGGTGCCGTCCCAAAACGCGTCGTTTTCCTCGTCCCCGCCGCCGACAATCTCCGAGAGCTGGTCGCGGTCGTACCCGAACGACGTGCTGTGCGCGCTCGGCGCGTCGTCGTCCTCGCCCGTCCCTCCCAAACCTTCCGGCTCCACGCGCTCCTCGTCCGCGTCGTCGCCGGCGTCCGCGTTGTCGAACACTTTAAAGGACGCCGCGGCGTTTCGCGTGAGCCGCCGCCCGCCGTCGTCCGCGCCCGGTCCTCCTCCTCCTCCTCCTCCTCCTCCTCCTCCTCCTCCGTTCGTTTGCAGCATTGCCCTCGCGCGGCGGCGTCGCGCTTCGTGCGGCGGCGCGCGCGTTCCCGCGTCCTTCTTCTTCTCCGGGGCTTTAAACCCGCTCTCGAAGCGCTCGTCGTCCTCCGCGCCGACGTCCGCGCGCGCGTGGTCGACGTGGTCCGCGGCGAGGCCGACGTGCCAGTCCCTCCTCACCCGCAATCGCGGCACGCGCAGCGTCTTCTCCAGCCTCTCCCCCGCGTGGTCGTAGAACCGCACCTCGCCGTCGTACGTCGGCAGCAGGATCGTCGTCCCTGCTGAGGACGAGTGATGCACGAGCGGCGACGCGTGCGCGGTGCTCTCGTGGAACGACGGCCATCGCCCCCCCGCGCGAGCGCCGTCCTCGCCCTCGAGCACCTCGAGGTAGTGCACGAACGACGGGACGACGATCTCCTTGTGGCCGTCGTCGAACAGGTCCGTGACGACCGGCGTCGCGTACACGGAGCTGCTCACCTCGGTCTGCCATCGAAGGCGGAGGTTCGCCGGGCAGACGTCCCGCGGGATCGCCGCGAGCTCGTCGTCGTGCGCGTCCGGCTTCGCCTCGCGATCGAGGTACTTGTTCGCGTCGGCGTCGCGCGCGAGGTGGTCGTCCCTCGCGATCGGCCGCGACAGCTGCGCGTTCGCGACGGACGAGATCCCGAGGAGGAGGAGGACGAGCGTCGCGAGCGGCGTCGAAGCCGACCGCGACGTCATCGCGGCGGCGGCGGCGCGCCGATGCGCTGTGGCACGACGCTTCGTTTCATCGCGCGATAAAAATCGCAATCGCGCCTCATCACGTGAAGCAAGTTCAAAAGCGCGCGAAATCTCAGAGATCTGGGCGCGCGGGACCTCGCGCCATGAGCGGCATCGCGCGCAGCAGGCTCATGGAGGAGCGGAAGGTGTGGAGGAAGGACAAGCCGCACGGTTTCTACGCGCGGCCGGTCACTGTCGGGGACGGCAGCGTCGACATCTTGAAGTGGGAGTGCCAGATTCCGGGCAAGAAAGACACGGACTGGCACGGCGGGTACTACCCGCTCACGATGGAGTTCTCCGAGGACTACCCGTCCAAGCCGCCGAAGTGCAAGTTCCCGGAGAAGTTCTTCCACCCGAACATCTACCCGAGCGGGACCGTGTGCTTGTCGATCTTGAACGAGGACGACGGATGGCGGCCGTCGATCACGCTGAAACAGATCTTGCTCGGTATTCAAGAGCTCCTGAGCACGCCCAACAGCGCGTCGCCCGCGCAGAGCGAGGCGTACATGATGTTCACGACGGACGAGAAGCAGTACAAGATCAGGGTGAGGCAGCAGGCGGCGAAGTATCCGATCGCGTGATATCATACAGTAGTGGGTGTGGGGGGAAGCGCGGGGGGGCGAGTTTCATAGCGGATTGGATTTGTGACGCGAACGCAAGAGTGTTTAGCATCATCGCGACGCGTCGTTCGTTTCGCAACCTCGCACGCGCGTCGATTGCATCGGTGTCTATGTCTCTCTACTAAGTCGCCGCCGTCGTCGTGCGAGGTTTATTACTCCGCGTTTGGCTCGAGTCTTCGCCGACCGAACGCCTCTCGCTCCTCCGCGCCACGGCACGCGTCTCTCCTCCGTCCGCCGCCGCGTCCGCCCCTCCGCTCGCCTCGTTCGCGTCCGCGTCCGCGTCCGCGTTCGTCGCGTCGCGTCGCGTCGCCCGCCGCTCGCTCACTGATCCCGCACCTGCGCGTACACCGCCTCGGTGATGATCGGAATCTCCGGGTAAATACCCTGAATCACGTTCCACATGCAGTACCCGATCGCGAGGAGCGCGTTCGTGAGCGTCCCGAGCTCCAGGATGTCGCCGATGAACGACGTCGTGATGTACATGGGGAGGTACTGCATGATGAGCCCGGCGAGCATGACGCAGATGTCGAGCAGGATCGCCTGCATGGTGTTGTACCGCACGAAGTGCGGCATCGTCGTGTTCCTCACCACGGTCAGGAACAGGGTGAAGAACGTCACGAACGGGATGAACGAGTTGCTGTAGAAGATCTGGAGCAGCGGCGAGATGGCGAGCGCTATGTTGATGCAAACCGGGTACGCCATGAACGCCTCGCCCGTGAACGCGATCGCGCCCATGCACGGGATGAGGTACGGCAGCAGCGATAGCGCGCGGTGCTTCAGTTGCGCGTGGATCTGTGCGAGGAATGGGACGCGCGCGGGTCAGTCGTCGTCGGCGTCGGCGCCGGCGCCGGCGAAAGTTCGCTCGTCCGGGAGCTTCGCGGGTTCGACGAAACTCGAGCGCGAGAGGCGCCTCGAGACGCACCTTGCCCTTGTTCGGGTTCTTCCCGAAGAAGATCTCCCAGAAACCTTTGGGGTCTTCCTGGAACCGCGGCATGCCCGGGGGGATGTCGCCGACCTGCGCGACGACCTGAGAAGCAGAGGGGACGGACGGATGGAGGCGTCAGCGAGATGCACACCCTCCTCGCGCGAGTAACGATTAACCCTAGGTTACCGGAGCAAATGCGCGACGGAGACGCGCGACGCACCGTCCCCCTTCGCGTCTTACGAGCCATCGAGACGCCGCTCGGGACTCCAACATCGTCGTTCATCGTCTCCACGCCCGCGTGTCGCGGCGCGCCGGTCGTGGACCCGCGCATCCCGCGAGGTTTCCCCGCCGGGGCCGCTCCCGCTCGCGCGCATCGCTTCGCGGCTTTCGATTTCGCGCGCGACGGCACCGCGGACGCGAGCGAGAACGCGCGCGATGTGGACGCCATCGTTCGTGAAGCTGGCTTTCACGTCGCGTGTGCGGACGACCGAATCCGTCCCGTGCGCGGCGCGAGCCTGCACGTCGTCGCTCGCGCGTGGAGCTGTGTCTCCGGCGTCGTCCGCCGTCCGCTTTCCAACCGGCTTTCCACCGAACTTTCTGTTATCATGGCAGTGCATCTGCAGTGACCTTCTGCAGTGGGTCGCAGTGGAACTTGAGCGGCTTCGCCGATCCGTTTTTCACCCACCTCTCGGTGTCACGCTCCGATCGAGACGCCTTTCAATTGACCGATGCATCACGATCAACTGAGACAGTCTGCGGGACAGCTGGCCGCGATTTCCTGGTGGATCTTTTCGCCACGCTGGATACGCAGGACGTGTCGTGTCGCGCCTCGCGCGCCGACAGATCCACGGCGCACACCTCGACGCACGTCGGTACGAACGAAATGGCATCCTCCCTCGCGTCATCCTCCGCGCTCGGGCTCAAGTCCGTCGCCGCCGCGCGCGTCGCGAGCTCCGCCCCGCGCCGCTCCGCGGCGGTCGCGCGCGCGCGATCGGAATCGTCGTCGTCAAATGTCGATGACGTGCAATCCGTCGTCGTCGACGCCGCGTCGCCGGTCGTGAACCGCCGCGCGGCGCTCACCGCGGGCGCGGCGTCCCTCGCGTCCCTCGCGGCGGCGTCCCCCGCGTTCGCCGGGATGTTCGACGGCATGGAGATGCCCGACCTCGGCGGCGGCGACGTGAAAGCGAAGCGCGAGATCAACCTTCCAGAGCTCGTGATCGAGCCCATCCCGCGCGAGGAAGGCTACCCGCTCGCGAACGGCGGCGAGAAGACCAGGGCGCAGGGGCAGTACATCAAGTTCATCGAGCCGATCATCGTGGAGAACATCGACCTGCCGTTCAGCGAGTACATGAGGCTCGCGCTTCACGACGCCGGGACGTTCGAGGTGGTCGGTAAGAAGAACGGCGCGAACGGTTCGATCCGCTTCGAGCTCGACCGCCCGGAGAACCAGATCTGCAAGAGGGCGTTCGAGTCCGTCAAGAAGATCAAGGCTGCGATCGACGCCAAGGTGGACCAGCCGATCTCGTGGGCGGACGTCATCGCGATCGTCCCGCAGTTTGCCGCGCGCATCACGTTCAAGGAGGAGTACTACGAAGAGATGGGCGCCGACGACCCGAACTTTGAGTTCCTCTTCATCGGGACGAACCCGTATCTCGGCGCGAAAGTGAGGATCGGGCGCCCCGACGCGGACGCGGCGGACCCGGCGGGGCTCGTCCCCGGCGAAGACGCGACGTGCGACGAGCTCTCAGCGTGGTTCAAGAGGATGGGTCTCGGTCCGAACCAGCTCTGCATGTTCGCGCCGTACCTGTACGAGGACGCGCAGAAAGGTTTGGACCTCGTCGTCCAGGACAGCACGAACGAGGCGGTGTTGAACCAGTACGCGAGTCAGAGGAAGCTGGGCAAGCGCGCGCCCGGCCCCGCGGTGACGATCATCAAGAACTACAAGATCACCGTGGACAACTGCATCCCGGGCGGGAACAAGTACGTCGGCGGCGTGAGGGACCCGCCGTACGTGGAGTACGCGTACATCCGCGGTGGCGGGGAGATCCCTCGCGTGACGACGTTCGGGGCGTTCCCGGGGTCGAGCGACCTCGGGTCGTCGAAGTTCGCGCAAAAGGTGCGCGGGGACCGGTGATGAGACCGACCCGGTGAATTTTTGCTCCGCCTCCGACGGACGCGACGCCGCGGTAGGAGATGTTCTAATAATATAGGAGCGCATACGTGATGTACGACGCGCGCGCGTATTTGGCGTCGGGCGCGTGACGTCTCGCCCGCGGGTGCGATTCCCGCGTCTATCGAGCGACGCGGAGCGCGCGTCGGCGGTGCGGTTTTCGTTCGGTGCGAAGGCGCGACAGCGATTGACCGAACGGACGAAAGCTTTATATTATTTGATTTCGCGTTGACAGACACAGTCTCGTTGAAACTGAGCGACCCACAGGTCCGAGGATCGAAACCTCGAGCCGATAAAACTGAAAGCGGAGGTCGCGGGTTCGAAACCCGCGGTCTCCTCTTCATCGGCTTGGCGCAGTGGAAGCGTGGTGGGCCCATACATCTCTCTCGACGAACACACCTTTTACCATTTTTTTTGGCAACCCGAGCGCCACTAGACGGCGCGACATGGGCGCCCCGGCGAGCGGGACGTCGCAATGGTCCCACCACATAGAGATGGGGGTCCAGCTCTTCGGGTTTTTTCTGTTCTGCGCGTGCGCGTTCTTGGCGTACATCGTGCGTGACCCCGCCTTCGCGCGCTCTCCTCGCCGCCGTCGCGTCGTTCGACTGTCGAACGACGACTGATCCACGTGCGCGATCGTTCGGTTCGGTTCGGTTCGATCGCGCGCGCCGTCGCCCGATGACGCCTGACGTTTCCTCCCCTCCCGTCCTCCCCGCAGTCGATATACCTTCGTAATAAACGAGCCGAACGCCAGCGGTTGAGGAACAAGCTCGCGGTGAGCGGCGTCATGGAGGGTGGGGGCGTCGCCGGTCTGGCGGCGATGCGATCGAAGATGGCGGGGCGAGGGCGAGGAATCGACCCGACGCGGCCGCTGCAGCGCATGGAAGAGGGCGGCGCGGGGAGGGGGCTAGGGGGGTTGAAGAAGAGCTCGTCCGGGGGAGGCGGCGGGAGCACCGGGACGCTGTTAGAGTCCGTCCGGTACCTCGAACAGGGCGGGAAGCTGTCGAGTAGTTGACGAACTGAATTATATCGCCTTAGGTTAGGATCGAATCCGTCGTCTTATAGAAGAGCGCGAACGCGTGCGCGAGCACAGCACAAGGGTATCGCTCTTTGGCTCGAACGGCGATGCTCATTAAACAAGCGACGAGCTCTGCGATATCAAAAAATCCACTCCCTCCCTCCCTCCTTCCCACGCCGCGCGCGCGACGGCTCTCGTCACTTTCACTTTTTCTCCTCGCCGCTCTCTTCCTCCTTCTTCGGCTCCTCCTCCTCCGCCGCGGGCTGCTCGTCGCCGCCGCCGGCCGCGCCCTTGTTGATCGCCTCGCCGATCTTCATGACCGCCTGCTGCAGCTCGTTGATCTTCTCCCGGACCTGCTCCAGGTCCTCCGCCTCGATCGCGGAGCGCAGGTTCCCTTGCGCCTCCTTGATGCCGTCCTTCACCTCCGCGGGGACTTTGTCCCCGTGCTCCGAGAGGTTCTTGTCCGCGCTGTAAATCAACGTGTCCGCCTCGTTCTTCGCTTCGATGAGCTCCTTCCGCTGCTTGTCCGCGTCCGCGTGCGACTCGGCGTCGCGGACCATCTGCTCGACCTGCGCGTCGGACAGACCGCCGGAGGACTGGATCGTGATCTGCTGCTCCTTGTTCGTCGCCTTGTCGCGCGCGCTGACGTTCACGATGCCGTTCGCGTCGATGTCGAACGTGACCTCGATCTGGGGGGACCCTCTCGGCGCGGGGGGGATGCCCATGAGGTCAAAGTTCCCGAGGATCTTGTTGTCCGCGGCCATCTCGCGCTCGCCTTGCAGAACCTTGATCCCGACCTGGGTCTGGTTGTCCGCCGCGGTGGAAAACGTCTGCGACTTTTTCGTCGGAATCGTCGTGTTGCGGTTGATGAGACGCGTGAAGACGCCGCCGAGGGTCTCGATCCCGAGCGACAGCGGCGTGACGTCGAGGAGGAGGATATCCTTGACGTCACCGCGGAGGACGCCGCCCTGGATCGCCGCGCCCATGGCGACGACCTCGTCCGGGTTCACGCCCTTGTTCGGCTCCTTCCCGGCGAAGAGGTCCTTGACAATCTCGTGCACCTTCGGCATGCGCGACATCCCGCCGACGAGAAGAACTTCGTTGATCTCGCTCGCGGAGACGCCCGCGTCCTTGAGGCACGACCGGCACGGGTCCTTCGTCCTGTCGAGAAGCGGCTGCACGAGCTCCTGGAGCTGCGAGCGCGTCATGGACATCGCCATGTGCTTCGGCCCTGACGCGTCCGCGGTGATGAACGGAAGGTTGATATCCGTGCTCTTCGCGGACGAGAGCTCAATCTTCGCCTTCTCCGCAGCCTCGCGCAGGCGCTGCACCGCGAGCTTGTCGCTCTTCAGGTCGATCCCCTGCTCCTTCTTAAAGTTCGACGTGAACATGTCCAGAAGCGCGGTGTCGAAGTCCTCGCCGCCGAGGAACGTGTCGCCGTTGGTCGCCTTCACCTCGAAGACGCCACCGGAGATCTCGAGGATGGAGACGTCAAACGTCCCTCCGCCGAGATCGTACACCGCGACGAGGCCTTCCTTCTTGTCCACGCCGTACGACAGCGCCGCGGCCGTGGGCTCGTTGATGATCCGCAGGACGTCCAGACCGGCGATCTTCCCCGCGTCCTTCGTCGCCTGCCGTTGCGCGTCGTTGAAGTACGCCGGCACCGTCACCACCGCCTGCGTGATCGGATGCCCGAGGTACGACTCCGCGGTTTCTTTCATCTTCTGCAAGACGAACGCGCCCACCTGGGACGGGGAGTACTGCTTGCCCCCCGCCTGGACCCACGCGTCGCCGTTGGACGCCTTGATGATCTCGTACGGCACCATCTGCGCTTCTTTCCGCGTGTGCTCGTCGTCAAACCGGCGGCCGATGAGACGCTTGCACGCATAGAGCGTGTTGGTCGGGTTCGTCACCGCCTGTCTCTTCGCGGGCTGTCCGACGAGGCGCTCACCCTTCTCCGTGAACGCGACCATGGAGGGGGTCGTCCTCGCGCCCTCCGCGTTCTCGATCACCTTCGCGTTCTTTCCGTCCATCACCGCGACGCACGAGTTGGTCGTCCCGAGATCGATGCCGATCACCTCGTTCCCGGCCGCGCGGTGGGCGGAGGTCGAGAACCTCGCGTCCGCGGCCGCGAACGCGGCGTTCACGTTCGCGCGGGACGCGCGCTGTGGAGTGGAGGGGGGAACGGAACGGGCGGGAGGACGGAGGGGGTGGTCAGGTCGCGTCGCGGACGCGGATCTCGCGTCGGCGGACGATCCGCCGCATTTCCGATGCGAGCGCGGCGCTTGGCGGACGGACGCGATCGGATGGATCGTCCGCGCGCGATCGCGTCGTTCGGGGCGCGCGGGGGGACGCACCAGCGCATTGCCGCGGCGCGCGCTTCGGAGAATACCCTGAAGCATCTTACGACTCGCTCTTCGTCACCTGTCGCGTGCGACGACGTACTGCATCGCCGCGGTCGTCGCGGTCGACGTCGACATCAGTCGGGCTTCGACAACCTTCCGCCGACATGTGCGGTCGGTCGCCATCTCGCGAAACGGCGGCTGGGCGTGATGAAGACAGCACGGGAAGTTCGGGGCCCTCTCATCATCATCATCGACGCGCGCGGAGAGAGAGAGGCACGCGCGCTCGCGCGATGGTGCAACGGCTGGAGGTGCCGGGGCACGTGCTCCAGCACTTCTGGGACCTCGCGAACGTCGAGGCCGAGGTCAGGAGGCGGTCCGCGGTCGACCTCGTGAGCGAGCTCGCGACGGCGCAATCGAATCACGCCGAAGGCGGCGGCGCGAGCGCGACCGCCCGCGACGACGCCACCTCAGAGCTCGGTCCATCCCTCCGGGCGTGCTCTCCGGTCGTCGTGTACGCGCTGAAGCGCCTCGCGCGCGGGCTCGGCTCCGGTCGCTCCGGCGCGAGGCAAGGGTTCGCGCTCGCGCTGACCGCCGCCTTCTCGGAGATTCCGATCGCGAGCCTGGACGACGGCCTCCAGCTCTTGAAGTCGTCGCTCGAGCCGATCACGCAGAGCACGAAAGGCTCGGAGGCGAGGGACATCCTGATGGGGCAGCTCTTCGGCGTCGCCGCGCTCGTGCGCGCGATGCGCGCGCGCCTCGCGACCGGGACGATGACGGCCGAAGACGCCGAAGCGTTCGGCGCCGTCGTCGCGGAGGAGACGTCGGCGCTGGCGACGTCCAAGGCGTACCTCGCGGAGTCCGCGGCCGCGGTGATCCTGGAGCTCTCGCACGCGCTGGGGGAGGGGGATGAAAACGCAAACAACGACAACGCAAAAAGTAACGCATCGATGACGCGGGTGATCGAGGCGTCGAGCGCGCTGACGAAGTGGCTCACGACGCCGATCGCGGACGCGGGGCCGGAGACGATTCTTCTCGCGTTGGAGCTGTGGCCGGCGCTGCCGCCGAGCGTGCGCGCGAACTGCGCGGCGCTACCGCGCGGCGTGGACCCGGTCGCAGTCGGAGGGAGCGGCGATGGAAAGAAGGGAGGGAAGAAAGGAGGAAAGGGAGGAGGGAAGGAGAAGGAGAGCGCGTCGCACGTCGCCGCGGTGTTCGACCGAGAGCACTTGAGCGCCGTCCGAGACGCGTTGATGGAAGCGTCGTACACGCACCCGCAGATGCACTCGGTGTGGGCGTGGTTCCTCTCGAGAGTCGCGTCGGTGCCCGGGGGGCTAGAGGCGACATGGGACGTCCTCGTGGAGGACGGCCTGCTCGTGAGCGGGTCGCATCAGCGTCGGTACTTGGGGTTCCGTCTGTTCGCGTCGATGTTGCCGCTCGCGTCTGCCCAGAGCGTTCCCGCGTTGTTCTCTCCGGGGTTCACGCGGTGTCTGCTCAATAACCTCGCGAAACCGGATAACTACCTGCACGCCGCGGCCGCGGACTGCCTCGATCAGATCGTCGCGTTCGCGAAGTCGGCGGACACGAAGCAGGACGTGAAGCTGTCCGTCATCGCGGCGCTTCAACGCCTCGGGCCGAACCGGTTCGATAAGATTTCCAAGAAAAACGCGGTGCGCGAGCTCATACAGTCGCTGTCCGTGGACGACGCGTCCGGGTACATGCGCGAGCTCATGGGCATCTTCGTCGCGTCGCCGTCGTCAGACGACGACGCGAGCGCGATGGCGGGCGGTGGAACGGACCAACCGGGCGGGCACCTCCTAGGGAGCAAACGACGCCTGTGGGCGTTGGAACAAGCCGCGGGGCTCTTCCTGCGCCTGCCGCGAGCGGCGCAGAGAGAGCTCGTGGAGTTTCTCACTCTCCACGCGCACTACCGCGCGAACGCGTCGGACGCAAAGCCGGCGTCAAAGTCGAAGAAATCGAAATCGGCGGCGAAGAAAGGCGGCGGCGGGTCGCTCGTCGAAGACGTCGGCGTCGCACCTCTCGGCGCGCCGGAGGATGGTTTACGCGAAGCGTGCGCGACGCGACTCGCCGCGTTGCTCGCGTCCAACTTGAAAGCGCAGCGCGCGGCGAGCGCGAGGAAAGAGAGCGACGACGACGCGAATAAGAACGGGAAGAAAGAGAAAGGAGGCAAGAAAGGCGGCGAGAAGAAGAAGGACGACGACGCGAAAGCCGCCGCGGACCCTAAGCCGGACCCTAAGGAACCGCCCGCGGATCTCCTTCTCGTCGCCGCGGATATTTGCCGAAAGTTGGACGCCGACGACGCGGTGTCCCTCGTCGACGACATGCCCGAAGACTGCGCGGCCGTGCGCGCGTCGCTGTTCGCGGCGCTGGATAAGACGACCCAGGCGTCCGCGAACGCGTCCGCGACCGCGGTCGCGCCGTTGTTGCGCGTCCTCGCGGTGTTGCAGCTCGGCGACTGGAGGGAGTTCACGCCTTCGATCGAGGACCTCCCGCGGTGCGTGGACGACCTCATCTCTCCTCCGAAACCCTCCGCGAAGAAGAAAGCCGCGAAGAAGAGCAAGAAAACGGCGGACGCAGAGGACGATGTCGAGGCAGACGAGCCACCGAACCCGATGGACGTCCTCGTGGACGTCCTCCTGAGTCTCCTCGCGCAGCCGTCCGCGCTGTTGCGAGACGTCGTCGAGCACTCGTTTAAATCGTTATCGCCGTCCGTCACCGGCGCCGGCGTCGGGGACATGCTCCGCGTCGTGTTAGCCCCGGACGCGGACAACAGGAACGCGGCGGGCGGGGACGACTCCGATTCCGAAGACGGCGCGCCTCTCGCGGAGGAGGACGACGAAGACGACGACTCGGAAGAGGAGGAGGAGGTTGGCGGCGGCGATTCCGACGACGATTCCGACGACGACTCCGAAGACGACGACGCGCCGATGGATAAGGCCAAAGCCGACGCGATCGCGGCCGCGCTCGCGAGGTCCGGCGCCGCCGCGGACTCCGGTTCTGACGACTCCGACTCCGACGACGACGCGATGGACGACGACGCGATGTTCAGGATCGACAAGCTCCTGGGCCAGGCGTTTAAGAGCCGACGGGAGGACATCACGCGAAAAAAGTCGCTCGTGCGCGCGACGCGGGACTTTAAATTCCGCGTGTTGGCCCTCCTCGAGCTCTACGCGCGCGCGCAGCCGGGCTCGCAGTGGCTCCCCGGGACCGCGCTGCCGTTGCTCGGCGCGATGCAGACCGCGCTCGCGGCGGGGACGCCGCAGGCCTCCGCGCTCGCGGAGCGCATCGGCGGCGTCTTGACGAAACACGTTTGCCACGCGAGGGACCTCCCGAACGACGCGGGGACGGAGCCGATCACGGTGAAATCGCTGTCGGCGTCGTTGAACGCCGCGGTGCGAGCGGCGGCGAAACCGTCCGGCGGCGGCGCGGAGGGAAGCAAAGGGTTCGCGAAGCCCGCGACCGCGGTGGCGATGTACTTGTTGAGGGTCTTGGAGGCGACGTCGAGGAAAGAGAGCGGCGCGGACGCTGCCGCGGACGTCGCGTGCGCGGAGGCTGTCGAAGCCTACGGCGACGCACTGGAGATGTTCAAGAGCAACAAGAACTGCCGACTCAAGACGCCGTTCTTCCAGGCTGCGTTCGAGAGGCACCCCGCGCTCGCGGCGGAGTTGTTACCCGCCGTCGCCGGGTTGCTCACCGCCGGCGGGGACAAGGCGTCGTCGCGGGCAGAGTACCTCCGCGCCGAGGGCGCGAAGCTCCTCAACGTCGTCCTCTCGTTGGGTAAGAAGCGCTCCCCCGCGGTGTGCAAGTCCGCGGCGAAGCACAAAAAAGTCATCGCGGCCGCGATCGTGGCCGCGATCGCGGCGCCGTGTAGGAACCGCGGCGCGAGGGCGGACGTCGCGAAGACGTTGACGCAGTGCTGCGAGGCGTTCGCGCGGGCGTCGTCGGACGCGCCGCTGTCGACGCTGATGGACCCGAACGCGGTGGTGGACGCGGTCGCGGCGCAGTTTTCTGTTCCTGGGATGCCCCAAAAGGGTGTCAACGCACTCACGAGGGCGTGCACGCTCGTGGGGAAGACCGCCCCGGAGGCGATGCCGGCGGAGGAACCCGCGGCCGGCGGCGGCGGCGGCGAGAAGAAGAGGGACCGCGCCGAGGGGAACAAGGGCGGCGCGAAGGGGGGCAAGAAGGACGCGAAGAAGGAGAAGGGGGACAAGAAGCGCAAGGGCGAGTCCGGGGGCGATAAAGTTTCGAAGAAGAAGCACAAGAAGAAGTGATCCACCTTAGGCGTTGATAAGAAACAGACTGCTGACTGACGAAGGAAATTCTCGCGAGCCCTCTTCGCCTTCTCAGTTTCTTCTTTTGCCCGCGCCGCGCCGAAATTTTTTCCTCGCGTGCTGTGACGTCGCTCGCTTCTTCCGAGACCGCGTCGACGGATCGCGGCTTGTCACTGCACGTAGCACCGCGCTCGCGATGGCAAACGCGGCGGCAAATGCGCTCGGCAACCTCGCCAAGGCCGCGATCGGCCTCGGCGTCACCGGGACCGCGCTTAACGCGTCCATGTACGACGGTGCGTGCGCGATCCGATCGAACGATCGATCGCCCTCTCGCTTAATCGCCGCCCTCTCCCCACGAAACGAACGATTCGCCGCCGACGCGTCGACGACTGATCTCGCGAGATCGCGCTCCCGCTGACCGCGTTTCTCCCCCCCGTCCGTAATTCCTGCCAACACAGTCGACGGAGGCAAGGCCGCGGTGATGTTCGACCGCTTCCGCGGCGTCCTCCCGAAGGCCGTCGGCGAGGGCACGCACTTCCTCGTGCCGTTCATCCAGAACCCGACCGTCTACGACATCCGGACGCGACCGAAGTCGATCAGCTCCGTGACCGGGACGAAGGATCTGCAGCAGGTGAACCTGACGCTCCGCGTGCTGTGCCGCCCGGACGTCGAAAACCTCTCGGAGATCCACAAGAACCTCGGGCAGGACTACGACGAGCGCGTGCTGCCGTCGATCGGGAACGAGGTCTTGAAGGCGACCGTCGCGCAGTTCAACGCGGACCAGCTCCTGACGCAACGCGACGAAGTCTCGAAGAGAGTCGCCGCGGCGCTGCGTCTCCGCGCGAAGGACTTCAACATCGTGTTGGAGGACATCGCGCTGACGCACTTGTCGTTCTCCGCGGAGTACAGCAGGGCGATCGAGGCGAAGCAGGTGTCGCAGCAGGACGCGGAGCGATCGAAATTCATCGTGCTCAAGTCTGAGCAAGAGCGCGAAGCCGCGGTCATCCGCGCGGAGGGCGAGTCCGAGTCCGCGCGGTTGATCTCGCAGGCCACGCGCAGCGCGGGCCCGGCGCTCGTGGAGCTCAGAAGGATCGAGGCCGCGAGGGAGGTCGCGCAGACGTTGTCGAAGAGCAGGAACGTGATGTACCTCCCGGGCGGGAACTCGAACATGCTCCTCGGTCTGAACCCGTGAGGAGGCGCCACGACGGCGACGGTGGGTGGGTGAGCGGAAAGAAAGAGCGGCGCCTCTTTTATCGTAATGCGCGCGAGTTAACGACGGCTTGTTTGGTGGTTTGTGAATAAATCTTCGTTACGAGCATCGGACCGCGTGCGACGAGTTCTTCGCGCTAGTCGTCGGTCTACGTCCCAAACAGGTGCCTCTGGTACGGCGGCTTCTCGATCGCATTCAGGACGTCGTCCCACGGCCTCTCCACCATGAGCGCCTGCCCCGGGGCGAAATACCCCAAGAACAGGCACGGATCGCTCAAGTTCACGACCTTGATGTCCCCGCCGCCTTCCTCGCCGCTCGTCTTCCCTCCCTGCTTCTCGATCGCGCCGAAACCGCCTTTGTCGCCTCGATACCCTTTCCGCCTCCGTTTTTTCGTTATGGGCGCGGGCGTAAACGTCGGCACGACCGCGAGGTTCACCCGCGCGATCGCGCTCGGCGTGTGCGCGAGCAGAAGCTGACTCCCCGGGGTCGGATCGAACGACAGACCGCAAATCTGCCCCGGCAAGGTCTTCAGCTTCGGCGGCGCCGTCGCGACGCTCTTCGCCGTCGCCATCGCGGCGGACCACGGCGTGAGCGTCCCGGCTTCGACGTCGTACATCACGATCGCGTTGTCCCTGACCGCGAGCGCGAGAACCCCGGCCGCGGACAGCGCCATCGCGGCGACGGGGGGCCAGGACGCCAACCCGGGCGGCGGCGGGAGGCTCTTGTGAAGCTTCAGCGCGTCGAGGTTGTATACGTGCACCCCGGCCGCGCGTCTCGAGGCGGTCCCGCCTTTGGTCGTCACGACGGCGAGCCACTGCCCGTCCGCGCTCGCGCACGCGTGCGACACCGCGGGGCACCCGACGTCGCCCGCGCTCACGGGATCCATCGCCTTCCTTCGCTTACCGCTCCCGCTGCCGCTGGTGGCTTTATCTAGCGCCGTGGTCGCCGCGGAAATTTTTGGCAGGTGCGCTCGCAGCGTCCGCATCACCTCCCAGCTCTCCAAGTCGACGACGTGCACGGCGCCGTTGACGCCGACGGCGACGAGAACTTTCCCGTCGGGCGTGAACAAGAGGCAGTTCGCGGACGTCACCCCGCCAACCGGCGAGTCTTGCTTCCGAAGCGTCCACTCCTCGCGTTTCACCCCCGGCGTCTCCTCCGTCTTGTTCACCTCGAACAACCGCAGCGAGTGCGCGTCGGAGATGGCGACGAGCGCTCCGTCGGGGGATATCGCGCTGCTCAGCGTCCGTCTCTTGCCGCTCAGTTTCGCCCTCAAGACGTGCGTCGGCGCGGACGCGAGCTTCATCATCCCGTTGTTCGCCTTGCTCGCTTCGATCACCTCCTCGGACGGGCGACCCGGCCCGCCGCCGAGCCCTTCGCCGAGGCGCCAGAGGTCGACGCACCTTCCGTGGTCGCACAACAACAAAGGCGGCGTCGGCGCGTTCGCGAGCGTCGGTTTCGGCGCGACCGGTTCATCGTCCGCGCCGCCGCCGTCTCCGCCTCTGTTCCCCTGTCCTTTTCCTCTTTTCTGTTTCTTCCCCTTCGGCGCCGGCGGCGCGGTCCACAGCCCCCCGCCGGTCATCGAACACGGCGTCCGCTGCGGCACGCTCACCACGCGCACGGGGTGCCTTCGTTGGAAGTGATTCGCCGGGTACGCGAGCAGTTGCGCGTCGTTCCCCCCGGACAACAAGATCGGCCCGCCGCCGCCGCCCCTCCCGCCGTCGCCGTCTTTACCCCTCTCGCCCTTACCATCGCGGTCGCCCCCCCCGCCCGGGGCGTGCGCCATCGCGAGCGCCCTGACGTCGTGCGTGTGCGGCCGTTTGGTGCTGCCGAAGGTCCACTTCTCCAACCCGGGGCCGGCGCCGTCCTCGATGCGGTTGAACACGCACACTTGCGAGTCGATCCCGGACGCGAACACGCACGTCCCGGCTGGGTTCGACGCGAGGCACGTGACGTCCGCGCCGTGCTGCCGGAACGTGTACAGCTGCGTCCCGAACCGCTTGTCCCAGAATGTGACGTCGCCGTCCTGACCGCCGGAGACGAGGGTGCCGTCGGGGAGATACGTCAGCGCCCACGTGCACCGCTCGTCGCTCTCTTTCGGTTTGTCCCCGCTCCCGACCGTGATGCGCATGACTTCGGATAACGTCGCGACTTGCATGATGTGTATCGTCCCCACGGACGTCCCGACCGCGATCTGCGTGCCGCCGACGCCCCACGCGAGGCTCAGGAGCCGCCCCTGCAATCGCAGGAAGGATCGTCGATGGCTCAGCCCCGAGCCGACGCCGTCGCCGCCGAGGAGCGTCAAGAGTCGAATGCACCCGTCGTCGCACGCGATCGCGACCCGCTGCGGCTCGCCGTCCGTCGGTCGCGGCTCCGCGGCCATCGCCCACACGGCGCCGCCGTGCGAGTCCGTCGTGCTCCTCGCCCTCAGCGCGCTCAGATCCCACTCCGTGACGACGCCGTCGAGGCCCGCGGAGAGGAGGCGGCACGGCACGTCGTCCGCGGCCGCCGCGTTGTCCGCGTCGACCCAGTCCCCGATGAACGGCGCGACCCAGGTCAGGCACGAGATCGCGGCGCCTTCTTTCCCGGGCACGCGCGCGACGCATCGCCAGTCCGCGGTGTCGTAGATTTCCAAGTCCCCCGATTCCCTCGCGAGCGCGACTGTGCTCCCGCCGGGGGCGACCGCGATCGCGACGACGGCCGCGGGCTGCCACTCCACGAACCGGCTTCGATGCAGCTCGAGGCCGCTTCGCGCGCCGCCGCCCATCGCGCTCGGTCCGGTCCTCTCCTACACGGCGCAGCGCGCGGGAGAGTAGAGCCGGGCGGCGGCGGCGGAGAAAAAAACTCGGCGCAAAAAAAGTGCAGCAGTCGCGGTCGCGGTCGAACCTGCCGAACCCGCCGATGAGCCGAGACTGGTGACCAGGGGTCCCGGTCGAGGCCTCCTTTCACGCGCGAACGCGAACGCGAATGCGTGATCGGGAAAAAAAAATCTGCGTTGTCAAGATTTGGATTTGACGTCGTCGGTTCGGCCGCACTGAGACCGGCACGACGCGAATCACGCACGGTCACGCCGCACGATGGGGATCTTCACCGCCCCCGAGACCCCCGGGGAGATGTTCATCCGCTTCGACACGGACAAGAGCGGAACCCTGGAGGTGGACGAGGTGAAATTCGGTCTCGCGGAGATGGGGGCGCTTCGCAAGACGACCGCGGGCGAGGCCGCGACGATCTGCCGCGAGGCGTTCGCGGACAAACCCGAGGGCTCCGGTCTGGACATGGACGAGTTCAAGCTCCTTCTCGCGAAAGTGGAGATGATCGGGGGCACCCCGGGGAAGAAGAAGAAGGAAGCGATCAAAGAGGTCGAGGTGCCGTACGGGTACAAATCCTGGGACGGCTCGCTTCCGACCAAGTCCGCCTTCATGGGATTCGCCGGCAGCAACGGCTCGCTGTCGTTGGACGAGTGGAACGAGATGATGACCGCGAGCAAACTGGTGGACGACGTCGTGGACGAGATGACGACCGGCATCATATTCGCCCGGGCGTGCAAGAAGGGCAAGCGGATGTTGAATTGGAAAGACGGGACGTTTCTCAACGCCCTCGCCGCGCTCGCGACGGAACACAAGGTCGGGTGGGCCTCCGTCGCCGATCGCGTCGCGGACTCCGCGCCGTTAGGGTCCCCCGAGCTCAAGTCAAAATCGAGAGACACCGAGGCGGCGAAGATGCGCGAACAGAGGAGACAAGAGGCGTTGGACGCGAAACTGATGGAGGCGTTCAGTCGTTACGACGTCGACGGCAACGGGACGCTGGATCTCCAGGAGATGGGCGCCGCGCTCGCGGACATGGGCGCGATGCAGAACGTGGACGTGCGCTCTGTTCGTAACTTGTTCAAAGAGTTCGACGCGGACGAGAGCGGGGACATCGACTTTGGCGAGTTCAAATCTCTTTGCGGCAGGGTGGAGGAGATCAAGAAGAAACGCGCGAAAGCCGCGGCAGAGAGCGGCGGCGACGTCGGCGACGCGACGGTTCCCCCCGGGTTCGCGTCCACGCCGTTCGCGATCGCGCTCAAGAAGACGTTCGACTCGTTCGTGGAGGCGGATCAGACCGGGGTCGCGTCCGCGGCGTGGGCGGAGCTCCTGAAAGAGACCCGGGTGTTGTTCAAACGCGACCGCACGTTTGACGAGGAGGGCGCGGAGCTGATCTTCAACAAGGCTTTCGGTCCCACGTTCCACGACACGGTGAAGACGCTGAAGTGGGACGACGGCACGTTCTTCAGCGCCGTCGCCGCCGTCGCGACGGAGCTGAAGGTGACGTTTGACCTCGTCGCCGGGAAGATCGCGCGGTACGGCCCCTTCCGCGCCGCGCGGTCGGGCGGCGGATACGAATGCGTCGCCCTCGTCTCCGGCGGGAAAGACAGCGTCTTCGCCGCGATGATGGCGCAGTCGCACGGGCACCGGATCGTCGCGATGGCGAATCTGTACCCCGCGAATAACGGCGTCGAGGAGCTCGACTCGCACTGCTTCCAGACCGTCGGGCATCGCTGCGTCGCTTCGTACGGCGCGCTCACGGGGCTGCCGTTGTTTCGAAGGAAAATCCGCGGCGCGTCCGTGAACACGGACATGGCGTACGACGTCCACGGCGCCGTGGACGGGGGCGTCGACGAGGTCGAGGACCTCCGCGCGTTGCTCGCGGGGGTCGTGAGGGCGATGCCGAACGTCAAGGCGGTCTGCTCCGGCGCAATCTTGAGCGATTACCAGCGCCTGCGCATGGAAGCCGTCTGCGCGGATCTCGGTCTCGTGTCGCTGTCGTACCTTTGGCGGCAGCCGCAGTCGTCCCTCCTCGAGCGGATGTGCGACTCGAACGTCGAAGCCGTGCTCATCAAGACCGCGGCGATGGGTCTGCAGCCGACGCGCGACCTCGGAAAGACGATCAAAGAGATGCTGCCGACGCTGTACGAGATCGAGAAGAAGTACGGCTCGCACTGCGCGGGCGAAGGCGGCGAGTTCGAGACGCTCGCGCTCGATTGCCCGTTGTTCACGCGCGGGCGGCTGCACATCGCGCCGAACGAGCAGAGCTTGCTGACGAGCGCGCCGGAGGTCATCATCACGTCGGAGGATACGCTCGCGCCCGCGGGGCACCTCGCGATCGTGCAGCACGCCGTCGAGGTAAAGCAGGGGATGGACTGGATGGTGGAAGGTAAGGTTGTCGAGGTTGACACCGACGCGCCGCCGCCGCGAAGAGTCGGCGTGAGCCACGAAGAAGCCGCCGTCGCCGCGGCCGCCGCGGACGTCTTGCTCAGCGAGGTGGACGTGCGCGAGACCTGGGGCATCACGAATCGCTCGATATCCGCGCGCGTCGTGGTGATGAACGAAGAAGCGAGAAACACCCCGGCGGCGGCGGCGGCGAGCGCGGAGGCCTTACTTCTCGCCGTCCAAACGCGGCTGCGGAGGTGCAAGGAAAGACTCGACTGGTCCGCGGTCGCGTTCGTGCACTTATACGTGAACAACATGGACTACTTCTCGAGCGTGAACGCGGCGTACGCGCGCGTCGTGCCCTCGTGCAAACCCCCCGCGAGGGCGTGCGTGGAGCTCCCGCTCCCCGAGGGCGTCGTCGTCGCGTTGGACGTCCACGTCTCCGTCGCGGACCCCGCGCCGTCGAGGTCGCTGCACGTGCAAGGCATCTCGTGCTGGGCGCCGCCGTGCATCGGGCCGTACGGTCAGGCTGTATCCGCGCACGGTCTCACGTACCTCGCCGGATGCATCGGGATGGAGCCCGCGACGTTGAACGTCGTCGACGCCGCGTCGGAGGCGCGGCGGTCGTGGCGGACCGCCGCCGCCGTCGCGCGCGTGATGGGGTCGCCGCTGTGGCGCGATTGCCTCTGCACCACGGTGTACGTCTCCGTGGTCGGCGGCGACGACGCGATGACGTCCACGATGCGGGCGTTCGAGGAGGTATTAGCCGGCGCGAAGTGGCAGGACGACGTCGACGTGCCGGGGGGGGATTTGCACGTCGCCGCGGGCGTGCCGGCGGGGAGGCGACGCGACGACTCGAGCGCGGACGACGAGGAAGGCGACGACGGACGCGGCGATGTGCGCGGCGGCGATGAAGGAGAAGACGATCACGAAGAAGTCGCGTCCGCGTCCAAGGCTGTCGGCGGCGACGGCAGCGCCGCCGCCGCCGCGTCGTCGTGGCCGTGGGAGTGGCGGCCGCTCGTCACCGCGGTCGTCGTCCCGAAACTCCCGAAGGACGCGTCGTGCGAGGTGCAGCCCGTGTTACTCGACGGCGACGGTCCGAACTTCTCGACGAGGTACCAGAAACTCGTGGACCCGTGGGACGGCGACGTCGACCAATCCCGCGCGGAGATCGTGATGGAGTCGCACGACGTCGGGTTCTGCCGCTGCGTCTCGCTGTCGCGCGAGGGCCGGTTCTGCCGCGCGACGGCGGCGACGCCGTCCGACGCGGACGCCACGATCGCGCTCAAGTCCATCGTCATGTGCGTCGCGATCGCCCTGGACGAGGTCGAGGACGTCAGATGGCGCCACGTGTGCATGATCAAGTGCTACGCCACGACGGAGTGGCTGGAGGCGTTCGGCGAGCGCGAGGACCGCGACGGGGCGGCGGCGTTGGCGGACGCGCTCGACGCGTTGATCAGGAACAGCGCGCTGAGTTACGGGAAAGGCGTGAACCCGTTCGGGGTTCGGGTCGTCGTCGTTCCCGTCGTGCGCGCGAGCTTCGATTCCGTGACGGACGCGGGGATGGTCCTCGAGCTCTCCGCGATCGTCGGCGGCGGGGATCTGTAGACGGACGGGACGGGACGGACTCGAGAGGGTCGGTGGGTTTAGGAATCGAAATCGAAATCGAAATCGAAATCGAAATCGAAATCGAAATCGAAATCGAAATCGAAATCGAAATCGAAATCGAAATCGAAATCGAAATCGAAATCGCGACGTCTGGACGGGCGAAACCCGCGAAACGCCTGAAGAAACGCCTCTTCGCCTCCCCCGCGCGTCCTCGCGACGTCCTCGTCCGTCGTCTCACTCCGTCGCGCGCGCTTCGATCGCTCGCGTCGTATCGCGCGTCGTTCGACGCTCGCCTCGCCTCGCGCTTCATCCCCCGCGCGCCGCTCGCTTCACCGCGCTTCGTCCCCCCCCTCCCGCCGCGCGCGTCCTGTCTTCGCGCGATCCGTCCCGTCCCCTCGTCCGTCGATGATGGATTCCGAGGAGGACGCGACCCGCCGCGAGGTCGAGGTGACGCTCCTCGCCGTCGCGCCGTCCCCGACCGGCGGGGACGACGTCGAGGAGATCCTCGGCGTGACCGACCTCGAGCGCGACCCGACGAAGCGCGAGCGACGGTGCGTGCGATCCTCCGTCGGGCCGCAGGCGGGGAGGCGCGTTCGGCTGCGGATCCCGCCGTCCGGCGGTCGCGTCGCGTCCGTCTCGATCGCTCGACGAGACGTCGTCGCGCTCGTGCGCGTCGGCGACTTGAGCTTGAGAGCTGAGATCAAGCCGCCGCTGCCGACGGATCATCGCGCGGACGACCCGCCGATCGAGAGGCAGCTCGGGTCCCTGAAAGCGGACGGCGTCGCGGTCCAGCTGCGATTCGCGCGTCGACGACGAGACGACGCGGCGGGGGAGACGGAGGCGGGCGACGACGGCGGCGCGCGTTCGACGACGACGACGACGACGACGACCACGTTCGAGTACGAGATCATCGACGGCGCGTTCACCGCGGACGAGCTCACGATGGAAGGCATCGACGCCCTCCACGCCGCGGGGGAGGTCGCCGCGACGAGCGCGAGGGACGCCGCGGCGCTCCCGCAGCCGACGGCGCGAACGGCGCGCTCCGAGGAGATTTGGCTTCCGCGAAAACTGAAACCCGACGACGAAGGATACGACGAGAGAAACCCGGAGAAGATCGCGTACGACCCGCGGGGTAAAGACCGCATCGAAGAGCTTCTCTTTGAGACGCGGCAGATGGCGGAGCGGCACGAACGCGACGGGAGGGATTGGTGCGGCCCGTTGCGAGCGAAGATAAACGCGAAGCTCAAAAAACTCCACGCGTTGCGAGCGCGCGCGGGGTTCATCCGCGAGTTACGCAAACGCCTCGGGAACGCGAACGAGGTCGTCACCGAGGAGATGGTGCGCGTCCTGAAAGCCACCGCGATCGTGCAGCAGGTGAAGCACACCGTGGACGGGAAGGTCAGCAGCGTGGAGAAGGAAAAACAGGTAACCGACGGCGGCGAAGCGTTCTTCGACGAGCTCGGCGTGGACGTCGACGACCTCGAAGGGAAAACGTCTTCGGAGTTACTCGCGGACCTCGGGGTGACGCAGCGCGCGTGCCTGCGCGCGCAAGAGAGCGCGAACGCGATGCACGACGAGATAACCCAAAGATACGAGCTGGACAGGTACGAGTCCGGCGTCGAGACGCGGGACGTGCTCGAGAACGGCGTTCGCCGAGTGGACATGGAGGCGATCCTCGGACGAAGGGCCGAGAAGGAAGACGTGGACAAGACGCTGGAGATTCCACTCGTCGAGCGCATGAAACTCGTCGGCGGGTACGACGTCGAGCAGATGAAGCAGGACGGGACGTTCGTCGCGCTCCCGAGGCTCGCGGACGTCACCGGCGAGGAGGCGTGGGGGTTGAACATCGACGTCGACGAGTGATGACGCGCATAGACTACAGACTATGACAGTCTACTTCGCGCGCGAGAACGACAGAAGAAGAGACTGGACAGGACGAGGACACAAATAATTCGCGCTCAGCTTTCGATGAGTGGCGTTTCACCACCGCGCGCGCGCGCACAGAGCGCGCGTCCGTCTACTTCTTCGGCTTGTTCACGACCTTGAGCACCGCCCCCTCCGGCGCGGTGTCGCCGCCGACCAGGCACTGGCACGCTAACCTCCAGTCCTCGCCCAAACCTTTCAGCTTCCCGTTCTCCGCGTCCGTGCGCGGGGAGAGCAGCTCCATCCCTTCCGTCACCCGCACCTTGCACGTCCCGCAGTTGCCCATCCCACCGCAGTTCAGGAGCTTCGCCATGCCCTCGTACAGCTGGACTTTGTCCCCGAGCGCGACGTCGCGCAGGACGCTCGCCTTGGTGACGTCCGTCACGATGACGTCGCCGCCGTCCGAGGGCGTGAACTCGACGCGCACGACGGACGCGCGCGCGACGAGAGCCGCCGATCGCGATCGTGATGAGGGCGTCGCGCGCGCGGGGTGAGCGCTCGCGCGGCGCGTCGTCACGCTCGCGCCGCCGCGGCGGGCGGCGAGCGCGGAGGAGGACGCGGGGAGCGTCGCGAGCGTGGCGGCCATGGTCGTGTTCGGGATCGTGCCGAGCGCGTCGGGGAGTGCGGCGCGTCGCGCCGCGCGTCGAAACGAACGTCGACGCGTCGCACACGTCGGTCTGGTCGCGGCTCCGCTTTTCCAGTCGGGTATCGGGTGTCCAGTCGTCACGGGACGGGACGAGGTCGTCGTCGACCTGGCGCGTCGCCGCCACCGTCGCGCGCGCGGGGCCCGGACGCCATGGCGGCTCCCCCGAGCGGCGCGGGCGCGGTCGGGGTCGACGAGCTGCGTCGCGCGGGGTGCGACGACGCGACGGTGCGCCGACGCTTCGCGCGTCCTTCGCGTCGTCGACAGATGAATGAGATTCGCAGTAGTGACGCTCGTCTCGCGCTCGTCCCATCCACCGTTCGTCTCCCCCTCCTCTGACGCCCCGTCCTCCGCCCTCCCCCTCGCCGTCGTCGCAGGCGTCCGAGCTCGCGAAAGCGATAGCCTCCGCGGCGTCGCTCCCGGCGGATCGCGCGTGGAGCGTCATCGCGAGCGCGCTGACCCCGTCCGCGCCGTTCCGCGCGCACGAGCTCGTCTACGCGGCGAACTTTTCGTCGTGGCGCGAGCGCGACCACGGACCGGCGCCGTGCACGTTCCCTTCGCGCGACGTCGTTCGAAACGCCGCGGTGACGGCGTTCATGAGGTCGTGGACGAGCCCGGCGTGGACGGCGGAACGCGCGCGCGCGGAGGTTGGACGGGACGCGAACGCGGACGACGCGGACGACGTCGACGGTGCGAGGAGAAGGTTCCGCGCGTTGCACCGCGCCTCGGTCGCGGACCAGCCCTCGTTCTGGTCGCACGTCGCGTCGACGGTCGGGTACCCGAACCCGAGCGTGATCCTCGATCACGACGCGTCCAGACCCGGCGGCTCCGAGCGGTGGTTCCCGCGTCTCGCGATGAACGCCGCGCTCGCGTGCTTCGAGGGACCGGGGAAAGCGGACGAGGACGTCGCGATTCGTTGGCGCGGCGAGCTCGACGACGACGCGGCGGGCGAGACGCGCACGCGGTCGATCACCCGGGGCGAGCTCAGAGCCCGCGCGGACGCGGCCGCCAACGCGCTGTCCATAAGAGGCTGGGGCGAGGACGCGCGCGTCGCCATCATCCTCCCGTTCACGGCAGAGTGCGTCGCGATATACCTCGGCGTCGTGCTCGCCGGCGCCGCCGCGGTGTGCGTCGCGGACTCGTTCTCGAGCGAGGAGATTAAAACCAGGCTCGAGATTGGCCGCGCGGACGTGGTCATCACCATGGACGTGGTCGCGCGCGCGGGGAGCGCTCTGCCACTGTACGCGAAGGTGGCGTCGGCCGCGGGGAGGGACGTCCCGGTCGTCGTCCTCGCGTCCGCGGCGGCGTCGTTCGCGGATGCGTTCTCGGATGAGTTTGAATCCGCGGAATTACGCGCGCCGGCGCTTCGAGCGAACGACGAGACGTACTGCGACTTTCTGCGCGTCGCGTATGCCCAGGGGATGGTCACGGGGATGGAGTTTCAACCGGTCGTGATGCCGTCGTCGAAACCGACCGCGGTATTGTTCAGCAGCGGCACGACGGGAGCGCCGAAGGCGATTCCGTGGGACCACTCGGCGCCGCTGCACGGCGTATCCGACGGTCGGTTGCACATGGACATCAAGCACGGCGACGTCGTGAGTTGGCCGACGAACTTGGGGTGGATGATGGGGAGCTGGCTGATCTACCAGCTCGCGAACGGCGCGTGCCTGGGCGTGTACGAGGGCGCGCCGACGACGAGAGGGTTTTGCGATTTCGTCTCCGACGCGAACGTCACGCACCTCGGCCTCGTGCCGTCGATCGTGTCCTCCTGGAGGAAGAGCGGCGCGTTCGACGCGAATCGTCACGACTGGTCCGCGCACCTTCGCGCGTTCGCGCTCACCGGCGAGGCGAGCTCGCCGACCGACGTCCTGTGGCTCGCGTCCAGGGTGAGAGGCTACGTCGCCCCCGTGCTGGAATATTGCGGCGGCACCGAGCTCGCGTCCGGGTACGCGTTGAGCGCCGTCGTGCTCCCGAACGCGCCGTCGTGCTTCTCGTCCGCGTCGTTGGGAGGGTCGTTCGCGCTCTTGAACGACGAGGGCGAGGAAACGAACGACGAAGAGGACGTCAACGTGATAGGCGAAGTCGCGGTCAGGACGCCGTTCATAGGGTCTTCGACCTCGCTTCTGAACGGCGATAACCGCGCGACGTACTACGACGGGATGCCGAGGTCGGTCGTGAATGGCGCGCCGCTGCGACGCCACGGCGACCGGTTCGAGCGATTACGCGGAGGGTTCTACCGCGCGCACGGAAGGACGGACGACACGTTCAACCTCGGCGGGATCAAGACCTCGTCCGTGGAGATTGAGCGCGCGTGCGACCGAGCCGCGGCGGCGGCGAACGCGGGCGCGGAAACCGCCGCCGTCGCGGTGCCGCCCATCGGCGGCGGGCCGGACCGGCTGTGGATCGTTCTCGTCCCCCTCTTTGAGGGCGAGGAAGAGAAGACAAAGGACGCCGCCCGCGAAGAGGCGTTGGTGAAACTGTTCAACGACGCGATCAAGCGCGCGTTGAACCCGCTGTTCAAGGTGCACAGGGTGCTTCTCGAGCCCGGCGGGTTGCCGCGGAACGCGTCGAATAAGATCCTCCGGCGGACGCTGCGCGCGAAGTGCGCGGACGTCCAGGCGCGGGATGCGAAGACGACGCCGCGGGCGAAGCTATAGAGCGATAGATAATATTATGATAGTTAGAGGGAAAGAGCCGCTTCGTATTACACGCGTAAACAGCCCTCGCGCCTCGCGAGCTGTGCTAATAATAAGAAAGAATCGTAAAGAATGGCCGACGGCGCCGCGTCGCGATCACTGCCCGAACAGGAGCATGAACGCGAACGCGACCATCGCGACGCGACCGTTGAGCTTCTCCGCGATCGGCGTCCACGTCGTCGGCAGGAGCTCGTCCGGGTACGCCGCGTTCTCGTCCGGGAAGCACTCGTCGATCGTCACCTTATTCAGCGCCGCGGGCGCACACGACGCCGCCACCGTGAGCGCGGCGATGAGAAGGAGCGAGAAGAACCCGCCGGGGCTGAAGACCTGGTCGCGCACCGAGTGCCCGGTGAGCTCCGCGCCGAGGGCGGCGACGATGCCGACCATCGCGGCGCGACCGTTGATGATCTCCGTCCTCGTCTGCATCCCGGTCACCATGTCCGGCGTGAGCGCGAGGTTGAACCCGGCGATGGACGTGCTCGCGGCGCCGGCGACGGAGTTGGAGAGATCGGCCTCGATGATGGACGCCTTGTTCACGCGCGCGGGGTACATCTGCCCGAACTTGTCCTTCACGGTGACCTCGTCGCCGACGCATGACACGGTGTACACCTTGCCGTCGATGTTCCTCGTCGTCGTGCCGTCGAGGTTGTTCACGAGGTTCGGCTTCGTGACGTTCACGGACTTCCAGCCTTTGGATTCCTCCGCGTCCGCGGAGACGCGGACGACGGCGGCGCGCGTGGAGCGCGCGGTGGCCACACGCGCGGAGCGCGCGGGGAGGCGCACGGAGACGCGGGAGGAGACGGAAGCGGAGGCAATGGTCATCATCTTGGCGTGCGGGGTGCGCGTGGAGTGAGAGCGTAAGGTAAAGCGCGCCGGTTGGGATAACGCGTCTCCGTGAACGCCTCTGTGAGGTCCACAGGCGGCGACGCGACGCGGTCCACGTCGGCGGCCCCCGCGTGTGCGAGTAAGAAAATTTATGCGATTACAACGTCATCGACAAAGTAGTCGAACACACACCCCTGCGCTCATAATGCATCGATTTCGATCGAGCCGTCGGGGGATGTCCGCGGCGCTCGCGCGCGGCGTCGCTCACGCCGCCGCCTGCGTGGAGGGCTCGGGCGCCTTCGTCTTCGCCTTAGCGACGTCGCCGGCGGGCTTCTCTTTCGGCTGCGGCGGCTTTTTGCCGTTCCTCTTCGGCGGCGGCGGCTTCTTCACCGCGTCTTTCCCCGAAGCCGCGGCGGGCTCGCCGTCGCCGCCGGCGGGACTCGCGGTCGGTTTCGAACTCTTCTTCGCCTTCGACTTCCCCGCGCCCTGTGCCTTGCCGTCCCCGCCGGAGCCGCTGTCCTTCTCCTTCTTTCCCGCGCCGCCGCCGCCGCCGCCGCCGTGCTTCCCGCCCTGATTGGTCTTCTTCGCCGCCTTGACGACCGCCGCGGGGGGCGGCCCGGGGGGCACTGGCGGGGCCGACGCCCCTGAACTGCTCTTCGGCGTGCCCGGCGGCGGCGGGCCCGGAGGCGGAGGCGGCGACGGAGGCACCGCCGCGGCCGCGCCGCCGCCGCCGCCCTTTCGCCGCTGTGACTTCTCCGCGGACGTCGGCGGCGTCGCGCCGTTCGCGTCCTCGCCACCCTTGCCGCCCTTTTTGCCCTTGGTCTGCTGCCTCGGCGAGCCTTTGTTCGGCTTATGGTCCTTCGCGACCGTGGCGTCCGGCTTGCGCGCGATGACAACCTTGCTCGGCTCGTGCGTCTCTTTGCTCACGGGCGGTCGTCGTTCGCCGTGCGAGGACGACCGCGACGTGGACCCGCCGCCGCCGCCCGCCCCGCCCGGGGACCAGAGCTTCTTCTCGTGGTCCGCCAGGCGCAAATCTCGGAGATGCTCAGGGAGCTTCGCGCTGCTGAAGTTTGGCGACTTCGCGGCGATCGGCGGCGGCGCACCCTGCGCGCGCGTCAACACCCGCACGGGACCGCCGCCGCCGTTCGGGGGCGACCCCACACCGACCCCGCCCCCTCCGGGGGGAGGCCCCGGCGGCGGCGGCGGAGGCGGGGATCCCCCGTCGCCGTCGTCGAGCGAGGGCAACACGGAGTAATCCATCCCCGGATCGTCCGAGCCCCACTCGTTCATAATCCCGAGCGACGCGCCCCCGCTCGAGCGTCGGATCGGCGGCGACGCCGGCGGCGCGTCGTCGCTCGTCTTCATCGCGCTCGACGGCGGCGGTCCGGGCGGCAGCGGCGGCGGTCCGGGCGGCGGTCCGGGCGGCGGTCCGGGCGGCATCGGCGGCGCGACGCCGCCTCGCTCGTGCTCGAACGATCGCCGCCTCGGCGGGCCGCGGTCGTCGTACTCTCTGTACTGCCGCTGGTGGTGGTGGTGGTGGTGGTGGTGGTGGTCGCGGTACCCGTACTGCCCGTGTTGGTCGTGGTACCCTCCCCCGCCGCCGCCTCTGAACCCTCCCCGGTCGTCGTGGTGCTGGTGTTCCCTGCCTGACTCGTCGTACCGTCGCTCGTCCCTCGCGTACCCGCCGTTGACGTCTCGTCCCCACCCGTCTCTTCCTCCGCGTTCGCTCCACTGCGGCGGCCCGCGCGCGCCGTACTCTCTCTCCCCGTACCCTCGCCCGGGTCCCGGGCCGCGGTCGTCTCGCTCGTCATACCCGTCGTGCGGTCTGTGCGGGTGGCCTCGTTCGCCGCCGCCGCCGCCGCCGCCTCCTCCGCCTCCGCCTCCGTGAAGGTCCGGGTACGAGTCCACGCGTCGACGTTGATCGGGGGGCGGCCCTCGCCCCTGGTCTCGCCCGCCACCCCCGGGCGAGCTCCACGCGGCGCCGACGCCTTGCGGCGCCCACGTCCCTCCGCCGTCGTCTCCGCCGTCGTCCCCGTGCCCCCACGTGTGATGCCCTTTCGGAACGAGCACGACGTTCGGGTCGTTGTTCAGCCGCGGGTTGTCGATGTTGTTTTCTTTCCTCTGCGACGGCAGGTTGATCGGTTTCGGCGCGGCGATGCGCCCGAGGGAGACCATCCTCCCGACCCTGTGGCCGTTGACGGTCGTCCTGTCGGTGTCGGCGAGGTGGGAAAGGGGGTGGAACGTCAGGCGAGGGGCGCGCGGGTTGGGGGCGAGCGCGGGCGAGCGCGCGCGAGATGGAAAAAGCGCGGCCGGCGTCTAGGGCAAAGCGCGGCGAACGCCGACGCGTCGCGAGATCCGCGCGCGCGAGGACCCGCGGCGCGCGCGAGATCGCGCGCGCGCGACGAGCGACGCGATGCGATCGTCGTCGATCGACGCGCGGCATCGCAAGCGGTCGAGGACGTACCTAGAGCTCATCGTCGCGTCGCGAGATCACGCACGGGCCGCGGCGGTTCGGTCCGCGAGGTGGACGGGGCGGTTCGATGGGAAATTCCTCGCTCGCTGACGCGGCGCGGCTTCGCTGACGTCGACCGCGGACGCGGTTCGCGGACTCCGAGACGCCGCGCGTTCGATCCTCCGGTCTATCGCGTCCACGAGAAGCACTCGATCGCGGCGAACGGTCAGATCCGCCGCAACCCGCGCGCCTGCGCTTCTGACGCGGCTCGAAGCGATCTGATTCAGCTTCGTCACTTGCTGACGAGGGCAAGTTCGGGCGACTGAAGTCGCGGCCGGCTCTCGCTTCGAGCGGGGAAAAAAATCCACACCACTCGTGAGTGCCTACATACGCGTCGTCGTCGTCGTCGTCGTCGTCGTCTAAGTCGCCTATGATTATCTCCCCGCTAGCTAGCTAGTCTACGCATCTCTCGTCAACCCCCGGAACAACCCCTCCCACGTCTCCGAGGTGACCTCTCGCGCGGTGAGAACCTCCGCGGCTACGCCGTCGCCCTCGCCGCCGCCGCGTCGACGGAAAACGCCCTCCGCGAAGGCGACGACCTTCGCGAGCGTTCTATCGGACAGGATGTCCGCGATCGACAGCGTCGCCGTCGCGACCGCGGTGTCGCGCTCGTACACCTCGAACGTGCGATTGGCGCAATTGGCGCTCTCCGCGGCTTCCACGCACGCGGCGGCGGCGTCCGCGCGGGTGATGAACCCCGCGACTTCGTCGCCTTGGTTCACCGCGAGCGAAGCCGCGCCCTTCGCGTCGCCGTCGAGTAAGCCGCTCGGGCGGACGATCGTGTACGTGCACCCGCGCTCGACCGCGGCCGTCGATTGGTACACAGCCCTGAGCCCGTCCTCGCCCGCGGCCTTCGCGTCCATCCTCCCGCCGAACGCGTTTAAGAAACCGTACGCGGGCGCTTCGCGCTTCGTGACGCCCGCGCCGGAGACGAGCACGAGCCTTCGGACGTCGTTCTCCACGCACGCGCGCGCGACGTCGACGACGCCGTCTCTGTCGACCGCGTCAGGGTCCCCGGACGCGGACGCGGTCGCCGCGAAGTACACGACGTCCGCGCCCGCGACCGCCGCCGCGACGCCGGCGGCGCCGGCGGCGACGTCGCACGCGCATCTGGTCACGAGCGTCGACGACCACGGCGCGGAGGTGGCCGCGGCGGCGTCGAACGCGCCGCTGCGCGTGCACGCGCGGACGTTCGCGCCGTTCCGCACGAGCCGCTTGACGATTTCGGTGCCGGTCCGGCCGCCCGCGCCGAGGACGACGTGCGCGCGATCCTCGCGGGAGACGGTCGGATCGTCGCGACGAGCGCTCGTCGCGACGTCGTCGTCGCTCGCGTTCGTCGACGCCGCGATGGCGGCCGCGCGGCGTATCGCTCTCGACGGAGCTCGCGCGCGGTGCCGCGATGCGAGCCGCGGCGTCGCCGTCGCGACGCTCGCGGCGGACGCCATGCCGCGCGGGGGCGAAGTGCGAGACGACCCGTTTCTCGCCGAGAGGCGAACGAAAACAACGAACTGTTTGGCAATGAATGCGAATTTCCCGCTCAGTCGCGGGGGCGCACGCGAGGCGGGCGCGATGCAGCGGCGGGCGTACCACGAGGCCGGGGGCGGGCCTCGGAAGCACCGCGGGAAGGCGCGGGCTCCGAATCGCGTCGCGGAGGTGCGCGCGCAGGCGACGGGCGGCGCCTCTCGCTACGACGACGGCGACGACAGCGACGACGAATCCGATGACGACGGCCGCGACGACGCGCTCGTCGCGATCATGGCGGACGAGTTCTGGGTCCTCCTGTTCGCCATCGTGTACGCGTTCGGGTTCGTGTTCTTCGTGCTCGGGTGCACGTTCAAGTGGTACGGAAGCAGACACCCGTTCTGGACGAGGGTGATATGGGGGTTCGCGGGTTGGGTCGTCCTCACGACGATGTACATTCTCGACCCGAGGTTGGAGCACTGGAAGCGGCGGTTGACGCCGAGTCTCAAGGCTGCGAATCGCGCGTGGAGATGGGCGGTGGACACGTGGCGGGAGAAGAAGATAGGCGATGCGATCGCGGAGTGGTGGCGGTGGAGGACGACGTACAAGCCGCCGCCGGTCGCGGAGATGGTGTGAGCGACGCGCCGGGAGGGCGCGTCGACGACGACTCGATCGTCAATCTAATTAGCCTAATTAGGAGAGGTAGACTGTAGAAGCTAGACGCTACAACACGTCCCTCGCGCCGATGCGAGACATGACCGCGTCCTCCACGCTCCCGATCCCCTCCTTACACTCCAACTCCCCGGGCTTGTAGTACTTCTTCACGAGCGCGTCGTCCCTGAGCGCGGCCATCCCGTCCTCGACGTCGTTCACCGGGACGGCGCCGGGAAACATCGCGAGCATCGCCGCCGCGTCGGCGTCGGACGCGTCGAACCTGCACGCCAACACGACGTCCGACGCGTCGTCCATGCCGAACCTCCTGAGACCTTCCGTGATGTGCTTCGACGCGGAGAGGTTGTACACCAACTCGCTGTGTAACGTCCGCGTCGTCAGCGCGTTCCGCTCGCGCGACGCCAGAGCCTTGTGCGCGGCGAGCCGCAGCGCGAAGAGCGATTGGATCGGCCTAGGGTTCACGAGCGCCACCTCGGGCTCGAGCGTCCGCGCGAGGAGCTTGTCCAGGACGTCCTTCGCGTTCGTGACGTCTTTGAAGAGGATGACCGTGAGGTTTCTATCGGGGAAAGCCTCGAACTTCAGCACCGTGGGGGCGAACGACGACATGCAGTGCTGCGACGACGCCGGTGCGACGACGGTCGTCGAGGACGAGAATCGGGGTTGTTAGCGCCGCGCCGCGCGGTGGCTTCCGCTTCTTGAGATTCGGGACACCCTATCCGCCGCGGGTCCAGGGCGCACGCGTCGGCGCGGCGTCGCGATCGATCGTCCGCCGATATCGACTCCGGGGTCGTGCGGCGCGGGAGTGGCGCGCGGTCGGCCGGTGACGGCGCGAGACTGATGACTGATGACGACGTGCGGAAAAACGACGCCCGCGCCAGCAGCAGAGAAGACTGAGATTTCGAACCGCCGAGGACGTCTCCGCGCACTCCGAGCGGCGCAACCTCATGAGCGACGACGAAACTCGACTCCCGGACGAGCCCGAGCCGACGCCGGAGCCGAAAGAGTTCCCTCCGATACCCCCCCGCGAGCCGCACGAACCCTTGGATCCGCGGCTCCCTTCCGTCCTCTCGTCGTGAGCGCGGAGAGGACAGATCCGATCGGAGGCGAGCAACTAACATCTCGGGAGGGCGATGTCCGAGCACACGCCGTCGCGGCGCGCGCGCGCGTCGCCGCGGCAGACGTCCACCCCGCGGCGACGTTCGTCCGACCTCGACGACGGCGCGTCGCACCACGTCGGGGTGACGCTCACGCCGAGCGGGCGGTACCGCGCGAGGTACAAAGACAAATCGCTCGGCACGTTCGACACCGTCGACGAAGCCGTGGACGTCCGCGCGGCGTACGAGCGCGAGCGCGAGCGCGGCGGCGGCGGCGGCGGCGGCGGCGACAGAGTGGACGAGGACGAGGACGACGCCGCGACGCCGACGCGAGGGAGGGGCGCGAGCGCGAGCCCGAGAGGCGCGGCGAGGACGCCGCGACGCGCGGGACGACGCTCGGCGGACGCGGGAGAGACGGAGCCGACGCGCGGCGGCGGCGGCGGCGCGCGGTGGACGACGCAGCTCGCGCTCGCGCTGTTCTTCGTCGTCGTCGCGCTCGCGATGGCGCCTCCCGGGGGAAGGACCTGGACCGGCGCTCGGACCGCGTCGTCGCCGTCGCCGCCGCCGTCGGTGGCGTCGGCGTTTCGTCGACCGAGCTGCGCGGCGGCGGCGGGCGCGGACGACGCGGTCGTCGCGCTCGCGCCCGCGCGGTGGGAGGAGACGGTCGGGATGTTCATGGACGCGGTGCGAGAGACGTCGCGGCTCGGTCGCGGCGGAAGCGGAGACGAGACCGACGACGCGCGCGCGTCGTCCTCGAACGCGGGCGGCGGCGCGGCGGGGAAAGGCCCTTCGCTGATGCTCGTCGCGGACGGCCCGAACGACGCGCGGACGGTCGCGCGCGACGTCAAGGCTGCGTTCGACGCGTGCGACGCGGAGGAGTGCGTGCTTCTGATCGACTGCGAGTGGTACGCGGCGTCGAGCGCGGTCGGGTCCGCGTCCGAGCGCGCGGAGCAAGACGCGCGGGGCGCGTTGCAAAAGTCGTTGGCGACGTTTCTGACGCGGTGTCCGCGCGGCGTCGTCGTGATTCAAGGCGCGGAGAGCCTGAACAGGCCGCTGCTGTCCGCGCTGCTTCCCGCGCTGAGCGAGGGCGGGCGGTTCATGCGCGACGGCGCGGAAGTGCGCGCGGATTTGGCGTCGTACGTCGTCACCGTCGCGTTGGGGGGACGGTGGACGACGACGACGACAGCCGGCGGCGGCGGCGGAGGAGGAGGAGAGAGCGTCCGCGCGTGGATGGAGAGGGAGTGGGTCGAGGGCCGGAGCGTCCGCGCGTGGATGGAGAGCGAGCGGACGTTCGCGAGGCGCGCGAAGGACGCGCTCGCGGACGTGTTCGCGGGCAAGGCAGGGGTGCACGGCGGCGGCGGCGACGAGGGAGGCGACGACGGCGTCGTCGGCGCGTTCAGAAGACGCGTCGACTTTGTCGTGCCGTCGCGTTTGATCGAGGACGGCGCGTCGTCGTCGTCGTCGTCGTCGTGAGTAGTACGATACAACCAGAACTTTGATTCGTGTCATTAATACAAAGTGTCGAGAGTGACGTGACGTCGTCCTCGCGCGGTCGCGCGATCGCTCGTGGCCGTTCGCGCGTTGGAGAAACGCTCGAACGAGACCACATCTCAGCGTCGCCGCCAGGGAAGGTACCCTTTGCGCGGCGCGCGTCATTCGCGAGCGATGCGCGCGGTCGACGCGAGGCGATATCGCGTCACTCCTCTCACACTCTCTCTCTCCATTTAACTGCGCTCTCGCGAGTGTTCACTCGCTCACGCGGCCCCCGCGCCCTTCGCCTCGATGGCGGCGAGGATCTTCTCGAGCTTTTCCATCGAGTCGACGTGGCCGTCGCCGTTGAGCTTCGAGTGCACGAGGTCGGTGCCGTCGAGGACGACCTCGAACGCGCCGCTGGACGTCGGCGTGGGTTCGCCCGAGGATTCGACGCTCGGGAACTTCGCCTTGATAGCATTCTCCACCTGCTTATACTTCGGGGCGTAGCCTGACGGGAGAGCGGGGGGCGCGTCAAATTTAGGGATGAGGAGGAGGCCGCACGGAGAACGCGCACGTGGTCGTCGGGTTCGGGGATGGACGGGGGCGAACGTCGCGCGCGCGCACCTCAGCCTCCGCAGTACGTGATGTGAACCTTCACCATGGTGTTCAGGTTGATGCGGGTGCTGTGTAGCGCGCGGGCGAGGCGTCGGGCGAGCGTCGTGCGCGTCGCTTTGGAAGCGCGTTGAAATACGACTCTACCGAGATATTCTCGGTGTGTCACTCCGTGCGTCACCAACGAACTCAACAAAACACGTGAACGCGACTCTGACTGTTTGCCCATAAGTTGTTTAGGGCTAAGTTGCAAAAAAAATACATAACCTGGGAAATGGCCCAAATTCCGATCTGGGATATTCACTTTTTGCCTCAGAGACTCGATCGAAGGGCGAAAACTCCCGGCGGCGGCGGCCGCGCATTCTCTCACCGCCGCGCGTCGACGCCCGCCGCGTTCGCGTCGCACAAGATGGACGCCCCGTCCGAGTTCGCGTCCGCTGACCCGTCCTCGACGGTGAACATGATCTTAAAGAAAGCGAAGACGAACCTGGGGAAGCGGACGCTCATGAAGAAAGCGCCGAAACTCGTCGAGAAGGACGGGAAGATGTGCATCATGCTCCACGGCGGGAAGAGCAGCCAGGTCTTAAAGAACCTCGTGACCGACCTCGCGGTCATGAAGAAAGGCGAGTGCCACAAGATGACGAAGAAGAACGACGGCATCCGCCCGTTCGAAGGCGGCGGGGAGACGTCTCTGGAGTTTTACGCGCAGAAAGCGGACGCGGGCGCGTTCGTGCTCGGGACCGATCAGAAGAAAAGGCCGGACTGCCTCACCGTCGGACGGTTCTTCGATTACCACCTCTTCGACATGGTCGAACTCCTGGTGAAAGACTACAAAGGCATCCGAGAGTTCGGCGCGACCGGGAACCAGGCCGTCGCCGGGTCGAGACCGTGCATGGTGTTCGTCGGCGACAGGTTCGAGACGGAGCCCGGGCTGAAGCTCGCGAAGAACATCCTTCTGGACGTCTTCAGGGGGCGGCCGGCGTCGAGGATCAACCTGAAAGGCGTGGACCGCGTCATCGTGCTCACCGCGTTAGAGGACAAGGTGATGTTCCGTCAGTGCGCGATCAAGTTTAAGAAGTCCGGGACGCGGATGCCGAAGGTGGAGCTTCACGAGATGGGGCCGTCGTTTGACTTCACGCTGGGACGCACGCAACAGGCGCCGTCGGACGTCAAGAAGCAGGCGTACGCGAAGGCGAAGTCGGGGAAGAAGATCAAGAACGTGTCGCAGGACTCGTTGGAAGGGAAGGTTGGGCGGATATACGTCGAGAAACAGCAAGGGCTGGAGGACATGGCGTACATGAAGATGAAAGGATTGAAACGCGAGCGGAGGCAAGCCGCGGAGGAGAGAGAAGACGCGAAGAAGCGAAAGGCGCTCGAGGGGAAAGGCGGGAAAGGCGAGGACGACGGCGACGACGACGACGCGTGAGGCGGGCGAGAGAGGAGTCACCGTGTTAGATGAATGATCGCGCGCTGCCTAGCTAGAGCGCTGTTAACGTGCTACGTGCCTACGCTATGCGTGTCTATGCGGCGCCGCCGCCGCCGCGACGAGTTCATCGTCCTCCAGTCAGTTCCCGTAGTAATTGAACGGACTCTCCACTCGCGGGTCCACGGCTCCGCCCGCGGTCGTCGGGTCCTCGCACGGCTCCTGCTCGCACCGCTCGTACGGGTTCAACGGCGTCTCGAACCCGAACGTGCCGTCGTCCTGAGGGGGCAGGCAGTCGACCTCGCCGGTGCCGTAGTCCACCACGCGGCACGTCCCCCGCTTGCACTGACACAGACAACACGACTCATCCGGGAGGAAGAACCGGTCCCTCGGGACGATCGACCGCGACACCCCCGGGGCGGACCACCACAGCACGAGCGTGCTCCACGTCTCGCCGACGTAGTAGTCGATCCGTATGTCGTGATACCCCGCTTCGAGATGGGCGCGCGCGTGCAACGACCGAGAGACGACGACGCCGTCTCTCTCCGCGTTGTAATCGTTGTCCACGGCTAACACGCCGTCGATCCACATCTTCGCGCCCTCGCGGTTGTCGAGCTCGAACGTGAACGTGTTCGTGTGGTCGACGAGAATTTGCGTCGTGATGCGAGCCGCCCATCGGTTCGTGTACGTTCGTCCGTCGTAGCGTTCGAATCCTTTCGGGCGGTTGCTGGACATCGCGTAAATCTCCGACCACGCGATCTGCTGGTCCCCGAACGCCTGCGGCTTGTTCACCTGCTGCATGAACGTCACGAGGTCCGGCGCTCTCGCGTCGAGGTTCGGGACGCTGTACAGCGGGCCGTAGTACTTGTACGCCGCGAGCTGCACGCCCTGCGTCTTCGGCGTCAACGGTTTCGGCTCGAACAGGCCGAGGTCCATGCCGCGCGTCCGCGGGAGCGCGACCGCGCCGAGGAGCGCGAAGAGGACGAACGAGAGCGATGGCATCGCCGCTTCGGTTCGTTCACGACGTCGTCGAAGGCTCCCGGCGTGTTCTGCGCGCGGTCGCGGTCATGACGAGCTTCCTCCCCCGCGCGTCGGAGTAGTGAGCCGTTGCGTGTGTGTGTTGTGCGGTCCGAGAGCCGACGCGAGCCGTAAACTGTTTTCGACGATCGCCCGCGGCCTCTCGTCAGAAACGACGGCGCAGCGAGCGACGCGCGCGATAGCGATACGAGTACTGTAGCCCTGTCGCGCGAGCGCGGCCATGACGAAGTTTGACAATGTCGCGATCTCGCACAGGAAAAAGTCGAAGGGCGAGAGCTACACCGCGGCGGAGCTGCGGAGGAACATGATGGAATTCCAGCGCACCGGCGTCCATCCCGAGCTGAAGGCGAGGGAAGAGAGCAACACGGACGCGTCGTCCTCCCTCCCCATGCATAACCCCGGGCGAGCGCACGCCTTCATGGACATCGCGGTCGGGAAGGACCCGATCGGGACGCTCGTGATCGAAGTCTTCGACGACATCGCCCCGAACGCGGCGAGGGAGTTCATCCTTCGCGTCTCCGACGACGGCGGCGCCGGACGCGCCGGGGACGTCAAGTACGCGAACACGGAGATACACATGATCGCGGACGGCGTGAACATCGACGGCGGACGCGCGCCCGGGATGAAGCCGCCGACCGGCGGCGGCGGCGTCCCGATCGAGGAGGCGAAGACGCTGACGCACTGCGAGGCGGGGGTGGTCTCGCTGAAGCGCGACTCTCCGGAGTACACGATCGCGTTGCATCACTGCCACCACCTCGACGGAGCGAGGCAAGTCGTCGGCAGGGTCGTTAAGGGACTCGATCACTTGAGCACGCTGTCGGAGATCGAGGTCGACGACCAGTGGGAGCCGATGCGTAAGGTGATGGTCACGACGTGCGGGGTCACGACGTGGGCGGCCGCGGACGGCGGGACCTTGTCTCTCGCCGCGGAGACGAGAGCCGCGAACGCGGCGGCGGCGGCGGCGCGAGCCGCGAAGGAGCGCGGGGAGAGCAAGGAGGAGACGAAGAAGAGGTTAGACATGGAGAGCGCGGCGTTGGGCGCGGGGTTGAAGCGGTCGCTCGCGGACGGGATCGCGGCCGCGGCGGAGGCGGAGAGGAAAAGAGCGAAAGTCGACGCCGCCGCCGCGCCGAAACCGGTCTGGCGCGGGGGGATGATGGACGCGATGCTCGGCGAGTTGTCCGACAGCGACGGCGACGACAGCGACGGCGACGAGGATTGAGCAGAGCGTCGTCGGGATGCGAACGCGTCGACGAATGAATAATCGATACAGTACGCATCACGACGCGAGAAGGGCGCGCGCTGCGACCGAGACATCGAACGTCTCACACGCTCGCGAGCCCTTGGTCGATGAGCTCGTCCGCGATCGGCGGCGGCGCGCGCCCCTTCGCCATGTCGTACCCCTTCCTCCTCTCCACGTCCGTCGGATCCGTGAGCGTCTTCTCCCCTAACAGCCCGAACGGATCGTTGTTCTCGCACACGACGCTCAGCGCGGCGACGTCCGCGGGCGGCGCCTCCGCCCGCGTCGCCGCCCGCAACAACGTCGCCGCGAGGTTCAGACGCTTCGTGTACCCCTGACCTTGATCCCCGAGCTTCCAGTACAAGTCTTGGTACTTCACGTCGTACAAGTTATCCACCAACCTCGCGGAGAGGTCCGCGAGCAAGAGCGGCCCGTTCCCTCTGAGTTCGCCCGAGCGAACGATGTGCGCGGTCCACCCGCCGTTCGCCGCAGCCTTCGCGAGCGTCGCTTCCGCGAGTGCGAACCCGTCCAACGACCCGGGCTGACCGGTGGGGCCGCCCGTGGGGAGGGTCAACCCGAGCGCGTTCTTCTGCATCTGCTTCGGCGGCTCGTTCTGCTTCTCGAACGGGACCTTATCCCGGCGGTTGACGCCGACGCGCGAGAGCATCACGACGCGTCGCAGTTTTTCGCCCTCGGCTCGCGCCAGCAGCGCCTCCGCGAGCTCGTTCTGCGTCGCGCCCCACTCCGCGGCGAATATCACGTTCGTGGCCGCCTTCATCGCGTCGCCCGCGTCGCGAGGATCCACGAGCGTGGCTTTGATGAGCTCCTGCGCGGTCGCGAACATCCTCTGCTCGACGACGTCGTCAGGCATGTCGTCCGGCCAGTAATCGGATTGCTTGTCCTGCGACACGACCAGCGTGACGTTGTCGCCTCCGAAGGTTCGCACCGCGAGGCTCGCGACGAGGCGGCCGGTGGGCGTCGTCGCGCCCGCGATGAGCACCGAGGACGCGGAGGAGGCGTTCGCGGCGACGGAGCGGCGCGCCGCGCGCGCGGCTGTTCCGTGGTGGCGAGAACGAGGGGCGAGGCGCGAGGGTGAGTCGAGACGCGCGATCGGACGGCGTCGCGTCGACGGGTCGAGCCTCGAGCGCGAGAGGAAAAGGGACAGGACCGTCCGACGGACGCGGCGGGGCGGGGCCCTGCCCCGACGCGCACCTTGGCGGCGGCGGCGCAGCGGCGCGGTGGACGCGACGCGCGCGGGCGCGGAAATCGCGCCGGCGGACAGCGCGGACATCTCCGATGCGGCGGGCGTGCGTGCGCGCGCGTCCGCGAAGTGGATCCCGGCATGTGCGACAGTTGTCGCGCTCTGGTGGGCGCGACGGATCTCGGCTCGGCTCGGCGACGAGCGCGAGCAGAGTGCCGACGCGAGAGGCGCGCCCCGGCAGAAGCGGGGGGAGCGGCGGCGCTCTCATGAGCGCCCCCGACCCCGCCGCGACGCGCATCGTGACGGGGGTCGTGCGCAAGCGAAGGAGCCTGTCGAAGAGGCTCACGTTCATCGACCTCGAGGTGTCGCCGTCGGAGCCGTCGGTGCCTCTCGTGTGCGACGGATGGATCTGCGCGAAATCTGTCGTCGCGGCGACGACGATCCGAGCGTCCGGAGTCTGGGAGCCGTCGCCGGGGCGGACGAACGAAACGCGGTTCGCGGTGCGCGCGGACGGCATCGAGATCATCGAAGACCGCGCGGCGACGTTCAGCGCTTGGGACAACGCCGCGGAGGCGGCGGCGTGGCGCGCGAGGGTTCGCGACGAGCGCGCCCTCGGCGCCGTCGACGGCGAGACGACGCGCGACGACGCCGCGAACGCGAACCGCGCGGCGTCGGGGATGTGCCTGTCCTGGGCGGACGTCGGGACGTGCGCGGACCCGAACTGCGTCGCGCGGCACTGCGCGTCCACGCGATGGGAAGAGCGACGACGTCAGCGCGCGGAGTCGAGGCGGACGAGCGCGACGGGGGGGGATCGCGAGGAGGATGTCCACGGGGACGCGGCGAAGACGAAACACAACGAGGTTTTTGCGACGTGGATCGTGGATACGTTCGGTTTGGATGCGTTACGAGGCGGCGTCGTCGACGTCGCGGGAGGACGAGGAATGCTCGCGCTCGAGCTCGCGCTGAAACACGGCGTCGAAGACGTCACGTTGATAGAACCGAAACCGTTGCGTCTGAACAAGTCGTATCGGAGACGGATTAAAAAGTGGGCGGCGAGACGCGCTGCCGCCGCCGCCGACCACGCCGATGACGCGCCGACTCCGGTGCGTCACGTCCAGAGCATGTTTCACGGCGTGGACGGCGACGCGAACGCCGCCACCACGGAGGCCTCGATCGCGTTCAGAGACGCGTCCGTCGTGCTCGCGATGCACCCGGACCAGGCGACGGAGCCGTTCGTCGACGCGGCGCTGGCGTTGAACAAAAATTTCGCCGTCGTGCCGTGCTGCGTCTTCGCGGGGGCGCACCCGGGGAGGAAGACCGCGGACGGGGAGGACGTCGTGACGTACGAGCAGCTGTTGGATTACATCCAAGCGAAGGCGCCGGACGTGAAGCGGGACACGTTAAAGTGCGAGGGACGAAAGGTTGTTTTATATCGACTAGTAGCTAGCTAGACTAAATTAGACTCTATGAGGACGCGATCTGCGCGACTGCCTCGACCCGCGTCGCCTCCGCCTTGCGCGCCCTCGCGCGTGCGCTCTCCACGCGAACGAACGCGTCTTTCCTCTCCGCCCTGGACGAGATCGCCCGCCGCGTCGCCGTCTTCGCCTTCGCCTCGAACGCCTTCGCTTCCCTCGCGTGTCGGCGTTCCATCTCTCTTTTTGCGACGGCGAACGGCTTCTCGTGATCGGCCGTCTCCGGGAGCTTCGCGTCGCGACCCCCGCGGCTTCTGGACACCGCCGCGGGGGCGACGACGCCCGGGTCGCGGCTGAACGCCTGCGACGCGTCCGAGGGGTTTAAACCGTCGCCGCCGTCGCGGTACACGTGCGCGGCGTACCCTTGGAACAAAGTCTTTACGTACTCGCCGGCGGCGTGTTTTTTCCGCGTGGCTTTCCTCGAGCCGCCGCCGCCGCCGCGCTCGTGCCAGTCCTCGAGCTGGAGCAACTCTTCCTCGTGGCGGTGCGCCATCTTTCTTCGCGCGCGATCGTGTTTCGCCAGCAGTTTCGCCGTCGCCGCGGCGTCCTCGTCGTCGAATTTCTTTTCGATCGCTTTCGTCTCGTCCTCGTCGAGCTCGCCGCCGCCGCCGGGGCTCTTCTCAGGGACAGCCGCGCGCCGCGCTGCGCCTTTATCGCGGCGTCGGCGACGCGCCTCGAGCGCGGCGGCGCGCGCGCGTTTCCTCTCCATCTCCGCATCTCTCGCGCGAAGCCTCTCCAAAGCGTCCGACGCGTCCCTCGCTCTCCTCCCCGCCGTCGTCAGCGCGTGCGTCGCTTCGCACAACTTTTGCCTCGCCGCGGCGTGCTTCTCCGCCGCCTCCGCCGCGAGCTCGTTCGCGAGCGTCGTCGCTCGGCGCGCGCGCGCGAGGCGCTTATCGTACGCCTCGTGCCCTTTGCGAATCTCCGTGCACAGCGCGAGAGCGCTCGCGCTCGCTTCCTCCGCGGCGGCGACCGCGCTTCGAAGTCCCGGCCCTTGCGCGCGTAACCGCGACGCCGTCCGCCTCGCCTCTTCGAGCCGCGCCTCCGCGGCGAGGAACTCGCCGTTGAACTCCTTGCGGCACAGCTCCACGGACGCGTCTTCTTCCTCGACCGCGGCGTCTTTCGCCGCTCGCGACGCGGACTCGGACGCGTCGCGCGCGGCCGCGGCGGCCTCGCCCGCGGCGGCGGCGACCGCTTTCAAACGCTTGACCGCCTCCCTCGTCGTCGCCTCGAGCGCCGCCGCGCATTCGAGCGGGGAGCGTCTCTTCGCCGCGTCGGCGTCGGTCTCGGCGGCGTCGGCGGCGTCGGCGGCGTCAGCTGGCGCGGGCCCGTTCGCGCGGTCGGCGACCACGCCGCGATCGAGCGCGTCCACTTTCTCGCGCAGAGCTTTGGACGCCAGCAGCGCGTCGTGATGTCTCATCTCCGCGGTGCGCGCTTTCATTCGCGCGAGCTCCGCGCGTTCGTCCGCGTCCTCGAGCGCGCGTTCCGCGTCCCCGGCGCGCAGGCGAAGGGACGACACCTCCCCCGCGGCTGTCTGCGCGGCGGTGACGCGCGCGGCGGTGCTCTTCGCGAGCCTCTCCGCGCGGCGCGTTTTTCTAAGTCGGTCGCCCTCGCCGCGAAGGTCGTTCGCCCGCCGCGCGCGTCGGCTCTTCGATTTCGACGCGGCGTCGACGAGGTCCTTCGCCGCCGCCGCCGCCGCCGCCGCCGCGGCGCGCGCTCTCGCCGCGGCGCGTCGCTCGTCCGCGTGCGCCCTCGCGAGCGTCTCCTCCGCGTCCGCGAGAGCGATCCAGCACGCGTCGAGCGCGTCGCGCTCGGACCGAACGTGCTCGTCCGCGTCGGTGACCGCGGCGAGCGCGCGCGCGACGTCGCCCTCGGCGTCGGCGACGACGGCGTCCGCCTCGGCTGCGACTTTTTTCGACCGCGCCGCGGCGGCGGCGACGGCTTTAAACTTCATGCTCATCTCCATCGCGCCGACGACCGCAGCGACGTCCGCGGCTTCGCACGCGGCGGCCGCGATGTGCGCGCTCGCCGCGTCCATGGACACGCACACGCGCGCCGCGGACGTTCGTCGGCGGTGAAACGACGCGAGCTCGTCCGCGACGCGGAGCGCCCTCGTCGCTTCTTCGCGTTTTTCACGAGCCGCCGTCACCGCCGGCGCGAGAGCGTCGCGTTCGCGACGCGCGTCGTCCACGTCTGCGACCGCGTCCTCGGCGTCCGCGGCGGCGTCGACGTCGTCGACGTCTTCCTCCGCGGCGTCCGTCGCGATCGCGGCGGCGGCTTCGCGTTCGATGAGGACGTCCGTCGCCTCGGACCAGTCCCCTTCGACGTCTTCGAGGTCGCGCGTCGCGCGCTTCAACGCACCTCGGTGCTCGTCCACGGCGCGCTCGGCCTCGTCCGCGGCGGCGGCGTACCCCTTGACGCGCGCGTGTAGCTCCTCGATCGCGCCTAACGTCGGGTTCTTGATGCGCTCGAGGCGCAACGTCTCCGAGGCGTCTTCCATCGCTCGCGTCCCCGCCGTGGCGATTCGTTTCGCCGTCGCCAGCCGAACGATCGACATCCGCGACGCGGTCGCGGCGTTGACCGCCTCGCGCGACCTTCTCGCGACGACGGCTCGCGCTTTCGTAGCGACGGCGTGCGCCCTCGCGACCGCGGCCTCCGTTCGCGCGGATGTTTTCTGCGTTTTGTTGTACGCGTCGATCGCGTCGCTCACCCGGCGCCGCGGGTCCGCGGGTTTTGCGCCGCCCGCGGCGCGCTTCGACGCCCCGGATTTAAACTCGGCGCTAGCGGTGAGCGCGGTGAGCGTCGAGCCTCTTTTCACCGCCGAGGGGGGTCTGAAAACGCTCGGGGTGAAAGCGTTTCTCCTCGGTCTCGGCATTGCTTTCAAGTCCGCGTCCTCGTCCTCGTCCGCGATGTTCGGAACCGCGACGTCGACGCGCGACGCGAGCGGAACCAGGGACGTGAACGCGTCGAGAAGAAACGGCGGCAGACGGTCCGACGCCCCGATCGCGTTCGCCGTCGCCTCGTCGAAAGCGTCCATCTCGTTCTCGAACCGCATCACCTCGTCCGTCGTCTCGTCGACCGCGAGGACGTTGAACCCGCGCTTGAGCTTCGTGACAGCGCCGGCTCGGCCGGTGAACGCGGGCGCCGCGTTCGGGGGTCCACGGCACGCGGTCAACCGTTTCCCCGCCGCGGCGGCGGCGTCGAACGTCAGCGTGACTTCGCACCCGCTCGCCGCGGAGGCGGCGGCGTAGAGCTCGCACATCGCGAGGAGGAACGCGACGCGCGCCTCGTCGGCGTCAGACCGCGCCGCCGCCAGCTCGTCCAAGGGCACGTGTTCGCGCGCTTTCGCTTTGTTCGCGGCGTCGTTCGCGACAGTCGCGGCGGTCGCCGCGTCCGCGACCCCGCGCTCGGCGGCGGCGACGTCGAGCGCGAACGCGTCCGCGGGGTCCGACTTGACACCTAACGCCGCCGCGGCGGACACCGCCGCGGCGGTGCTCTCCATCCCCGCGGCGACTTCCATCGCCTTGAACTGCGCGATCGTGCTCGCTTTGACTATTTCGAGTTTCGCCGCGCGGTCGCGTCGCGCGGCGTCCGCCGCCGTTTCCATTTCGGACGCGATCGCCGCTGACGCCGCGTGGCGCGCGTTTTCCTCCTCGAGCGTTCGTATCGCGCGCAGTCTCGCGTCCTCCGCCTCGTTCGACGCGGCGACGACCTTCTCGCACTCCTCTCGCAGCGACGTGAGCTCTTCCATGATGCCATCCGCGCGCGATCTCCACGCGGCGACCGTCTTCTCGCAGCACTCCGCGGCGTCGTCTTGTCCGTCCGCGATGAGGTTCGCGACGATCGCCTCCGCGCGCGACGCGGACTCGACCGCGTCTCTCCCGCTCTCGGTGGCTTCGCGTAAAAGCTCCCTCGCGCTCGTCGCGCGCTCGCTCATCTCCTTCGCGTGCCTCGTGCTGTTTTCCACTTCGATCGCGGCGACGCGAACGGCCTCTTTCGCCTCGCTCGCGACGCGACCAGCCTCCTTCGCGGCTCGGCCTTCCCGCGAGTCGTCCTCCGCGAGCGTGCTCACCTTCGTGCCCATGCGCACGGCGACGCCGACGGACCGTTCCCCGCACAGCATCTCTCGCGTCGCTCGGGAGATCACCGCGAGCGCGTCTTGCGCTTTCATCGCTCTCGAGCGCTCCTCCGCCTCTAGGAAAGCCTTCATCTCCTCATCGGCTCTCATCCTCTCGCGCGCTTCCGCTTCTACTCTCGTCGAGTGGTTTTCTCTCGCTCGTCTCAACGCCGCCGCGGCTTTCCCGTCGTGGAACCGCAACGCCCGGACCTCCACCTCGCGGTCGCGTTCTCTCTGCATCGCGTCCGCGCGCATCGATCTCGCTTCCTCGTCCGCGAGTCTCAGCATCCCGAGGACGCCGCCGATTCGCGGCGACGTCGACGGGTCGTCGTCCTCGTCGGCGCGATTCGTTTTGTCGCGCAGCGGCCGCGGCGCCAGGAGGATGTCATTTCTCGCACGGGACGTCGTTTCCCCGCGACCCGCGCGCCGCGCGTTCGGCCCTGTTCCCATGTCCGCGAACGGAACCGCGTCCTGGTAGCTTGCTCCTATGCGCTCGAACCTTTCCTCGATGGCTTTCATCGAGTTCGCTTTCTCGCGCTCGAACTTCCCCCGCCGCGCGTCGATCTCCGGCACGACCCGTCGATGCGCCTCGCGAAGGACGCGCGTGGAGTTCAAGTCCGCGAGCCCGGCGACGAGGTCCTTGTGTCGCGCGAGCGTCTCCTCGTTCTGTCGCGCCATATCGCGCAGATGCGTCGCGCTCGCGCGCCACTGGTTCTCCACGTTCCTCGCGTGCCCCGCCATTCGGTCCGTCCCGCGACGGAATCTACGGCACCTCGCCTCGCCCGACAGCACAGCTACGACCCCCTTTCTCGAGGATCTCGGACGCGTCGAGTCAGACGACGCGCGCGTCTCGAACGACTACTTCGCGGGGTTTCGCGTCGTGTGCGCGCGTTGTATGCATCTCCACGGCTCCGACGCCGTCGCCGATGGTCGGCGGCGTCGCTCGATGTGCGCCAGGCGTCGCGAACTAAACGATTTATTTGTTTCGTCGCGACAGACAGGACCGCGGGTGTCGGCTAATTTCAACCTCCTCCTCCAATCTGAACCACGTCCAAGAACGCGTTCACCTCCGCGCACAGGTGTTCCAACTCCACGAGTTTCAACCCCCGACCGAACCTGACCTCCTTCGCGCCGATCTCGAGCTCTAAACAATAATTCGGCACGTCGTTCGTCGTGCTCTCGACGACGATCCGCGCGCCGGTGACGTCGTCCAAGTCCCCCGCGTCGACGTCGTTTTTCAACCCCGTCGCCGTGACGTCCAGGGCGTACGTCCCCGGCGCGGCGTCCAGCGTCAGCCTCGACGCTTCGAACACTTCCTCGTACGCCATCTTCGCGACCCCCCCGCCCGCGAGCCAGAACGGGATGCTAAACGCGGCGAACAGTATCCCCCCGCCCGCGAGCGCGCTCACCGTCCACGTCGCCACGATCGAATTCCACAGGATGGCGAACCCGCCCGTCGCCGCCGCGTTCGCGGTGAGCCCCGCGGGTGGGATGACGATCAGGAGCTTCGTCTTTCCTTCCCTCTCGACGATGACGCGCGAGTTCGCGGGTTTCTTCGTCCGTCGCCGCGGGCGCGTCGCGTCCAAACCTCGTCCCCGCGAGCTCGTCCCCGCGGGCGCGCGCGGCCCCGGCGCCGGCGCCGCGTCGAAATCGTCCCACGTGCTCCCCGGCGCGCCGTCCGCGGTGGCGAAGTCGCCGTCGTCGTCGTCGCTCGCGAGACGCGCGCCGCGGAAGTTTCTCCCGCCCATGATCCCGCCTCGGGTGGAGACGAGCGCCTCGATCGCGTCCGCCGCGGTCTGGAACCGGTCCTCCGGTGAGGGCTCCATGAGCGTCGCGACGACCCTCTCTAGCCTCGGGTTTTCGATCTGGACGGCGCCGCGGAAGTTGACCTTCAGCCGGCTCTGCGGCAGGCTCGCCGGCGAGCGACCGGCGAGCAGGAACAAGATCGTCGCCCCCGCGGAGTACAAGTCCGAGACTGGGGTCACGCCGCCGATCATCTGCTCCGGGGCGCAGTACCCGAACGTCCCCACCATCGTGGACCCCATCCCTTTGCCCATCCCGGAGGCGAGCGCCTCGGACACCGCCGCGTCCGCGGTGGCGCCAAAGTCCACGAGGCTGACCTCTCCGGTCGCGCGGTCCAAGAGAACGTTGCTCGGCTTCACGTCGCGGTGCACCACGGGCGGGCGCAGGGAGCCCAAGTAGGAGAGCACCTCCAGGAGCTGCCGCGCGACGTCCTCCACCTCGGTCTCCGAAGGTCGCCACCCGCCGTCGACGAGGGATTCCAGCGTCGTCCCCGGGGCGACCCGCTGCACGAGGCAAAACTTCCTGTCCTCCGCGGTGTCGATCTCGAAGTAGTCCACGTAGTCCGGTATCGACGGGTGCGACAGGTTCTTCAGGACCTTCGCCTCGCGCTCGAAGAGCTCGAGCGCTTTCCAGGTGCTCTGCTCCCTGAGGGCGAGGCACTTCAGCGCGACGATCGTTCCGTCCTCCGTCTCCGCCTCGTACGTCGTCCCGAACGAGCCTCGGCCGAGGAGACCGCGAATGACGAACGACGCGCCGCTGCCGCTCGTGGACGTCACGATCTCGCCGGTACTGAAGATCCCCAGGCGGACGCGGGACGATCTCTCGCCCTCGGATCCGAAGACGCGGACTTCTTCGACCGCCTCGCCCGTCTCGTCATCCGATGACCGCCCCGCGGCTCGCGTGGCCCTCCGATACCGCGCGTGGCCCGCGCGCGCTCGGCGCACGCGGCAGGGTGTCGCGAGCCGGGCCGCCGCGAGGCTCGACGCCATCGTCGACGTGCCCAGCGCGGGTGGCGTTCGGGTGTTGTGAGGCTCCGCGGCGTTCGTGAACAGATTTTAGTTTTCAGTACGCGTATCAATATTCAGAGAAGCTCCTACGAGCGTGCGCTCGCGCGAGCGCGCGCGGAAAGAATGTATAAGAACAACACAAGCAATGCCCCCCCGGCGTTCACGATCAGCGCCGGAACCCGCCGCCGCGCCCGCCGCGCCCGCCGCCGCCGCCGCCACGGTTGCCGCCGCCGCCGCGACCGCCGCCGCCGCCGCCGCCCTGCCCGGGGAGGTCGGTGACCAAGTTCAGCCCCGGGACGCCCTTCAGCCCCATCATCCCCGCGGTCTTCTTCAGAATCCCGGGGATCCCCGGGCACCCTAACACCTCGAGCGCGTACCGGTTCGCCTCCTGCACGAGCTGGGGCTTCCCCCAGCCCATCTTACCGCACGAGCCGTTGTAGAACCCCATCCACGCGACGTACGCCTGCTCCTTCGTCCTGATGTCCACCCTGGCGAGCGCGTTCGCGACCGCGCTCGCGATGTTCCCGTCCACGGTCGCGGGCGCGGGCGTGATCGGGAGATCCCTGAGCTGCCTCGCGAAGAACTCTTCGTGCGGGGCGAGGAGGAGGAGGCCCTCGCCCGTCTTCCCCGCGCGCGCGGTGCGTCCCAACCGGTGAATGTACTGCTCCTTGGACGACGGGAGACCAACCTGAATCACGAGCGTGACGTCCGGGAAATCCATCCCGCGCGCGGTGACGTCGGATGACATCATCACCGCGCACTTGGACGCCCTGAACTGGTCCGCGGCCTTCGTCCTGTGCCCTTGCGACTTCCGCGAGTGAATCTCCGTGACGGGCTTTCCGAGCGCTTCGAACAACTCCGCGGCGAGCTGCGTCGAACGCGCGGTCGGGAAGAAGCACATCACCTTGTGGTTCGGCTCTTGTTGTTGGTGCATGTTGATGAGCTGCACGAGGAGGATAAGGTGATCGTCCAGCGGCGCGATCGTGAGCCACTGCTTGACTTGGAGGTTCGTCGCGGAGTCTTCCTCGCCGACGCAGTCCACGTACGCGTAGCCCGGTCTCAACGCGTTCGCGGCGATGTTCCTCACTTGCTGCGGGACCGTCGCGGAGAACAACAAGGTCTGGCGCTCTCTCGGGATGAACGATAAGATTCGGTCCACCGCGGGCTTGAACCCCATCTCGAGGAGTTGATCCGCCTCGTCCAGGACGAGCACCTTGAGGTTCGCGCACCTCGGCTGCAAGCCGGAGGTTTCGAAGTGGTCGATGAGACGCCCGGGCGTCGCGACGAGGAAGTCGCACCGACCGCCGTTCATGCGCCCCCGCTCGGAGTTGATGTTCGTCCCGCCGAACACAACGTGGGACTTGAAGTTGTGGAACGCCAGGAGGCTCTTGGACTCCTCGTGTATCTGCGACGCGAGCTCGCGCGTCGGGGAGAGGACGAGGCACGACACGGATCCGTTCCCAGGCGCGGGGCCGGTCCGGTGCAAGAGCTCGATCGTCGGCAGCAAGAACGCGACCGTCTTCCCGCTGCCGGTCTTTGCCCTCGCGAGAGTGTCCAGGCCTTTCATGATCGGCGGGAGCGTCTGGTCTTGCACGGACGTCGCGTGCGTGAACTTCATCACCTCCGAGATGGCGCGCAGCGACGGCGCGGAGAGGCCGAGCGCCGCGAACGAGGTCGTGGACGCGCCGTTGTTGTTGTTCTGGACGACGACGTGCTGCCCGGGGGCGTTGGGGGCGCCGCCGGAGGGCTTGTGGAACGAAGGACCGCCGTCGCCGCGGCCGCCGCCTCGGCCGCCGCCTCGGCCGCCGCCGCCTCCGCGGCCGCCGGATTCGCCCGATCCTCCTCGTCCGCCACGCCTCCTCTTCTTCTCGCCGCCGCCGCCGCCGCCGCCGCCGCCGCCGCCGCCGCCGCCGCCACCACCACCACCGCCGCCGCCTCTCGGCTGGGGAAAGTTCGACATTATGTTCGAGTTGAAAGAGAGATGTAACGCGGTCGACCACGACAGATCGCGCGCGATGACTTGAAGCGACGGGCCGCGTGATCGTGCGTTTCGTCGTGCGGCTGAGAGCGAGAGCTCACTGTTCGTTCGCAACTCCCGCCTAAAATCGTCGACAACGCGCGCTACGAAGGCGACCGCTCGCCTCCTCACTTCGGCCGCGACGCGTACACGATGTAATTCACCGCGAGATCGCCCGCGGACAACGACCACGACCCCCCTTTCAGCCCACCCCCGATCAGCGGCACCCCGGGGGTGTACCTCATCCCCGCCGCCTCCCGCAGCGTCAGTCCCGCGCGGCGAAACAAAACCGTCAACTCCTCCGGCGTCAAAAACTTCCCGAACTCGTGCGTCCCCGGGGGCACCCAGCCCATGATCCTCTCCGCGGCGACGATCGCGAGCGCGTACGACCGCGCGGTGCGATTCAACGTGCTCATGACCACGGCCCCGCCCGGTCTGGTCAGCCCGTGGAGCGACTTCACGAACGTCTCCGGGTTGTCCACGTGCTCCACCACTTCCATGGAGAGCACCGCGTCGAAGGACGCGCCAGACGCGAGAAGCTCCTCCGCGGGCGCGGCGTGGTACGTGATCTTCGCGTCGATCGCGGGGTCCAACGACGCGTGCTTCTTCGCGATGTCGATGTTCCTCTTCCCGGCGTCGATCCCGGTGACGTCCGCGCCCATGCGCGCGAGGGACTCGCACAAGATGCCGCCGCCGCAGCCGACGTCCAGCACGCGCAGCCCGGCGAGGGGTCGAGCGTCGCGCGCGGCGTCGGCGGACGGGGGCGAGCGTGTGGACCCTGACCCTGACCCTGACCCTGACCCTGACGCTGACCCTGACCCTGACCCGGCGGCGCGCGAGATCCCTTCCACGCCGCGGTTCGCGCGCGAGATCCCGATCCCTCCCTCGACGTCGCCCTGGAAGTGGTTCACGAGCACGTCTCGGATGAACCCGAGCCTCGCGGGGTTCATCGCGTGCAGCGGCGCGAACGGGCCCTCGCGTTCGTTCCACCACAGCGCGGCGTCGCGCTCGAACTTCTCCGTCTCCCACCGGTTCACGGTGTCGATCGTCGACGCGGAGGACTCGGACGTGGACGCGTTGTTGTGCGCTCGCGCGCGATGGAGCGAAGACGCGAGCGAGGCGACGCGCGGCTCTTTCGCGCTCGTCGTCGTCGTCGTCGTCGTCGTCGGGCGCGATCGCGTTGTCAGCGCCCACCGCGCCAGCGCGGACGCGGCCTTTCGAGACGACATCAACGCGCGGCGTGACGCGCCCGTCCCTCTATCCCTGCGGTGCGGTACGCGCGTCTTCGCTCGCGGGAGCGGTGTACCCGAGTCTCCTCCGAGGCGTGCGACGACGCCCGCGCGCGTCGAGGACTACGCGACGTCATCGACGCGAGTCTCGCGAAACGATTCCGCCACGACAGAGCACTCTGGTCATTCCGAGGAGCGAGCCTCTCATCACTTCGCGTCGCGCCGCCGCCGCACACGATGGCGTGGGGCAACGCCGTCGGCGTCGCGTCGTGGGTGGACAAGCTCGCGAACGACGACCCGAGCTTGACGTCCGTGACCGTGTTCCGCGGCCGCGCGTTCGGCCCCGACGAGGCCGCCGCGGTCGCGAACGCGCTGAAGACGAACACGCACCTGCTCGAGCTGTACGCGTCCGGGCACGCGATGGACGCGCAGACCGCGGGCACGTTCGCGGACGCGCTCGCGACGAACGCGACGCTGCGATCCCTGTGCGTCGGCGACGACGCGTTCGGCGACGACGGCGTGCGAGCGCTCGCGCCGGGGATCGCCGCGAGCGCGTCGTTGCGATCGATCGATCTGGAGAACAAAGGCGTCGGCGACGACGGCGCGCGCGCGTTGGGCGACGCCATTCGCCATTCGGGCCGCGGCGCGACGCTCGAGAGCGTCAACCTGTCGCGCAATCCAAACCTGGGCGAAGCCGGGATCGTCGCCGTGTGCGACGGCGCGCGTTTGGCCGGGGGGTTGACGCGTCTCTCGCTCGCGGGGGCGACGCTCGCGGACGCCGCGTGCGCCGCGATCGGGCGGTGGCTCGCCGCGTCGACGCGCGTCGACGTCCTCGATCTCACGGACGCGACGTTCGCGTCGGACGCGGGCGCGGGGCTCTTGCTCGATGGGCTGCGCGCCGTGGCTGAAGCGGCGGACGAAGAGGAAGACGAAGAGGAAGAGGAAGACGGGGAGACCGAGGAGCCGGGACGCCGGGTCCTGAGGGAGCTGATTTTGGACGGCGCGAAGCTCGGGGACGCCGGCGCGGTCGCGTTGGCGGGGGGCGGGAGCGCGCGCGGCGGGGGTTTGCCGGTGCGATGCCTGTCGCTGATCGGGTGCGGGATCGGCGCCGAGGGCGCGATCGCGCTCGCGCGCGATCTCGGCGCGGTGAACGCCTTGAACTTGAGGGATAACGCGATAGGGGACGACGGCGCGAAGGCGCTCGCGGCGCGCGCGAGCGGCAAGTTGAAAACCGTGGACGTCGGCTCGAACGGTCTGGGCCCCGTCGGCGCCGCGGCGTTCGTGGGGCTCGCGCTCGGGTCGACGTTGGAGAGCCTGTCGCTGTTCGGGAACGAGGAGATCGGTGGCATCGGGGAGCTGCGGCCCGTGTTGATGGGCGCGATCGATATGTTGCGACTGCCGTCGTCGAGCGAAGAGCCGTGCGCGTCTTCGATGAGCGCGGCGTTCGCGACCTTGGACCTCGGCGGGTGCGGGGTGACCCTCGGCGGGCTCCGCACCCTGTGCGATTGCTTATCGGAGACGCCGACGCTGTTCCCGAAGCTCGAGACGCTCGTGCTCGGCGGGAACCCCGGGTGCCAGGACGACGAGTGGGAAGACGTCCTCGAGCGTTTGAGAGCGGGACGCGTCGGGTTGGACGCGGCGTGGAGAGCCGCAGACGCGGGGGAGAATCCGGGGGGCGGGGGCGGGGGCGGGGGCGCGGCGGCGCCGTCGGGGGAGGAGCTTCTGCGACGGTACCGGGAGCAAGAGCGAGAGAACATCCCGCCGATCGTGGACGAGCCCGATAGCGACTAGCACGTTGATCGACGCGCGTCGTTCGGTCTGGACGCCGCCACCTCGCGCCGCGCCCCGCCCGCCCGTCGCAGACTCAAGCGAGCGCGAGCTCCCCGAAACAGTGCTCGAGATCGAAACGGCCACGACTCCCGCGGGGCGCGCCAGAATCCCTCGCGCGCGCGGAGAGGATGGAGGGCGACTTCAGCAACCCGCTCGCCCCCCCGGACGACGACGGCGTCGGCGCGTCCACGCTCGACGAGGACCGCGTCATCGCGCTCATCACGGCGCTCGTGGAGCCTCCCGAGCGCGGCGCCCAGACGCCCTCGACGTCGCAAGAGGAGAGCGGATCGCTCCTGTGGGACCTCGCCGCGTCCGCGGAAAACGCGCCGTGCCTCGTGAATAGCCTCCTTCCCGAAGCCCTCGCGACGCTTCTGATGAACCCGAGCACGCACGACCGCGTGCGAGAGATCGCGCTCGGGACCTTGGGGAACTTGCTGTGCGCCCCGGACGGATGGCTGCGTCTGGGAAACGACGAGATCGTCGCCAACGCCGCGGCGCGGTCGCTGTTCGACTCCACGCACGCGCCGGTGATACTCGAGGCGTGCCGCTGCTTCGCCGTCGCGGCGCGACCGAACGGAAACGCGAGGGCGTGGAGAGCGGTAGCGCTCGGCGACGACGCGTTCGCCGGGAGGGTGCTTCTCGTCGCCGCGTCGACGGCGAGAGCGGACGTGTTGACAGGCGCGTTGAACTGCCTCGCGTCGCTGTGTTCCGTCGGCACTCCGGTGGATCCTCCGATCGGGACGCCGTCGCGGTCGCACTCGCCGTCGCCCGCGTCGACGCCGAGACGAAGCGCGGGCGACGGCACGACGCGAGGGGTCAGCTCCGCGGTCGGCGCGGTGTACCGAGCCGGCGGCGTCGATTTGATTTCATCGCTGTTAGACCCGAGGTCCTCGGAGGCGACCCCTGAGGTCGTCGACGCGGCGTTGCGATTGTTAGAGGCGCTCGCGACGGCCGCGGAGATCGTCGCGGACGCGTGGGGGGAGGAAGCGGACTCCGCCGCCGCGGCAGAGGACATTTTGGACGCGACGCGGGCGAAGGAGACCGCGTGTTCGCATTACAGGTTACGCGTGAACGTCATCGACCGGCTCGCGAGGGGCCACGGCGGTGGCGGATGGGCGGACGACGCGAACGACGGATATCTCGAGCCGTCACTGATCGTCGCGCTCGCGCAGCTCGCCGCGGAGTGCGCGGACGGACCAGGCGCGGTCGCGCGCGCGATCGCGTGCAGGTTGGAAGCGTTGGACGTCCTCGTCGCCGCCGCGAGGGGATCGGACGAGGAGACGGAGGCGGCGGAAGCGGCGGCGTATCTTTTGCGGGCGTTGTGCGCGGTCCTGGACGGCCGCGTCGCGCTCGACGTGCCGTTACCCTCCGCGACGCAGAACGCCGCGGTCGCGCGATTAGAAGCGGCGAAATTGCCGTGAATTAGACTACGACACTACATGTATAACGTTTAGAAACCAGACCTCAGACTCACAACCCCTTGGCGTTCGCGACCCGTCACCTTTTCCTCGCGAGGTACGCGGTGGTGCATCGCGCGGTCGTGACGAGGCTCGATCGACGCGCGGCGAGCAGCGCGGCGAACCCCGGCACCTGCGCGAGCATCGCGATGAACAGCGACCAGTACCCACTAGCGGTGTGCTTCCTCCCCTGCCAACGTAGTTTCGCTCGCGCGACTTTCGCCAGCGTTCGTCCTCTCCCGATTTCAGGTTTCACCGCGCTGCCGTCCGCGCGTAACGTCCCTTCGAACCGGAACCCTCGATTCCCGCACAGCTCGCGCCACCACAGCGCGGCGTACCCGTTCACCGCGATATCCCTCGCCCAGTTCGCGGCGAAGAACACGACGGTCACGAGCACGGTCTTCAACGCGTACGCGTGAACGACGCCCTCCACCGCGCACCCCGAAATGTGCGCGAGCGTCGCTAGCATCAATCGATTCGGCCCTCCGCACGTGAGATTACACTTCGGCAGCGCCTCGCATTCGAACAGCGAGGTCGCGTTCAGCGTCGCGTCCGAGGACGAGCACGGGATCCACGCCTCGGAGGCGAGTTTCATCATGCCTCGCATCGCGTCCAAGTCGTCAGAAGTGAAGACGTCCGCGGCGGCGTCGTCGTCGTCCGCGGCGGTCGCGGCGTCCGCGTACCCTTCCGCGTCGACGCAGTTCACGAGCATCGACGCCGTCGACGCGGCGCTCGTTTTCGCGACGTCGACGGCGTCTAGCGCGACGCGCGCGGTCGCGAGGGTCGCCGCGGTGGACGGCGCGTGCGCCGCGCATTGATCGCGTCGTTCCGCTTCCGCGCGGAGAACACCCGCGGCGCTGATTCGCGAACCCTCCGCGGCGATGTAATTATGCGCGAACGAGTGCATGTTCATCGTGGTGAACGTCCCGTCGCACCCGGTGATGCAGCCTGTTCTGTACGCCTTGTGAAATGGAAGGTACGCGTACGTTATGAGCGTCACCGCTAACGACACGGCGACGACCCGCACGGCGACGAGGACGATCGGGTGCCCTACTATTTCCGCGTATCGCATGATGAGCGTCTTCTCTTCTTCCTTCTCGTCCTCCTTCTCCGTCGTGTTCTTCGCGGTGAGATCGATCGGCGGCAGCGAGTTCTTGTGCGAGAAGTGCTTCGCGACAGCCTGAAACGAGCGAACGACGCGATACACGAGGTCAGCGGCGAGGAGCGCGTCGAACAACGCGGAGAGAACTCTCATCGCGCTTTCGACATTTTCCAAATTCGGGGGCGCGACCCCGAGCCACGTCGGGCCGTCGGAGTCGCTCGCGTTGCCGAGCTTCTCTTTGATGTTCGCCGCGGCTTCAGACGCGGCCGCGCTCGCGGCGTCCGACGTGTTCCTCGCCTCGTCGGTGACGTTCCCCCGCGTCTCGTTCGCGTCGCGCCGAAGCTCCGAGCGTTCGTTTTCCACGAGCGCCGCCGTCGCGTTCGTTTGGTTCTCGAACCGTTCCCCTCTCGCCTCCGCTTCCGCGCGCTCGCGTTCGGCGTACGCGATCGCGCTCGCGTTCGACGTCGCGTTCGTCGTCGACGCATCGCCCCTCGGCGGCGGGTCGTAATCGTCGAAAAACGTCGGCACGCCCGCGGCCGCGAGGCACCCGATCGCGGTCTCGGGTATCCTCGCGACGTCGCCGACGAGATCCGCGCGCGCTGCGTCCGCGGCGTTCGCGATCGCGATCGTCCTCGCGGTGACGACGTCGTGCATCGCGTCCACGCGCGGCGCGATATCCGGCGGCAGGTCTGGGATGTTGAACGGGTTCAAGATCGGCACCCTCGGCGGCGTCATGTCCGGGGTTATCCCGATGTTCAACGCGTCCGCGGCGGCGCCGATTTCGTTGAACGCTTTGAACCAACTCGCCGCCTTCCTGATAAGCTTAATCACCGCCTCCGCGAACGCCTCCACGGTCAGGACGTACGCGCGCACGGCCGCCATCGCCGCGCCTTTCACAAACTCCAGCGCGTCCGCGGCCTCGAGAGCGGTCGCGCGTAAATACGCGCCGGCGTCCAACTCCAACGAGCCGACGTGAAAATCCACGTTGGACGCGATCTTCGACGCCTCCGTGGACATGTTCGTTTGGACGTCGACTTGGAGTCGATCTAACGCGACGGACTTGTTGTCCTTGTACGCGCCGTCGTACCCCGCGCGCTCGACGACGAGGCCGGTCGTTCGATTCACCGCGGCTTCGCTGTCTGTTCGGTACGCCGACGTCGCGGTCGCGATGTCGTCGGACACGCCCGCGAGCGCGTCTCCGGGGTTGACGATCCTCGCGCGGACCGCGTCTCGGGCGTCGGGACCGCACAGATTGCTGTCGAGCTTCCACGGCACGTCCCTGGGCGCGATAGCGGCCTGGGCCACGCGAAGGAGCCGCGCGAGCGTCTCGTCCGCGTCGACGCATCGTTTCCCCTCCGCCTCCGCGGCGGCGACGACGGCGGCGTTGACGCGTTCGACGCGCCTCGCCCGCGACGACTCCACGCGCGCGGCGGCGCGGACGTTATCGACGCACCCTTTCGTCTGGAACGTCGCGCACGCGGCGTAGAGCCTCTCCGCGTTTTTCACGTGTACGTACGTCTCGTTCACGTTGACGAGGACGTCGTGCGGCGCGTGCGGGATGACGAACAGCGCCTCGACGATCGCGTCGGAGACCGCGAAGGAGGAGCACCACAGGAGCGCGACGGAGAAGAGCGCGACGAGGACCCTCGCGTGGCGTTGTTCCCTCTTCGCGTGCCTGATCGCTTCCTCCTCCGCGAGTCTGTCCTCCTCCTCGATCGCCGCTCGCGCGTCCGCCTTCTCCTCCTCGGTCATCTCGTCGTACGCCCGCGATGGCGTTACGTCGAGATCCGTCGGCTCCTCCGAGGCCGTTTCGCCGGCGTCGTCGCGCGGCGTCGTCGGGCGCGACATGACGCAAACGGGGGAGATACGCTCTTCCGCGCGTTGAACGTCCTCGGCGACGTCCTCGTCGCGTCCGCGTTAAAGGTCGGCGCGGCCGCGACGCGCGGGTCGTCGTCCCCGGGCCGTTTTGGGGGCGCACAAGGCACTCAACAGACGCCCGCGCCGCGCCCGCGCCCACGACCAGACCGACCGGCCAGGGGAGACCCGACCGAAAAAAACCGCGACGCTCGCGCTCGCGAACGATCAGAGCCGCGGACGCGCGCCCCGGAGGCGAGCGTCCTGTCGACACCCTCGCAGCCTGCACGCGCGAGCGCTGGAAGCGATCGTCCCGTCGAGCGCGTCGGGGACGCGAGAACGCTAAGTCGGCTCGAGCGCGAAGTCGGCGAAGCTTTCGAAGTTCGTTAGGGATTTTCAAGTAACAACAGATCGAGCGATCGACTTTCGCGATGCCGCCGAAGCTGTCCCTCGCGGACCAAAAGAAGGCGCTGAAGGCTAAAGATGCGAAAGCTAAAGCGCTCGAGAAAGCGGAGAAGGACAAGCTGCGAAACGAGCGGAAGCAGATGGAGCAGAAGGACAAGATCTTCGGCCTGAAGAACAAGAACACGAGCAAGCACGCGCAGGACTTCGTGAAGGACGTGGAGAGGAACATGAAAGTGTTACCCGGGGAGCAGCAGAAGGCGGAGGCGAAACGCCGAGAGAACGAGAAGCTGAAACTCGCCAAGATTCAAGCGGAGAAGGAGCTCGAGGAGATGATGGGCGAGCTCATCAAGCAGCCCAAGGTGCCCGAGGGCGTGGACCCGAAGACGATAGCGTGCGAGTTCTTCAAAAAAGGTCGGTGCGCGAAAGGGTGGCGCTGTAAGTTTTCCCACGAGAAGAAGAGCGCGCGCGCGGAGGCTGCGAAGGCGGACCTCTTCATGGACCTCAGGGACGAGGAAACGAAAGCGAAAGACGCGGACGCGATGGAGGACTGGGACCAGACGAAGCTCGAGTCCGTGGTGAGCGAGAAACACGGCGGGGAAAACCAAAACAACAAGACGAACATCACGTGCCGGCACTTTCTCGAAGCCGTCGAGAAGAGGCTGTACGGGTGGTTCTGGGTCTGCCCGAACGGCGGGGACGAGTGCAAGTACCGGCACGCGCTCCCTCCCGGGTACGTCCTCAAGTCCCAGATCGCGGCGATGTTGGCGGAAGAGAAGGAGGCGCAACGGACGGAAGAAGAAATGCTTGAGGAAGAGCGCGGGAAAATGAGCGAAGGCACGCTCGTGACCGAGGCGCACTTCGCGATTTGGAAAAAAGAACGCGACGCGAGGAGGAGAGAGTCCATAGAAGCCGCGAAAGAGAAGAGGCACGCGGAGGGACGATTATCCGGCAGAGAACTGTGCGAGACCGGCGTCGTGAAAGCGGACGGCGGCCACGACGAGAAGGATGCGATGGAGTACGTCAAGCGGGACACGTCCGCGGATGATGCGAACGAGGCGAAAGCCAGGGCGGAGGCGGAGAAGAACCTGGCGAGGATGCGCGCGATGTTCGCCGCGTCCGGCGGCGTCGAGGGTGGCGATCGCACGGAATGGTACTCGCACGGCGGTGGAGACGACGACGACGACGACGACGACGACGATTTCTTTGTTGACGAGGACGACATCGACCAGGATGAGCTCGCAGCGATGCTCGGTCAGGTTGCGATCGGCGGCGGCGGCGGCGGCGGCGGCGCGGCGGCGGCGGCGATGGACTCGGACGCGCCGAAGGTGATCAGCAGCAGCAACCGCGCGAGGGCCGCGGCCGCGGCCGCGGCGAGGAGTCGGGGCGTCGACGACGCGCGCACGGAGCAAGCGTTGAGCGGGTTCTTATCCCACATCGAAGGCGACGGGGAGTTGAGCGGCGAGGGCGCGAAAATCGTCGGGACGATCAAGCACCGGGAGAAACCTCCCGCGGCGAAAAAGCCGCAGAAGTCCGGACGAGGTGACAGCGACAGCGAGCCGGAGTACGAGGGCGACCCGGAACTAGACGCGATGCTCGCGAAGAACGTGGACAAGTCTGCGCAGCTCGCGGAGCGGACGCTCGCGACTGGGTTGACGACGAAATCGGGCGCGAAGTCGAAGGCGCTGCTCGAGAAGGAGAAGGAAGAGAGGGAGCGGGAAGCGCGGGAGCGCGAGAAAGCCAAGGCTGCGGAGGAGGAGGACCCGTTCGCGGTGGACGACGATGACCTCGACCTCGAAGACCTCGTAGCCGCGGTGAAGCGCTGAGTTAGCTTTGGTTTGAAACGCAGACCGATCTCCGCCACTTGTCCGAAAATGCTTAACCCCCAACACTTGCTCCCAGTCGTGAGCTGTCATCATTTGTTTTCGCGCTCGCAGACGTCCGCGCCGAGATCCGCGGAAGGGAGGCGTCTCGGGGCGGGATCCAAGATGTCGCTCTTTCGACAATTCTCCGGCGAGATGATGAATGATTGGCTCCCCAGCGACGGTCGACACGCGACGTCGTCCGGGAGCAGGCTCGGGGATAACAAGAAGCGCCCGGGTCACTCGCGCAATCACTCGTCTGGATCCGGTCTGTCCGAGCGGCGAGGCGCGGTGACGCCTTCGTCGTTGGAGATCCCGTCGCCTGACCACGGCGTGTTGCAGATGTATCCCGGGACGAGCGGGATGTCCCCGTCGGAGAGGTACAACAGCAAGGAACCGGCGCGGCAGACGCACTCGCGATCGCCGCGCTCGCCGAGAGGGCCGAAGAAGAAGAGAAAGTGGCGAAGCCGGATCAAGACGTGCTCGAGGGCGACCGTCGTGTTCTTGTTCCTTTACTTCTTCGGACGGACCGCGTACCAGCTCACGTTCTTCCTGAAAGCGGGCCTGCATCGGTACTGGTACCACCCCCTGGAGCAGCACCGACCGTTGCAGTGCAGGTTTAACACGCCGCCAAACGACTCCCTGCTCGCGCCGCTGCCGACGCCGCCGTTCACGAGCGCGAAACATCCGATGGGGGAGAGCGACGAGGAGGAGCTGCCGATGCCAGAAGATTTGCACCACACCCCGGGGGCGAAGTACGCGATCTTGACGCTGTGCGATTCGAACACCGGGTACATATGCGTCGCGTCCGCGGCGAACAAACGACGGTATGCGGCGAAGCACGGGTACGATCTGATCGTTGTCACCGAAGTCGCGGACGCGTCGAGGCCCGCGGCGTGGTCGAAAATATTAGAGGTGCGGAAGCACCTGCCGAAGTACGAGTGGGTGTTATTCATCGACGTGGACACGTTGATCATGAACCCGAACGTGAAGCTCGAAGACATCGCGGACGACTCCGTGGATCAGGTCATCGCCGCGGATCACAACGGGATAAACAGTGGGGTGTGGCTCGTGAAGAACAGTCGGTGGATGATGTGGTTCTTGGACGAGCTCTGGGCGCAGACGGATCTCGTGACCGGGCCGTATCTGTTCCACTACGAGCAGAGGGCGTTCCATCACTTGTTCCAGACCGTGCCGTGGACGAAACAAAAGTCCGTGAAAGGGAAGTTGCCGTACCCGAAAGCCGCGGAGGTGAGGGCGCACTCGAAGATCGTGAACCAATGCGTGTTTAACTCGCTGCTTCCTTGGTACGTCACCGGCGATTTCGTCGTGCACCTCGCAGGGCTGAAAGGGGTGTGGGAGTGTCTCATCTTCTGGCATTATTTCGACATTAGCCAAGAGAACTCGGGCATGAGAATCACGGACTGGTCGCGCGAGTTGGGCGGGGAGAGCCGCGCGGAGAACAGCGGGAAAGGCTCGACGCTGTGGGGCTGCATGAAGTTTAAGACGCTGTTTAGATGATAGACGTTCGATGTACGCGTATGGTTTATTTCGTTCTATGATCCACTACATTAAATTAGATCCTATGCGGAAGCGCTCGTAGGCGTGAGACCCGCCGCGGCGAGTCTATCGTCCGCGCGGAGCTTCGCATCGAGCTCGTGGTATCTCTCCAGCGCCTGCTCTTCGTGCCTCTTCAGTCTTTGGTTGAGGATGCGCAGCGTGAACGCGCTCTCGTCGCACGCGCGATCGTGCGCTTCCTCGTCCTCGCGCGTCAGCTGATCGCGGTCGCGTTCAAAGATCGCCTTGCGCTTCGCCAGCACCGCCGACTCGTTGTCGTGGCGACGTTGGATGTTGTTCGCGCGTTCGATGAGCCTGTCCTTCAGCGCTTTGAGGCACTTGTCGCGCACGTCGAGGGCTTCTTCTTTCGTGAGCGCGTGTCCTGCGATGACCGCGGGCAAGTACGGGGTGAGGTAGTCCAACACGATCTTCTCTTCGCCTTCGTCGTCGTCGTCGTCGCTCTCTTCTTGGGAGATGCGAACGATGTCGTAGTACGGGCTCGCGAGCTCGATCGCTTGCTCCTCCTTCGTCCTGTTCGCGAGCATGTCCTTCATCTCCTTTTCCACATCCCTGATCGAGTCCATGCACTTCTTCTCCGCGACGAGAAGCGTTTGGAGCTCCTCGTGCTGCTCAATCTCCCCCGGCGGCGGCTCCATTGGGTCGACGAGAACGAATTCGTGATTCAAATGATCCTTGTCGAACATCTTTCGACTGGCGGTGATCCTACCGATGCCGTAGTGATAATCGACCCGGATCATCTCCTTTTTGACGATGAACATACGCTTCTTCACGCACTTGTGCGGGGGAACGTCGCCTCCGGGCGGGGGAAGATCGTACTTCTCGCTCATCTTCTTTATCACGGGCGGCGGCGCCTCGACTTTTTTCTTTCGACGGCGCTTCCCGCTCGCCTCGGCAGCCGCCTCGGCGGCTTCCTCCGCCGCCTTCGTCGCCACCGCTGTCTCATTCGGGTCGTACGTCACGCTGCGATAGTTCATGCGATCATCCCTACCGCTGAACGTTTCGATCATCTTCACAGGGTACGTCTCGCCGTCCACTTTGACGAACGTTTCTACGCGCGTCACTAAACCGTCGAGTCGCTCGGAGACGTACCCATCGAGCCTCCTCTCGACGTCCGGCACGATCTTGAGCTCTTTGATCCCGAACGCGGCGCCGCGCTCGAACTTCTCGATCTTCGTGCCTACGTTGTTGTGGTACACGATGCGCTCGCGGAGCTTATCTTTTCTGCGGAAAAACTCTTCGCGTTCTTCCTCCTTCTCCGTGCACGCGTCGTCAGAAAACGTACACAGGCGTTGAATCTGCCCATCCCACCGCGAGCACTCTCCGAAGCGCGCGAAGACTTCGTGCGTGCACCTGTGGTACCGAGTAATCTTGTATCCGCGCGGACACATCATGTCGAAGCGATCCTGCGCGATCGCCAGCTTCGGAACCCACGACGGCGGCATCTCCACGATGGGTTGAGGTTCGTCCGCGATCTCCTCCTTCTCTGCCTCGGCTTCGAGCTCGGGCGGAGCCTCGCCCTCGCCGTCCGCGGTTGGATCCGCTTCAGCTTTGACATCGCCCTCAGGTGCGGTGGCGTCGGGCGCGGGAACGTCCTCGCCATCTTCCGTCAGCTCTGGTTCCGGATCCGGCGTCGGCTCGATCACGTCGAGCACCGACTCCCACAGGTCTTCGTCGTCGAGGTCGAGGTCGAGGTCGCGAATCGTCTCCCCTGGGACGCCTTCGATCGTACCGTGCTGCATGTTGACCCAGTAGTTGACCGCGTTAAACACGCATTCGAGGCCTTGGTACGGCGACGCGTCGATTGGATACTGTCGCGCGGTCGAGGGTTCGACGAAGATATCCTCCGGAACCTCTCGCTTTCCGGCGCGCAGGACCACCCACGCGTGCTTTCGCTTGCCGTCAAACCTGTCGACCACGACGGTTTCCTCGAAGGTCGACAGGTTCGCGCTGGTAACGCTGTCGCCGTCATCGTCATCCTTGATCCGATTCACCTCACTTAATAGCACGACGCCGTCGTGGTCGTCGTCTTCCTCGTCGATCATCTGTTGAATTTCTTCGTCGCTCGGGGAAATACCCATCTCGCGCAAGGCGGCACGGACCTCCTCGATGGTGATGGTGCCGTCGTGATCTCTGTCCATGGCCTCGAACGCTTCTTGTACTCGCCTCTTCTCCTCCGCCTTTGCCTTTGCCTTCGCCGCGGCCGCTTCTTCGGCCGCTTTCTTCTCGTTTACCTTCTTCTCGTACTGAGATATCAAGACGAGCGCCTCTTTGATCTTGTACTTGCTCTCTACGACGGGTTTCACCTCCCCTTTCTGCGCCGCCGCCTCTGCGGCCGCCTTCTCCGCGGCTTCGCGCTCGAGCACCGGACACACGAGCTTGCTCTGATCGCACTCAGTCACCGCGCGAGGGGCGTACCCAACGCACACGTACGCGTCGTACCCGACGCCGCACAACAACGAGCACAGCGTGATCGCGAGGTCGAAACAGTCCCCGCCTTGCCACGCCATCACCGCGTACGGGCTCGGGATCGTCTCAGGGAACAATATCGGGTTCTCGAGGTGTTCGTACTCGTGATACGTCGCGACGAACCCGGCGCAGGACTCGAGGTTGTAAAGCTCGGAGTAGAAGAGCTTGGTCGGTCGCACGGTCGTGCATACAAACTTCCGCACCCCGCACTCGTTCGGCGGGTCCAACAACAGCGGCACCCTGTGCGGGTACATCTCGATGAACTGCTTCCTCCACTTGTCCACGTACTTCAACATCTTTATCTCGAAGATGTCGTTTCCTGTCAGGCGGGTGCGCAGCGCTTTGATCTCCACGAGATCCTTCGCCTTGGAAATTGTCGTGTGCTCCACGCGCATCTTCTTCCCGTTCACGGGCGCGAGGTCCTCCATCTTAAGCTTCTTAACTTTGAAGTCTGCCATGTCCCCGCACTTGAAAGCGTCCCAGAAGCTGTGCTCCGGCGCGACATTCGTCGTCAGCCCAAGCGCCATCGAACCGACTTGCAGGCAGTGCAGCGAGTGCGACGGGGAAATAACCGCGCACCGGTTCTCGTTAAACGAGAGCTCCGGGTCCATCTCCGACCACTCCGGTTTCAACGCTTCTTTCGGCACGGACGCGCGGCCGCCGGTGCCGGCGAGACGCTTCGACCCCCCTGGGGTGGAGTCGTCTCCGCCCGCGGTCGGTTCAAACTCGAGCCGGAACGACCGTTTCAAGTTCCCCCCGAGCTCGTCAAAACCGCCGTACGTGTACACCATCCCGTTGAGAAACGTCATCTCGTGACCGTAACACGCGGGCGGCGCTCTGCCGCTCGTGGGAATCGCGGACCACACCATGTTCTTCGGGTCGGATATGTCGAGCTCGTACAGGTCGTCCCTCACGAAATTATCCCTGCCGGCGTGCACGTACACCTTTCCTTCCGCGGCGCACAGACCAGAGTCTTGCCTCGGCCCGGGCGCGGACCCGGACACGATCGGCTGCGACCACACGCAGTTCGGCGTCGTGAGGTCGAGGAACTGCGCGTCGTTGAACCGGCCGCCGCCGCCCTTACCACCGAAGAGCATCGCGGTGTGGTCGTTCACGAGCACCATGCTCGCGGACTCCCTCGGCGCGGGAGTGTCTCCGGTCGGGTCCAATCGGCTCCACTTGTTCGTCTCCATGTCGTACGCGAACAGGTCGTTCAGGCGTTTCTTGGTGATGCTGCGCCCGCCAAACACGAGAAGGCGTTTGCGTTTCGGATCGAACACCGCGGCGTGGCCGTCGCGTTCGACCGGCCTCTCCCCGGAAGGGTCAACTTTTGACCACACCATGCGGTCGAGGTTCGTGACGAACAGATCGTTCACCTTCCGAGACTGGTGAAGCAGCGCGCCGCCGAAGATGAACAGATGATTCGATCCCCAGGTTAGCGAATGCCCGGCTCGCAGGTACGGCCTGTCGTCCGTCGGGTCGGACGGGCCTCCGTTTCCCGCGTTTTGGCCTTTGCTCTCGATCTTCATCCTGTACTCGGTGTATATCCCGTTCATCGTCGGGACCGGTTTCAGGCGCTCGATCTCTTCTTGTTTGATGCGCTGCTCCTCGTCTCTCAGGAACTCTAAGAACGCGTCCACCGGTCCTTCGGATTTGCTCTTCCCCGGCTCTTCGAAGTTGTTGTACCGGCAGTCGAGGTCTTTCAGGTTCCTGAGGTGACCCATCGTCGGCGGCATCGACACGAGCTCGTTACTGTTCACCTCGAGGTTGCGCAATTTCGTCATCCCGCCGAAGCTATCAGGGAGCGACGTCAGGCGGTTGTTACTCAAGTCCAAGATTTCCAGATTCACCATGGTGCCCATCTCCGACGGCAGCTGCGTGAGGTAATTGTTCTCGAGGTTCAGGTACGTCATCGTCTGCTGCTCCGCGATCGCGCCGTGCACGGTCGCGATCTTGTTCCCGCTCAAATCTAACGACTTGATCGCCCGCAGCTTCGCGATCGTCGGCCCGACCTCGGTGAGCAAACACCCGCCGAGCTCGAGGTTCGTGAGCTTCCTAAATTCGGTCAGCACCGCGGGGATCTTCTCGAGCTTGTTGTAGTTTAGCTTCACGCTCTTGAGCATCTTAAGGTCCGCGAGCTCGTCCGGGAGCGCGGTGAGGTTGTTTGAACGGAGGTCAAGCTCGAGGAGTCTCGGGACGGATTGCTGCGAGGACGCGTGGGGGTGGGTGAAGGGAAGGTGAGCGTCCGCGCGAGACGTCGGGTGAGAGGGGTTGGTTGGTCGACTGGATCCGCGGAGAATTGAGACTCGACTCGAGCGAACGGGGGGCGACGCACCTTGATCTGCTGGACGAGCGCGGGGGTGAGCTCGGGAAGGTCCAAGTAGGACGCGTTGAGCTTCCCCGTCCTCCTCGCCTCGCTCAGCCGCGCCTGCCATTTCTCCTGGTCCAACTCCGCGGGCATCTCGCGGACCCGCGCGCTCGTCTCCTCCTAAAATGGCACGGCACAGACGGGTGCTAGGACGCCGCGCTCCCCGCCCGGGCTCTGCCTCAGTCGCGTGTCCGCGACGGTCGACTACGCCGCGATATCGCGTCCGCGCGTCGTGTTCGACCGAACGCCGCGCCCTCAGCGTCCGGAGCGCGCACCGCCTTCTGAGTGCAGCCAGCGATGAACGAACGTTGGTGGCTTGGTGCCCTTCCTTCAGCGCACCCGTATTTGGTTGCCTTCGGTAATCGGAGCTGTTAATCGGTGAAATCTCAGTTGAAACTCACATCGACCCTACACAAAAATCCTTGACCCATTTTCTCGATGCAGTTGAAACCGTCTCACCGATCAGGTGATGAATTGACTCATTTTTCAAGTAGGGCTTAAAGCGCGCGCGTTCTCGGCCGCCTCCCCCTCTTAGTCCTGCGCAAGAAAGGACAGACGCATCGTGCAAGATGCCGTCGTCGACTTTCTACCGGAGCTGTGAGTGCCTCCCCGCCCTGTTCCCGCCGCGTGCGATCGACGCACGCGGTCGATCTCCGCGGTTTCCGACCGCGACCGAGCTCTCTCGAAATCTTTTCGCCGCATCCTCGCATCAACGCCGTCCGCTGACGTCCCCGCGTCCCCGCTCTTCCTTCCATCGCAGACTCCAAGACCTTCAAGAAGCCGCGTCGTCCGTTCGAGAAGGAGCGTCTCGACAATGAGCTCAAGACCGTCGGCGAGTTCGGTCTTCGCAACAAGCGCGAGCTCTGGCGCGTGCAGTTCGCGCTGAACAAGCTTCGCAACGCCGCTCGCGTGCTCCTCACCCTCGACGAGAAGGACCCCAAGCGGATCTTCGAGGGCGAGGCGATCATGCGCCGCATGTACCGCTACGGCCTCCTGGTACGTCATCCTCCGTCGCGTGCGGTCGTATTCACAGCCGTCGAGCGCTCGGACGCCGCGCGACGGCGCGCGTCCGCGCGTCCACGCGCGCGGTTTTCGCTAGGGTTTCGCCTGCAATCTTCCTGTCGTGCATCCTCTCACCGACCGATCCCTCCTCTCCTCTGCTCTTCCAGGACGAGACCCAGGACAAGCTCGATTACGTCCTCGCGCTCTCCGCGGATGCGTTCCTCGAGCGCCGTCTCCAGACGCTCGTGTTCAAGCTTGGCCTCGCGAAGTCGGTGCACCACGCGCGCGTGCTCATTCGCCAGAGGCACATTCGCGTCGGCAAGCAGATCGTGAACGTGCCGTCGTTCCTCGTCCGCACGGATAGCCAAAAGCACATCGATTTCGCCCTGAACTCGCCCCTCGGCGGTGGCCGACCGGGCCGCGTCAAGCGCAAGAGAATGGCGGCGGCCGGGCGGGGTGGCGGCGACGATGACGCCGAGGAGGAGGACGAATAAACGCGTCCGAGGCTGTGGGGGTGATCCGTAGGATGTTTTCGGTTCTAACCGCGATAGTTTTGAAATGTGGACACTTCGCGGTAACGTTAAAAAAACGTGAGCTATCTCGCGTCGCCCGCTGCCTACGCCCCCGCCTTATCTAATTCCTTGAACCGCCTCCACAGTTCGTCGTTCTCGCCCATGCGGCACGTGATGGAGCACTTCGCGTAGTGCTCCGAGTCCCGCTCGATGTTTTCTATCACGTCGTCGAGAAGGTGCGCGCGCTCGGCGCTGACGCCGTGATCCACGGACACGTTCGTGAAGTGGACGTGGAAATGATAGAACTGCGGCGGGTAGTGCACGAATATCCTCAAGCTCTCGTCCGCGAGCCCGTACGTGTTTTTGATCACCTCCCGGCCCTTCCTCGCCATCGCGCGTAACATCGGCAGGTGCGCCGCTCGCAAGTCCCGCAGCGACCGCACGTCTTTTCTGTGACACAACCCGAGACAGTACAGCTCGCGCGTCCCCGGGTGGTTCATCCACTGCTCTTTCGGCGTCGCCTTCGGGTCAGGGTGCGTCACCCACTTCGGGTCCGTGTTCACGAGAAACCCGTCGTTCGCGTCGTCGTCGTCGAAGAGCAATCGTTCGAGCTCCTTCTCTTTGTTTAGGATCTTGTACACCCACCCTATCGCGCTGGAGGGTATCGCGTCGATGTACGGCAGGTGCGCGGCGGCGTACGCACGCGGGTTCTCGCGGAACACCACCGGCGCCTGCGACGCGTTGCGGCTGACGTGCTTCGCGAGGAGCTTCGCTCGCGCTTCCTCCGATTCATTCGCGAGGCACCCGGGGTAGAGCACGTCCACGGACAGCCCGGGGGCGAACTCGGACGCGACGACGCCGTGATAGTACCCGTACTCCATCCCCGAGTACGGCGCGCGCTCGGAGAGCGTCACCGCGGTTGCGAGCCCGTCGAGGTCGCCCAACGGTATCGGCGGTCGCGACAGCTTCACGACGGACTCGGTGTCGCAGCCGGGGAAGGTGCCCAACAGCGCGACGACGCCGCTCTCCTTGCCGTCGTTCAGAACCCTCGACGTCTTGAACCCTCTCAAGGACGGGAGCCGATCCGGCATGGCATCATGGAGGCTGGACGCCATCGCGGGAGCGCGTCCAGCGCGTGCGCTCGCGTCGCCGTCGTGACGAGCGGCGTCGATGTCATTTGCGGACGTGTACGACGCGAGATACACCAGGACCAGTTGCGTTAATTCGATTGATACTAAATACCCATAGAGTACTGTACGTATACGAGTACGTGTACGCTTAATTTCTGATCAATACACTCCTTCAAGCCTCCTCACGCTCGCCGTGCTCGCGTCCTCACGCGAACGCTCACTTCCCCTGCTCCGCGCGCTCCTTCTCCAACGCCGCGACCGCGGCTAAGTCCGCCTCCGAGAGGTTATCCAAATCGATGATCTCGTCCTGCACCAGCTCCTTGGCTTTGTTCTTGTACACCGCGTCGTCGTACTTATCCGGGAACGCCACCTTCGCGATCGTGCCGAAGACGAATATCGTGCCGACGATCGCGCCCCACGCGGGGAGGATGATGCTCGCGGCGTTGACGAACATCTCGTCGAACGCGGTCGTGTCGAACGGGAGGTCCACCGCGAGCTGGGGGATCACCTCCTCGACGCTCGCGCTGTTCGCGGCGGGACGACGAAGACGGAGAGGGAGAGGGAGAGGGATGGGAGGGAGGACGTCTCAGCGGCGAGCTCGAGCGCGGGCGCGGAGAACGAGAGAGCGGAGTCGATCGCGCGGAGGGATCGAGGGGCAGCGCGAGCGCGACGACGCGAGCGCGGACGACGCGAGCGCGGACCTGACGACGACGCCCGCGCGGCGGGACGCGACGGACGAGGTGCCGCGCTTCGCGATCCCGATCGCTCCGCGGACGACGCGAGCGTTGCTCGCGCGCGCGTTCGAGGACACGGGCGCGCGGAGGAGGGCCGACACGGAGGTCGAAGCGACGGCGGCCATCGTTGCGTTGAGAGGTGTGATGACTGCGCGGGTGCGTTCCGCGCGCGTGCGAGAGTGCCTCGCGGTCACGCAGCTTAGCCACTTGTCCTCTCTGGGGAGATGCGGAGATCTGCTGGGATAGGACCGCCGTTTCCGTATGCATATCAGTCAGGGACACGTCCTGGGACACGTACGTGTACTAAGTGTACAGTACGCCGGTCCTGTCTCCGGAAAAATCTCCCGCTCCTGACAAAGACGCGGGCTCGTCACTGCTCGCTGCCAGCTCGACGTCGAGGACACGTCCGAGCGCGATGTTCGGAAGCGACAGCGACGACGATGAAATCACCGGGCAGTTGTGAGTCGAACCCGCGCGCGCTCCCACCCCCCCGCGCGCGTTCGACGCGTCTCGCCGACGCGGATCGTTCCCGGAATGCGTGCCGATGTGGCCCATTCATTCGCCGATCGCGCCATCCTCTGACGTCCTCTTCCTCGCTTCCCTTCGCCCCGACAGCGCCCTCCACGACGCCGCGGAGGCTGGCAACGCGGAGCTCATCGCGAAGATGCTCGGCAAGGAGAAGAAGGACGGCGAGTTCAACCCGGTACGTCACGCGCGAGACGCGATCGTCGGCTGAGTAGAATCCTCGCCGCCGAAAGGATCCGTCCTTCAGTGCACTTTCTTCGGCGCGCTGCGAACAGAAGAAAATTCGTCTCGTCCGTCGCCGCGGCGCGGCGCGGCGCCGCCCTTCCCCACGAGCGCGCGTCGACTGAGACCCCCACCCCACCCCCATCTCACAGGAGGAGGAGGAAGACGACGACGACGACGACGTGGATGTGAACGAGACCGACCGCGACGGGTGCACCCCCCTGCACGTCGCGCTCTTCAACAGCGCGACGGAGTGCGTCAAGCTGCTCCTCGAGAACGGCGCGGAGTCGTGGATCACCGTCGAGGGATCTCCCGCGCTTCACGTCGCGGTCACGACCGGATCGTTGCCGCACTTCACCGACGCCGCGACCGCGTGCGTCGAGGCGTTGATCGCGAGCGAGGCGGACGTCTTCGCGACGGACGATTACGGCAGATCGCCGCTGCACCTTGCGGCGACGCACGGTCTCTCCGCGATCGCGGACGCGCTCCTGGAGCAGTACCCGACGACGGAGCAGCTCAACACCGGGGACGAGGACCAGCCGGACCCGATCAACGCGAGGGATAAGCTCGGGTGGACGCCGCTTCACCACGCGTGCTACGGCGGCCACGCGGATATCGTGAACAAGCTCCTCGCGCGCGGGTCCAAGCCCGGGAAAGTCACGAAAGCCGGGCTCACGTCCTTGCACGCCGCGGTCGTCGGGCGGAACGTCGCCGCGGTCACCGCGGTCATGAACGCGGAGCCGTCGATCTTAAACAACGCGTGCAACGACGAAAAAACCGCGGTCGAGATGGCGGACGCGCGCGGGTACCCTCTCATCGCCGCGGTGCTCCGAGGCGAGGACACGAGCGCGGTCGAGACGCCGCCGCCGCCGCCGCCGCCGGTGATCATCGCCCCAGACGAGTGCTTCATGCACCACTCGTGCCCGCCGATCACTCGCGATGGACGCGATCCGCCCCCGGAGAACGTGAACCGGCTTCAAGTGCTCCTGAACAAGAAGACTGGGATCCTCCGCGCGGCTGAGTTCTCGAACGTGGACATCGTCTCGGAGGTTCGCCCGGCGACGATGGCGGACGTCTTGCGCGTGCACGAGTACCCGTACGTGCGGAAGATCCAGAAGATCTGCGAGAGAATCCCCGACTGGAACTCTAACCCGAACGGCGCGTTGGGGACGATCGACGGAGACACGGAGGTGTGCCACTCCTCGTTCAGCGCCGCGTTGTGCGCCGCGGGGGCCGTCGTGGAAGCCGTCGACAGGGTAGTCGCCGGGTCCGCGGAGAAGGTCTTTTGCGCCGTTCGTCCGCCCGGGCACCACGCGGGCCCGAACGGACCAGTCCCCGCGCCCGGGGATCCGATCGGCAGCGGATCGCACGGGTTCTGCCTTTTAAACAACGTCGCCCTCGGCGCGGCGTACGCGCGGTGCGTCCACCGTCACTCGCTCCGACGCGTCGCGATAATCGACTTTGACGTGCACCACGGGAACGGCACGGAGGCGGTGGTCCAAAATACGACCCCGGCGGCTCCGAAGTTCAACTTCTCGACGCCGTACTGCGAGGGCGCGATCACGGTGCCGACGTATCGCCCGTGGCTGGACGAGACCGACCACGAGGAAGTGTTTTTCGCGTCAGTGCACGGGTACGGGCGCGCGCGCGGGTTCAACTTCTACCCTGGCTCGGGCCCCACGGACGATACCCGACACGTCGGGGACTACCTCACGACGGAGGAGGCCGCGCAGTGGAACGAGGAAGGCGTCGTCGATGACCCTTATCACGTCGCGACCGCGAAGTCGGATAGCACCGCGCAAGGTCCTACGCCTTGGGTCGTGGACGTCGGCATGGAGGGCACGGGGAAGAAAGCGGAGCGCGGCGCGGCGTGGAGACGGGTGTGGAGAGGAAAGACCCTCCCCGCGATCGCGGCGTTCAAGCCGGACCTCGTCTTGATCTCCGCCGGGTTTGATGCGCACGCGAAGGACGACATACAAGGTCCGGTGAACCTGGGCGTGAAGGAGGCGGATTACGAGTGGCTCACCGAGGAACTGTGTAAGATCGCGAACACGTGCTGTCAAGGAAGGGTCATCTCCGTGTTGGAAGGCGGGTACAGGATCCAAGGGGGCGTCGTCTCCGCGTTTGGACGAAGCGTCGCGTCGCACCTCCGCGCGATGTTCCGCGAGAACCGCGAAGGGTGGAGCGCGGAGCAGTGCCAGAAGGAGCTTGACATCGAGCTCAAGCAGCGAAGGCTCGCGAAGGAAGCGGATGAAGCGAAACGAGCGGCGGCGATGGAGGCGGCGAGGCAGCGCGAGGAGGCTGCCATCGCCGCCGCGCAGGCGGCGATGGAGGCGGCGGGGGGCGACGGCGACGAGGCCGAAGCCGCCGCCGCCGCCGCGGCGGCTGCGGTCCTGGGCGATGAAGCGCCGACGAAGCGAAGGAGAAAAGCGGTCGACTACACGCAGCTGAACGCGGAGCTGGAGAAGGAGTCGAACCCCGCCGCTGCGGAAGCGGAGGAACCCGCGGCGGAAGCGGAGGAACCCGCGGCGGAGGCCGTGGAAGAAGAGGGCGAGGAAGACGTCGAAGAAAACGGCGAAGAATTGGAAATGGAAGACGAAGATGGCGGCGAGGAGCTCGAGGAAGACTTGGAGATGGAGGAATGAACGTAGTCAGTTGTGTTCATACATGCAAAGCACGAATCGTCATACTTTTGTCGCCTGCGCTGTCACCCTAACGTCTCCACCGACGCCGCGGCGTCATCTGTTAAACGACGTAATCCGAACCGACCCAATTGTACCGCTGGACCCAAGTCTCGTTTTTCTTCGTCTCGTTCGCTTCAGGCTTCGCGACCGCGTCGACGATGAAGGCGTCGCCGCACTCTCCGCACTTCGACGTGCGCCAAGCCTGTAAGATGAGGTTCTCCGCCTCGCCGAGCGTCGGATGCCGCGCTGACGTGACGCCAGGCACGCAGTCGCACATCGCCTTCGCGGCGATCTCCGGGACGTCGTCGATCCGCATGATCGTCGAGCTCTGCCTCGCGTTGACTTCGCTCAGCGTCTGCGGCAGCTCCACGTCCGAGACGAGCCGAGCGACGCTTTGCACGACGCACTTGACCGCGCTCGCGGGAGACGACGTCTTCGGACACCCCATCGCCTCGGCGAGGTCGACGAATAGTTCCGCGGCGTCGTCGTTCATTTCCTCGCTCTGTTCGCCGTAAAACTCCAAAACGTGGGGCAACATCACCGCGAGCAACTCCGAGGAGAGAAGGTTGATGTACTTCGCGCACAGAGCGTTCGCGATCGCGTGCGATAGACCGAGTCCCGCGGAGTTGAACGAAACGCCGGCGAGAAACATGCCGTAATTAATCATGTCGAGCGCCTTCGTGTCTTTCGGCGTCGACGTCACCGCCGCGCGGAGGTAGGACGACAACAAACGAATCGCGTGAAGGGCGTTCGCGTCCGTCACGGGAGTCGACGCGTTGCTGAGAAACGCCTCGCACGCGTGCGCTAACGATTCGACGCCTGCCGCGGCGATGATTTCGCGCGGTTGCTCGAGCATCAGCAGAGTGTCGTCGCACGAGACGCTCGGGGTGATGCGCCAGTCCACGATCTCGAGCGTCTCCTGATGAAGCGGGTCCGTGATCACCGCGAGCCTCGTGAGCGCGGAACAAGCTCCCATGCACGTGGACACCGCGAAGTGAGGCACGGCGGGGATCCACCCGGCCGCGATCTCGTCCACGCCGACGAGTTCCTGAACCGCGTCTTGCTCGGGATTGCGGTACAACGCCCTGACGGCTTTCGCGACGTCGTGCGCGGAGCCCCCTCCCGCGCTGATGATGGAGTCGACGTCGTACTCGTACGCCATCAACAGCGCGGCCGCGACGTTTTCCGTCGTCGCGTTGAGTTCCACGTCGGAGAAGATGAACGCGTCCGTGCCCGCGTCGAAGAGCTCTTTGCACAGTCTCTTCAGCACGTCCTTCTCGTCCTCGTCTCGCAAGTGTTTCGTCTGCGACACGACGAGGCAGCGTTTCGCTCCCGACTCGCTCACGACGTTGCCGAGCCTTTGCAGCGCGCCCTGCCCGAGAAGACTGAACGGCGGAGCGAAGAACGACGACGCTCCGGACCTCGAGGTGTGGTGCTGTCGAACGAAGTGGTCGCCCGCCGGTACGACGAGGGAACCTCTATACGACGGAACCGCCCCACCGAAGCTCTCGTCGATATCGCCGGGTGGCTGACTCGCGACGCGAGTGCGCGCGCGCCATAGCCGCGACCGGCGCGGCGCGGGGTTGATCGTCGCCGCGCGATGCAGCACGTCAGAAGCGGAGTTGAAAGGCATCGCGGTCGGGCGATGCGGAGTGTGCCGCGGGAGCGGTTATCCCCGCGTAGTCGTGGTTCGGAACGTCCGCTGAACGTGCTTGCTGCTCACAGCGGAGGGAAAAAACTGGGAAAAAAAATTGTTCAAAAGGTTACTACTATCAACGTTCCCTAGGATCGTCCTCCGCGGAACCCTCCGCGATCTGCTCCTCCATCGCTTTCGAGCCAATCTCCGTTTCCATCTCAACGAACTGCAACACCTCCTTCGGTCGTCTTGCGTTCATGAACGGTTTCTTCTTCGCCTTCCCGACCCCCTCCGGGGTCGTCCGCTCTTTGCTCCCCGACAAAAGTTCCTTCACTTCGTCCACGTCAACGTCTTCGATGTCTTTGAAAAAGTCCTCCACCGCCGCCGCGTCGTCGGTGATCTCGTGCAGCCTTCTCGGGTCACGGAACGGCCAGAGGTCACCCCATCTCGATTTTCTCGCGTGCTTGTACCCGCCCCTGCCGACGGCGGTCTCGCGCGCGTGTGACTTCGCGACGATGTGACGGCTCAACTCGCCATCCGCGGTGCACAGATCGAGGATGACGTGGCCTTTGCGTTTCATCGGCGGTCGGACCATTCGCCCCCACGTGTAAGAACTCGAGAGCGCGGCCATGTCCGTCAGGGACTCCAGTTCCTCTTCCTCGTCTTCGTACTCGTCGTAATTTACAGCCTCCGAGCCGAAAACCATGGGTTCTTCATCTTTCGTGAAAAAGTCCTCGACGTCCGATTCGACGTCGTCGGCGTCGTCGGCGTCGTCGGCGTCCAAATCGCCCTCCCACTGCCCCTCGCGCTCTACCGCGATAATCTTCGCTCGCTTCAACGTCTCCTCCCTCGCGTTCTCGCGACTGATGCGCCGAATGATGACGTAAGAGAAACGCTCGTTTTGCAGCTCCGGGCCTCGTCCTCTTTTCATCATCTGTCGGTGCATCTCAGTTCTCTTCACGCGCACGCTGAAGTGGCACCACGTGTCTAATCCGTCCATGGGACATTTTCGATCGTGCTGGCAAGGCGCGACGACGTGCGCATCGATCGCGGTCCCCTCTCTCTCCGCGTACTGTCGCTCGTGCTCTAAGACGATCGACCGCGCGAAGCGAATCAAATCCGACCCGCGCGGGGTACCGGTCTCGATGAGCACCAACGCCCCCCCCAGGTTGACCTTGGACCACAGAGACGTCACGGCATCCGAGACGCGCTTCTCGCGCATCTCCTGATAGTCGACACCGCCGCCTCTGAGCAGCGCCTGATGCTGCTCGTGCTTCGTCCCCGCGGCGATCTCGCCCAAGCTGTACGACGCGACGACGAGGTCGAAACGCGCCCTCGGGCTCAGAGACCGCAACGACGCGACGGTGCGCACCGGCCCGGTCAACCCCCACGGGTCCGGGTCCGGCAGCGGGCGGTTGTTCTTCGTCTCCATCGCACCGTCCATCAAATCCCCGAGATCCACGCTCACCTCCTCGTCGTACACGCTCTTCGCGATCCGTCGCGTGAACGCCATCATGCTCGGCGACGCGTCCACGAGCGTCGCGTTCCCTCGCTCGTCGACGTTCCCGAGAACGTTCCCGAACACCCTCCGCGCGGCCCACAGCGCGGGCGCGGGGCCGGCGCCGAACTCGAGCATCGTCTTCGGATTAAACCCCGGCGCGCGGATCGCGAGCTCCTCGAACGCTCTCTGGTGCGCGCCGAACGTCATCGGCAGGCGCGTCACCGCGTACGCGGCGGCTTCGAGCGGGCCGTACGCGAGCGCCGCCTCGGGGGGCGCCGCGGGTTTCTTCTTCTTTCCTTTCTCCGTCCTCGCGACGTCGAGGCCGCCCACGCCTTCCCTGAGTCTCCTCTCTTTGCGCACGGGGAGTCGGACGCCCCACTCCACGCCCTCGCCGAGCTCTAATTCGTCTCTCGATTCCTCCGCGTTCGCGCCCGACGGCGACAGCCCCGCCGTCTGCGATTTGTTCTTCATCCACGCCCTGACGCTCCTCTCCTCCGCGTCCACGGAAGGCTTCAAGCCTCGGGATATCGTCTTCAGCTCGTCGAGGAGGGTGCGTCCTTTCTGTTTAATCTGCCTGTGCGTCGCGCCCGTCTCCCTCACCGCGACGCGTATTGCGCGCAGCAAGCGCTCGGGTAACTCGATCACGCCTTTGTTCCTCGCGGACAGGGCGTGCACCGCGGCGATCAGGTCGTCCTTGTCCGTCTCCGAGAGCAGACCGACGGCGTCGTCGCACGCGTTCATGGCCGCGGGAAGCAGCGGCGACGTAGTCTCGCTGACGTCGAGCTCGCCGCGCGTCGACGCGCTGACTTCGAGCTCCCCGCGCGTCGTCGCGAGCTCGCTCGCCTCGCCCCCGGCCGAGGAGCTGAGCGGACGAACGCGAGTGGCGGCGTTCGCGAGCTCTCCAATCTGACTTCCCCCGCGCGCGTCCAGCGCTCGCGCCAGCTTCCCCGCCGCGGCCGACAGCGCGCGCCGCATCCTGAAAGCTTCGAGAGAGAAGCACACCCGCCGCGTGTGCTCTCGCGCTCGCTTGTGGCGCCTCGGCGTCCTAACGCCGCGCTTTCGATCTCGGACGAGAACTTTTTCTTTCCGTTAACTCTTTCTTTCTACGGTACGAGAGTCTTCGTCACTCGCGACTGAAGGACAACTCTAAATATCGTGCGCTACATCTCTCGCGGATCGTCCACACGATACCGCGCCCACCGCAGGGTGCGTCTTCGCGCGACAAGCCCCCCGCTTCCCTTCGTCTACCACCCCCACACCCCCGTCAGGCCATTCCCCGCCTGCGCTCGGCCGTCGCCGCCGACCGGCACGCCGAGCGCGGACAGCACCCCAGGGTTCAGCCCCGCCTCGGGGTTGAAGTCCCCTTGCTGCTGCATCATAAGAGGATGCCCCGACGCGCCGAGGCTGCCGAGGAGGTGCCCTGCGATGACCGCGTCGGAACCCGCCGTGTTGGCGCGTTTCGAGCTCCTGTTCTCGACGTCCTCGACGCTCGCGGAGACGCCGTACGGAGCCCTGCCGGTCTGTTGC
>NW_003315884.1:679985-927860 GCF_000151265.4 Micromonas pusilla CCMP1545
GGCGCCGCGCGCGGCGCCGCCGCCGAAGCGCGCGCCGCGCGCGCGGAAGAAGGCTGTCCTCTCCGACGCCGCGCTCCTCGCGGAGCTGAGCGGCTCCGACGGCGACGGCGGCGGCGACGACGACGACGACGATCTCGAGGACGTCGACGCGCTGGAGCGACGGCTGCGCGCGGAGCTCGCGTCCATGCCGATGGACGCGCTCGCGCTCGAGGAGGCGGCGCTCGTGGCGGCCATCAACGCGCCGCCGGGGGAGGATTCCGAAGACGAGGCCGAGGCGCTCGCGCGCGAGATCCTCAGGGAGCAGGAGGTGCCCTGCGATGACCGCGTCGGAACCCGCCGTGTTGGCGCGTTTCGAGCTCCTGTTCTCGACGTCCTCGACGCTCGCGGAGACGCCGTACGGAGCCCTGCCGGTCTGTTGCCGGCGCGTGAACCACGCGGTGACTTGCTTCTCGGATATCCCAATCGCGGTCGCGAGGGCGGTTCGCACGCTGATGCCCGGCGCGCTGTTCTGCGCGAACGCGGCCTCGAGCATCTCGCGTTCGGAGTGCCGCACTCGTCGTTCGACTTTCGTTTTCCGCTTCTCCTCCGCGTGGACCTCGTCGTTGCCCTCGTCCGCGGTCGCGCTGTCTCTCGCGCGCGCCTGCTGCTTCTTCACGTATCTTCGTTTGTTATCGAACCATCTCGAGACTTGCTCTGTGCTCAGCTCCGGTCCGAGGGCGTTCAACCCTTCGAGCAGTTTCTCGCACTCCGTCGGTCTCCACTGCGCCTTTTCCTTGTATCTCTCTTCTAGCGACGCCGTCTGCTGCGCGGACAGCCTCGTCTTCAATCTCCGTCCCGTCTCCTCGGACACGACAATCTTCACCTCTTTCTTCTCCGCCTTCGTTTTCCGTCGCTTACGGTCCGGGAGTTCGCCCACGAGAGGGATGAGCTGGTTCCGAATCGCCGGTCGTCGGATGAAGTCCGCGAGCAGGTGAAGCGCGTCGTCGGACAGCTTCGGGGCTTTGTACGCGCCGGGTTTGAACTCGGGCGTGTGCGCCGCGGCGTTGAGATGTTTCTGCGACGAACGACGACGACGACGATCGAAGAGAGATCACGTGACGTGAGCTAGCGCGCGCGCGGGTCGCGGGTAGGACGGGCGTCCAAGTTGGAAGGATTCACACGCGCGACGTCGGGAGAGTCGCTCGGGTAACGATCGATCGCGACGAACGCTCGACGCGCGTCGCCGCGTCGTTTTTCTCGCACCTCCAACTTTCGCTGCGACTCCTGCCGCGTGTATGGGTTCTGCTGCAGGTACGGTCTCGACGTCCCCGCCTCGGACGCGTTCGCCCTCGACGCCGGGGTCGGTCCTTTCGCGGTGTCGTTTTTCCTCGACGGTCGCGGTTTTTCCTTCGTTTCCCCCGCCCCCACGCTCGGCGCGCTTCCCCCGACCTCGACCGCGGGCAAGATTCCCAGGTCGGGATCGCCGAGGATCGGGAGAAGCGACCCGATCGCGGCGTCGACGTCCATCTTCACCCCGCGCGTTCACCCGCGCGGCGGTTTGTGCGCCAATGCGCGACGTCCGATGGTCTCTCGTCACGTCCCAGCCGCTTTGCCACTGGATTTCTTGAGGTCCGGGTCAGACGAGGACGCTGACAGGATATTTCGGAGGAAGAGAACCGAGCGCGCGAGGAAGCGCGGAATCACGCACCCGCGCCGCGCGCGCCGCGTCGAATGCCCGAGCTCTGAGCGACAGTCGCGATTTGGTAGAGAATCATGCGCGCCACCGCGTCGTCGTTCGTGCCAAAGGTGAGACGCGAACTCGTCCTTCGTACCACGATAAAATCGCTTCTTCAAAAACCACGATCTCGAGGCTCACGTCGTCGTCGCCGTCATCATCCCCCCTGATGTCCACAGAAAGCGCCGGATCCATCCACGGTCGCGGCGGCGGCGGCAGCGACGCCGTTTTACCCCCAGGCACAAGCGCAGCCGGTGGAGTCCTACCCCGAAACGTACGCGGAGCAAGACGGAGAACTCCCGAAGAAAAAGTCCTTCGCGGACCTCGGGTTGGACTCCCTCGGGTTCGTCTCCGAGGACGACGGCGAGGACAACGGCGACGACGCGCCGTCGCCGCTGACGCAGCGGATACGCGAGCGCGCGGAGCAGCGCGTCGCGAGCGAGAGCGATGCGTACGCGGCGGAGCAAGCGCGGGGATATTACGAGTACCAGCCGAACCAGGAACGTCAGTACGACGACGCGGGGTGGGCGCATCACCAGCAGTACGTGGGGGAATACCACCCCCATCAGCAACAGTACGCGCCGCAGTATGAGTACTACGGCGGACACGACAACGATGCGCACCCGGGGGTGAACGAGTACGGGTACGAGCAGGCGTGGGACGGGCACGACGACGGCGGAGAGATGGACGAGCGGCAGTTCCTATCGCTTCTCATGGAGAGCTTCCCCGGGTACAGCCTCGAGAGCCTCGAGGAGCTGCTCGCGGCGAATAACCACGACATGGAGATGACCGTGGAGATGCTGACGGAGATGGACACGTTGGAAGAGCCGCCGGAGCCGCCGTCGCTGGACGACGAATCGAACTTTCCTTCCCTCGGCGGCGGGTCTGGCGGTCCGGAGGCGCCGCCGCCGCCGATCGAGGTTTTCAGGAGTTTCACGATATCCGGCGGGCGATCGAACATGCGCTTGCCATCGCCCGCGGACGCCCCGCGGTTCACCTCCGCGGACGAGAACGGGAACTTCGCCGCGAGGGTGCGGACGCAGAGCGCGGTCCCGCAGGCGCACGACCGAGGCAGCGTGCAGGTTGGGTACGGAACAGGAAACTTCCGCGGCGGGAGCTCCGCGGCGTCGCACCAGCCGTGGGTCGAGACTGGCGAGGCGGTGTCGGACATGTATGCGGCGACGAGAGAGGACGCGCGGGATCACATGCGCATGCGAAACATTTGCTTCCAGCAAGCGACGCAAGCGTACTTGTCCGGGAACAAAGCGCTCGCGAAGGAACTCAGCAGGAAGGGTCGTGGTCACGCCCAAGCGATGCGAGCCGCGCACGACGAGGCCGCGGTGAAGATCTTCAGGGAACGAAACTCGAACACGGTGCACTCGTCCGATGGAAGTGACGGCAGGCCGCGCCTGCTCGACATGCACGGATTACACTGCACCGAGGCGGTTGCGGTCTTACGACGCGAGCTGCCGAATTGTCGAGCCGCGGGAGATCGTGTCGTGCACGTGCTCGTCGGGACCGGTCATCACGTGAAGGGTTCGAGGACGCCATCGCGGTTGCCAGTCGCAGTCGCGGAGTACCTCTCGAGCTCGCGCATACGGTTTTGGGAGCCTCAAGCTGGCATGCTCGAGGTCGACGTTCAGTCGGTGTTTTAGATTTCAAGCGCGTTCTATGGGATCTAAGTTTCGATGAGTTCAATTCTATCTACAGTTTCGCCGCCAACTCTGCCTCTTTCTTGTCTTTCTCCGCCGCCGCTTCGACCGCCGAAACCGACGTGTGAGCGTCTAACCAATCGCTCGTCTCCGCGAGCGTGTGACAGACAGACTCGAACCCTCGCGTGCCGTGCGATTCGTGCGGGAGTAATACCATCTTCACCTCCGCGCCGTTACCCTTGAGCGCCGCGAAGAACCGCTCGGTCTGAATGACGTTCGTCCCGCTGTTCGTGTCCTCTTCCCCGTGAATCAATAAAATAGGCTTTTTGACCTTGTGCGCGAACATGAACGGGCTCATGGCCATGTACGTCTCCGGCGCTTGCCACAGCGTCCGTTCCTCGGCTTGGAACCCGAACGGCGTGAGCGTGCGGTTGTAAGCTCCCGATCGAGCGACCGCGCAGGCGAAGAGATCCGGCGCGTGCGCGAGCAAGTTGGCGGCCATGAACGCTCCATAACTATGGCCGCCCACAGCGATCCGTCTCGGGTCCGTGACGCCCTTCTCGACACACGCGTCGACCGCCGCTCGCGCGCCCGCGACGAGCTGTTCGATGTACGTGTCGTTCGGTTCCACGCCGTCTGCCGCGGCGCCGATGATCGGCAGCGATGGACCGTCTAAGATCGCGTACCCGCGCGCGAGCCACACGAGCGGGGACATCGGAGAGATCGACGTGAACCGGTTCGGTGAGTCTCTCAGCTGACCCGCAGCCTCCGCGCTGTTGAATTCTCGCGGGTACGCCCACATGATCGTCGGCAGAGGACCGTCGCGCGCCGCGTCGTACCCGGGCGGGGTGTACAGCGTCGCGTTTAAATCCACGCCATCCGCGCGCTTGTACCGTAAGATCTGTTTCGGAGGATCGACGAGCGCGGGGTGCGGATGCGGAAAATCGGTGATGCGTCTCGTCGTGAGCGCGTCACCGCTGGCGCCGAGCTCTAAGGAGTAGTACTGCGGGTTCTCGCTCGGGGTCTCTCTCGAGAGCAGAATCTTCAGCGTGTCTAGAGTGATCTCCACGCCGCCGGCGTCGCTGATGATCGACCCAGGGCGCTCGAGCGCACCCTCGCCCCGGCACTGCCACAGTCGTCGCGTCGCCCCCGTGTCTACGTTGTAGAGGTCCAAGAACGGCTTGTCCCCAGTGTCGCTCGCGCCCTCGCCGGAGAAGATGAGCGTCACCCCCGTCTCCCACTCTACGGGCCCTGGTCGCATTCGGACGTCGCCCTCCACCTCCTTGAACTCCGCGGGCTTCCACCCGTCCGTGGGGAGCGGGCCGGTCATCTGCGCGAGCAAGTACGCTCCGTTCGGCATCCGTCGCGTCATCGGCGAGCCCGGATCGTCGTACGAGTCCTCGTAGTTGCGATCGAACAACAGCCTCGGCGCGCGGTTCGGACGCTTGAACGTGTCCACGACCCACGCGCGCAGCGTGCGGGTCTTGTACCACGACTCGTACAGCAGACCGAGCCCGTCCGCGCCCCAGGATACTCCGCCGTAGCGCAAATCCGTCTGAAACGTCGGCACCCCCGCGGCGTTCGCGTCTTCGTGCATGTCTGCCGTGTACGTGATGTCCCTCGGAGATGCGTCTATCCGCGGATCTCCCCCGTCTTGCGCTTCCGTCCAGTACAGCTCCGCGGGCTTGTCCGGGCGCCAGTTGATGGCTCTCGGGCCCTCGCGCACGGAGTTGTGCACGATCGGTATTTTATCTGCGAGCGGCAACGCGCACACCTCGCGAACGGTCTTCCCCGCGCGGTTTACGATCCACGTCCGCTTCGGGAATCGTCCGCACGGGACCTCGTACGAGAACGGACGCTCAACAGAGGAGATGATCACGTACTCCCCGTCCGGAGACGGTTCGCACCTCGTGTAAATCGCGCTCTCGCTCGTGAACGGCGTCGCCTCTCCCGTGCCGACGGTGACTTTCACGAACTCGGACGTGCAAAAGTATTCGAACAGGTCCGCGTCGTGCGCGTCCTTGAGGAGGTCCGCGTACGTTCTCGCCTGCGCGACATTCCCGCTGGTGTTCGACTGCACCCTCGGACCGCGCGGCGTCGGCGGCTTCTGCGGCCTCCCTCCCCTTCCTTCTGGGACGACGCAAGCGACGATCGTGTCCGGGTCGAGCCAGGAATAACTCTCGAACAGCGTGTTCAGCCCGCGGCCGGGTAACAGCGCGCGGCACTGCTTCGTCTCTACGTCCGCGACCCACAGCTCCGGAGGCGCGCGGTCTTCGTCGGGGACGTCCGGACCCGCGAACCGCACGGTGAACGCGATCGACTTGGCATCCGTGGACCACGACACGTAGTTCAACGTCGCGCCCGGGGGGACGCCTTTGAAGTCCTGAAACGCGTTTATCTCGTCCTCGGTCGCGGGGATCGGCCCGAGCGCGATGCCGGTCTGCCCGGACATCCTCGAGCGGCTGTTCTGCGTCTCGTCGATGCGAAGGCCCGCGAGCTTCAGCTCCGGTCGCGCGAGCTCGGAGACGAAAGGGTACGGCGGGGGGCGAAACGAGTACAGCAGCGACGATCGGTCCGGGCTCAAGCTCAGGCCCGGGCTCTGCGGCCGTTCTACGAACTGCGCGACATCGGGTGGGGGCATCTTGTACCGGTCGCTGTCGTCCGCGTCCGCGACCGCGCTCGCGGTGACGCGACGCGCACCGCGCGGACGCCCCGCGGCGGTCATGACGCGTCGTCGAGGCGCCGTGCCCACCGACGCTCGGATCTGGGTTAGTCCTCCACGAGGAAGCCGACGAGCGCGCGTCGGGAAACACTTGACGATCACCCCCGATGTGGACGTACGCGCGAGCCACGCCGCGGTGGTGCTCGCGAGACGCAGGGCAGCCATGTAAGCTTGAGTGGTGCGAGACGAAGTGATGAAACACGCTCACAGAGAGGCCGAAACATTAATGCATTATTCTGTTCGAGTTCGCCAAAGGGCTGCTGCGAGAAGTCTTCGGAACACGTGAGCTAATGTGATATTTAAAAAATCCGGCATGATTTACCCTAGAGACTACGACCCGCGCGCGCCCGTTACTTCGTCCTCAGGCCGAGCGCCGCGTACACCTTCGCGTGCTGCGCCGGGTTCTTCTTCAGCAGGTACTTCGAGAGTCTGTTTCTCTGCCCCAGAAGCATGCGCAGCCCCCGCTGGCAGGCGTAGTCCTTCTTGTTCACGAGCAAGTGTTCCGTGAGGCTCTCGATGCGCTTCGTCAGGAGCGCGATCTGCAGCGACGAAGACCCGGTGTCGTTCGGGCCCTCCTTGAACTGCTCCATGTCGGCGAGGTTCGGGCGCGACATCTTGTTCGCCGCGACGACTTGGAGGCTCGCAGCCCTGTTCGCGACCGGGCGCGCGGCGACGTTGAGGGACACCGGGGTCGCGCGGACGACCGTCTTGAACCCTGGTAGTTCAACGGAGCGGAGCGAGGAGTTGGATGGTCAGCGACGCGTCCGGAGGAAGAGGCGTGGGAATCGATCGACCTCTGCGTGGCGATTAACCCTCGAGGGATAGGGTTTCGGTGTGGCGCCTTCGACGAGCGCGAAAGCGCCTTTGGCGGCGTCGACGGGACGCGGCACGCCGCGGACGAATCGTCCGCGCCTACACGCGCGCACGCGACGCGCGCGGGACGACTCAACACGCTCGTGCGTGGGAAGAGCCGCCGCGTCCGGGCGGACGCGGCTTCCGCCGCTAGATTTCGTTCGCGCGAGAGTCGAGCGTCGGGATTCGCGCACCAGTCGCGCCGGACGAGGAGGTGACGGAAGTGCGAGGCGCGCTCGCGCGGACGAGAACCGCCGTGGTCATCATAGCGGCCATCTTGTGCCTAAAGGTGTGAAGCTCGCGTCCTGTAGACGGCGCGCTCGCGTTGTGGGGGTCGACGTGTAAATCCCCGCGAAAAGCCGGACTACCGGAAGAGCGTCATCCGCTTTCCGGTCGTGTAGAGTGTCGTGTAGCGCGCTCCGGTTTTTTCTTCTGGTCCGAAACCGTCGGCCTCGGAGTTTCCCGTTGCAGAAAACATCGGTCGCGCACTCGTCGACGCGCGCGATGGCTGCCGACGGGTCGCCGCCGAAGGGGCCTACCCCGCCCGGGGCGCTGCGCGTGAACACGGACGCCCCGACCGTGGAGGAGGACGTCCTAGACGCGCGACTCTTGCGCGTTGTCGCGGTCACGTGGAACATGAACAACCGACGCTTCCCCGAAGACGTGACGCCGATGCTCGCGCCGTTGTTCGACGGTCGGACGACGCCCGGGGACGCCGAGTCCGCGTGCGACGTCTTCGTCGTCGGCGTGCAGGAAGCTCCGGGGAAGAAGGAGATGGAAGGCTTCTCCGACGCCGTCGTGCACGCCCTGGGCGGGTTCTCGAAGTTCGCGCACCTCGACGCGGTCACGTTGGACCCGGGAGGTTGGATACAACTGCATCTGTTCATGAGGAAGAAGCTCGTGAAGTACGTCTCCGATTTCAAGGTCGACGCGGTATCGTGTGGGATCGGAAAGGTGTACGGTAACAAAGGCGCGGTCGGGGTCTCGTTCTCGTACGCGGGCGCGTCGATGTGCTTCTTAAACGCGCACCTCGCCGCGCACCTGGAAAAAGTCAAACAGAGAAACGCGGACTACCACCGGATCGTGAAGACGATGTTCGCCCCGAAAGGGCGCAAGTCCAGGGCGTTGTACGACAAAGAGAACGCGCAAGTCGCTCGAGAGACCGCCGACGCGGACGGGTGGGGAGGCGCGGACGACCTCACGAGCGAGCGGATATACCCGACGGCGCCGTCGCAGCCCGGGACGCCGATCGACCCGACGCGTCCGACGCCGGCGACGCCGAAGATGTTCGGAGGACTGTTCAAGAAGAAAGGTTGGTCCGCCGCGGACGGGTTCGACTTGTGCGTGTTCATGGGGGACTTAAACTACCGCGTAGAGGGGAACAGGACCGCGGTGGACAAAGTCATGGAGCTCGGGATGTGGGAAGTGATGCACGCGAACGATCAGCTCGCGGTGGAGAGAAACGCGGGGAGAGCGTTCGCGGGGTGGTGTGAGGCCGAGCTGACGTTTCCGCCGACGTACAAGCTGAACCGTGGGTCTGCCACGGAGTACGACACGTCCGCGAAACAGCGCATACCGTCGTGGACGGACCGCATCATGTGGATCTCGTCGGCTCGGGGACGCTTGTCGTGCCCACACGGCGCGGACGTGTACGCGTCCGTCCCGGGGGTGCGGACGTCCGATCACCTCCCGGTCCTCGCTCGCATAGAGGTCGCGATCGGGGAGTAGACGAGGGGTAGACTAATGTATTAGAGATGCTAGTAGCTAGTCAACTCGAGGACGAGATCGCGTTCTGCGCCTCCGCGAGACGATCCCGGACCGCGGCCATCACTCGCGCGTCCCCGTCTCCTCGCCCTCTGCTCGCCGCTCGGTACACGTCCTCCAAGCTCGCGACGTCGTTCGTCATGTGCGACAGCGCGTACGCGCTCTCGAGGTCCCCGCGAGAGGCGAGCCACTGCACCGCGCGTCGTATGACCGCCAACGTCCCTTGTCTCACGTCCGGAGGACCGTCGCGGGCGAGGCGCCAGGCCGCGGGCGCGGCGGTCTCGATCGTCGACTCCGCGGACGACGCGTTTTCCGCGCGACGCATCGCGTCGACGACGAGAGCCTCCAGCGCGGGCAGGTCCTTCGCGGCGTTGGCGATCTCTATGGAATGCGCGGTCGCCATTTCCCACGACCGCGGCCGCAGCGAGCGCGGATGGTCGTCGCGGCGCGCCGAGGTGTGCGTCGGGTTTCAAACCGAGGCTCGACTACCTGACTCCGGTCTCGGACGGACCAAGACAGGAACAGAAGCCACGTCGAGGCGGCGTGCCTCGACGTGAAGGAAAGCCCGTCGCACTCGACGCCGCGCGACGCACGCGCTCGCACACCACCTCCGCTGCGTACGCGAGAACACGCCGCCTCGTCCTTCGCACGACGCCGCGATACCATGCTGAAGCCGTCCACCGGAGCGTTTCTTCTCGCGCTCGTGTGTTCTCTCTCGACTTTCGTTTCCGCGCAGGAAGCGTCCGCGCCCGTGCCTGCGGGGAAGCTCTCGAATGATCAACTCGCGGAGATGGCGCTCTGGCCGCCGGTGCAATTTCGCGATCTCCTGAACGGCGTGGAATCACCCGCCGGCGCCGCGGCGCCGACGTCTTCGCTTCCACCGAACGCGCCGCCTCCCCCGCCGGTGGACCTTCTCTTCGTGCTCCAGGCTCGACGCGCGCGTCTGGAGCCGAACGACGACGGCGGCATCGTCGGCGGGACGCTGCTTCTGACGGACATCCAGGAGACGATCGTCTCGTTCGCGGATCGACCGTATCGAACCTTCGACGCGATACCGGTGACGGAGTTTTTCGAGTATCAGACCGTCGTGGACTTCTTCGGAGGCAGGAACCCGCCGAACGCGATTCTCAGCGGCGAGTTACCATCCGACGTCGCCGCTCAAGCGAACGACGCTGGTGCGTCGTCGACGGTACCGTATCGACGTTTACTCGGTACCGTACTAGGAAAGGTATCATTTGACCCAAAGAAACCTCGCGAGGTGAGGTTCGACCTTCCCGCGGGGGCGGACGTATTCGCGGCGAACGGAGAAGTCCGCATTTTGAACGAAACCGTTTTTGAAGAAGCCAAAGGTTTCGACATCACCCCAGAGGAGGGAGACGATGTCGTCTTCCCAACGTTGGAACACGTCTCGTTGTTCATAGATCCGCTTCAAATCGATCGATCGCACGAGATGGAAACGCACGACGAGGAAGAAACACACGAACAGCGCGGCTGGGGCGGGAACCGCAAGCTTCTTCAACGCCGCGGCGGCGGGTTTCGCGGCGGACGCGGCGGACGCGCGGGCGCCGTTCGCGTCGGAGGAGGCGGTTTCGCCCGAGCCTCCACCGGTCGACGCGGGTTCAACAGAGGCGTCACGAACAACTTCATTCGGGGCGGGAACACGTTCGTCGGTGGACGGGGGGGTCGCGGTCTCGTCGGCGGCGCCGGCTTTTATCCTGGGGTCGGCGGCTTCGGAGTCGGCGGGCTGGGTTACGATCCGTACGGATACGGATACGATCCTCTGTGGAACAACAGAGCGCTCGCGTACGCGGCACCGGTGCCGATCCAAGTCAACACGCCCGTCCCCGTCCCCGTCCCCGTCCCCGTTCCAGAAGCCCCCGCGCCGCCCGTGAAGCCGACGCTCGACCAGGTCGTGTCCGCTCTCCGAGGGACGTGGCGCGGAGACGGCGGCGGCGCCGGGATGGGCGCGATCGTCCTCAACGCCGACGACGGCGTCACGTTGACCGCTTCTCCGAGAGGATGCGAAGGATGCACGAATCCCAGCTGCCGTTGGGAGACCGCGACGGGACCGATAACGATCGCGGAGGACGGAGTCGTGTCCGTTTCCGCCGCGTTCACCGCGTGCGGTGGCGCCAGGGATTTCAACGCGCGAGGCACGCTCGAGACGGCGACGAACGGAAGGAACGTTCTGTACTGGTCGCCCTCGACTCACTCCACGCAGTGGATTCGCAACTGAGTCAATCACGCAACGCTCACAGTCTTGCTTTTGTTTCAACGAAACGCTATGCCTACACGTACCTAATTTGTGGGTTCAACTCTCATTTCGCGTCTTGCCCCCACCCCGCATTTAAGTGCTCGTCGGACCACGTCAGATCCCTGACCTTCAACACCATCGCGTCGAAGTCGAAATCTTTCTGGTTGTGATTGAACGGCTTCACGAATTTTTCGTATAAATCATCCTCCGCGTAGAACGTGTGACACAGCCGCACGAGTCGAACCGCCTCTTGCGTCGTGAGGTGCTCTGCCGCGCCCGCGGTGGTCTTGTCCACGTGCACCGCCTGCACGAGCGCGAGACCTTTCGACGCGGCGAGCTCAGGGTAGTGCGACGCGACCAACATCGGCGTCGCCGCGTCTTGCAATTTCCTGAAGTCTTCGATCGCGGTGAAGGAGACGTACGGCATCTTGCTCTGCACGACCAACGTGAGGTACTGGGACATGCTCTTGTGCAGAGGCATCACGAACATGGGACAGACTTTCGAGCGATCGCTCAGGGCGTCGTACACCCTCGGCTCCACGATCGCGCCCGTCTTCCCAGACTTCCCCTCGTGATATTCGCGCCAGATCTTCACGACGACGTCCGCGTTCTCTTTCTCCAGGAGGTCGACGTGCGTCACCTCCCCGAGCGTTTTCCCCGGCGGTATCAGGGTGCTCATCCCCGATCGTCGCTCGGGCGTGGGCACGGCGCTCCACCGCGGCGCCGTCGCGGGCGGCGGCGCGGAACCGAAGACGGTCGCGCCGCGATTGATCCGAATCGCTCGCAGTGCTCTCGACGTGCCTCGCATCGCGGCCATAGCGCGCGAACCCGAGGCTACGCCCCCGCAGCGCCGACCACTGTGCGGACGAAAGCGACGACTGGACCGCTCGCGCTCACAGTGACTGGAGGGCTTTGCCTTAAAAAATGTTCATCGGTCAGTTGAAAGGGGACGCGATCAAATGTTGAAACTATGGGGTGGGTGAAAAACTGCCCCTGCTGGGCGCTGTCCATGTCCACTCAAAAACGAAGTTTCGAGAAGACTTGATCGTCGCGCGCGCGCACTTCGAGACGCACCACGCACGCCTCGCGTCCCTCCGCCAGCATGGAGTTCATGCCCAAGCGCGCGTGGAAAGAATGGGACTACAACGGCGCGATGAAGAAGGGTAAGGTCTCGAGAGCGGGGACGTTCGAGAACGAGCAAGGCCTATCCATAGCTTTTTACTCGTGGGAAGTGCCTAATCCGACGGGGGTGGTGATCTTCAGCCACGGGCACGGCGTGCACGCGACGTTCGAGCTCTTGACCAGCGTAAAATCCCCGGGGATACGGACGTCGTACAATGGGACGTGGGTGAAATCTTTCAACGACGCCGGGTTTAGCGTTTTCGCGCTGGACCATCAAGGCTGCGGCCGCTCGGATTACGCGCGAGGGAAGCGGTCGTTCTTCGAAAGAATAGACCACTTGGTGAACGATTTCTCGAGATTCGTGAGGCTCGTAAGAGACGAGGTCGGACCCGAGTTGCCGACTTTTTTGTTAGGCATGAGCATGGGCGGTTACGTCGTCGTGAACGCGGCCATCAACGACGAGACGATCGCTGATGGTGTGGCGCTGCTCGCGCCGATGTTGTCGCTGAACAAACTCGCGTCCAAAGGAATAAATCGGGTCTTGCTCCCGCTGTTGACGGTAATATCCAGGTTCTTACCTACCCTGCCCATGGCGGAGACCGCGAGAAACACGAAATTTCCTCACTCGCAGAGAGAGGTCGAGATGGACTCGCTGACGTGGCCGTCGGGGGTGAAACGCACGCGCGCGCGAGTGGCCGCCGAGTACTATCTGGGGACGCAACGCATACAGAAGCGCTTGCACGAGATGAACGTTCCGTTCATCGTGTTTCACGGAAGAGACGATCCGATGACGGACCCGGAGAGTTCGGAAATGCTCTACCAGCGAGCGGCGTCGAGTGATAAGTCGCTGCAGTGGGTGGACAATGTGTTTCACGATTTGATGCACGAGAAACCGACGTCCGCGAGGGTGTGTGCGGCGATCACGGACTGGTTTCTCACCCGCAGCGATAGGACGAAACCTAAGGCGAAGTCGAGTGCTCGCGGCGACGCGAAATAGCGAGAGCGCGTATCGGGGAACGATTCGATGACGAGAGAGGAAAAGTTATGTGATGGCAGTCAACGCGAAGCACGCGACGACAGTCTGGTCAAGCTGATGAGGATGACGTCTACCTTCATATGTTACTATAGTGCCTCTATACCCTATCTAGTCGATCCACGTGTAATGTGCATCACAAAAACACAATACAGACACGTTGTTTTCACCACAGTATCCATCATGGACACGTTGTCAGCGCCCAAAACCTGTTCCTCGGACGACTAACGCAGAAAATTTCACCGTAGCTGCGACGCTACTCGCCGCGGTCTCAAGCCTCTGTCTCACCTCTTTGGACAACTCATTATTCTCCAGTACGACAGTTAAACCTCTGACCCATGGAAAAATCCCGGCTGAGTCCGTGAACACCTTCTCGAAGCATTCCGCGAGTGCGGCTGCTCCTTCTTCTCCCACGTCGTTGTCTGATAAATTTACAGCCTCGAGCGTTGGTACCTCCGCGAGGATATCCGCGATGGCGGACGCGCCTTCGTCGCCTAGTCCGTTGCCTTTGAGATTTAAGCTCACGAGCGATTTACACCCCACTAGTTCCTCGACGAGATCCCAAGCGCCACCATCGGCTATTGAGTTCATCGCCAGACCTAGATGTTTCAATTTGGGACACGCCGCAAGCGACGACGCGAGGGCGGCAGCGCCGACGTCGCCTACGCCGTTGCTTCCTAGGTGCATTGTTGTCAGATTTTTGCAAGATGGAAGCGAAGGAGCCAACCACGCGAGTCCAGGATCGGTTAGTGAACACCCGCGTAGGTCGATGTACTCGAGATCAGGAGTGCCAACTGGAAGTGCTTCCGCGAGTTCCGCTCCGCAAGCAGGACCAATTTCATTCCCGCTGAGAATCAAGTGCGTCAACAAAGGTGTCTTCCCAAGACGAAGTGCGGTGGCGATGTCTGACAGACCGAGCGCGGTGATTTCGTTATTGGACAAATTCAGCGTCGTGAGTGATCGCGGGAACGCCCTCGCGAGTGCTGCCGCTCCTCCGTCACCGATGTGGCAGTGTGCAAGAGTCAACGAAGAAAGCGCGGCGCAAGAAGCGAAGCCGACGGCGAACGCCTCTGCGCCAGCATCACCGAACGGGTTTCTCGACAAGTCCAGGGTGTGTAAATTCGGGCAAGACGACGTGAAATCGCCAACCACACCCGCGGCAACGGAACCTATCTCGTCTCCATTAGCGTGGAGCAGAGCGAGCGACTGTGCACACGAGGACAACCCGCGCGCCATGGAAGGCCATTTGTCTCCGATCCAACACTCGCGCACTGTGAATTTTGACACGCTTCCACAGAGAGGCGACGCACCAAGTGACTTGCTGAGGACTTCAACTTGATCTTGGGTGACGGCAAACGGGCCAGTCGCGTCGACGATAAGAGACCCTGCGGGTGAACGTTCATTCCCCAACCCGGCAGCACGACATGTTTCCGGTAAAATGTCGTCGATGTGCTCGGGACCGATGGTAACCTCGAGCACATGCTCTCGGGTGACGATCGACGGCGGCGGTGCAATCTCCTCGACTTCGTCATCATCACAATCACCAACACACCGTATCAGAAGTAAGCACGTTCCTCTCGGCAGCGAATGCCCATCGAATGAAAAGTCAACCCCCGACGGTGAGAACGAACGCAGCGGGACGACCTCCGCGGCGAGTTCCAACTCACGGAGCGCGTCGTAAAGCGCCCTGTCCACGGCGGGCCAGCGCGGGATGTACGCCAACGCCGTCACCCCGCGCGTCTTCGCCATCGCGAGCTTCGCGGTCTGAAGGAACGTCCTCGCGGAGGTCGCGGAGTACACGACGTCGCTGCCGAGGACGACGTCGAACGCGCCGCGCTCGAGGACGTCGTCTCGCGGGTACAGCTCCGCTCCCCAGGCGACGTTCGCGACCCTCACGGCGTCGCCCGCGCACGTCATGTCCGCGGCGTTGAGTTCAACGTTGCGTCGCAGTCGTTCCACGACCATGTCGTTGCTGTCCGTGAGGACGACCTCCTTGCACACGCGCCCGGCGAGAAGGCCGGGGACGCCTATGCCAGCTCCCAGCTCGAGAACACGCGAATCTCGCATCAACCTCTGCCCTCTCTCGGATAGTATGAAGTGGCACAAGATCGGCAGCGCTTGCCACGCGACGTGCCCGGTCTCATCGCACGCTCGGGACGACGTCTCCTCCGGAAATTCTGCCGCGCGTTCGGCGTGGACGACAACCTGCGGCGCGGACGAGGTGGTGAGAACTGGAAGGGCTGACGAGATTCGTAACAACGTGCGGGAACACACCGTCTCGCCGCCGCGATTGAAGACGTACTCCGCGGGAACCGACGTCATCGCACGCGGGCTGAAGCGACGGTCCTCGATGGCCTAAACTCGCCACCCCATCGGTTCGGCGCTCTCGAGGAGGCCTCGCGGCGAGACGCGAAGTGAACGAGTATACGCGTCAGCAGCAAAAATATCGAGTCTTCGTTTTCTCGTTCAAAGGACGTCACTTGTCGGATTCACTCGCGTGTATTTCCGCGTGCGACCACGGCACGCGGTAGGGCTGCCGAAGTCAAGATGCCACCAAAAAAGAATCCCTTATGCGCACGAATAAAGCGGCTCATGCAAGCCGACGAGGATGTCGGAAAGATTGCGCAGGCGACTCCAGTTCTCATGGGTACGTTTCCATCAACCCCAAGAAATCGCGCTTCAAATCCCCACTTCTACCGAGTTTTGTAAAGCACCACGCTGATCCCCTGCGTCCTCTCTCACCGCAGTACGAGCGCTGGATTTATTCGTCGAGGAACTCATGAACGCAACGACGAGCATCGCGACCGCGCACAGCGCGAAGACGGCGAGCGCTGGGCACTTGAGGGCGGCGATCATGGGGAACGAAAAATTCGACTTTTTGAAGGACATCGTCGAAGCTGTTCCAGATCTTCCACAGCCAGCGGCGGCGGACACGGTCGCGCACGGTTCTCTCGACGATGAAATTGTGGTGGGATCACTCGACGGTCCAATCGATGAAGAGCCGCCAAAACTTCCGCCGAAAGAGCCGACGAGGGCCGGTAAACGAAAGAGAAAACCGACGCCGAAACAGGAGGAGTTGGACGAGGAGGAGGACGACGCGCTTCCCGCGGCGGCGCCGGAGGTGGTCGAGGAACTGGCGCCGGAGCCGGCGCAGCCGGCGCCCGTGGTAGCGACGGAGGGAACGCTGGGGGGATCAGGAGAGGGTGAACCTGTGCCACCGCCTGTCCTACCTTCCGTCGGAACGCTGGGCGACTCGGACGACGACTACGACGACTTGTGACAGCGTGTGATAAACTCTATCCTAACTTTCTTCACGCTTCTCGTTCCGGTTCCGGCTGCTGCTGCACCGGCTGCGCGATCGCGGGCGCGAGGGCGGGAATACTCTGAGGAGCGGTGCCCTGCTTACTCGCTCCCTGGTTACTGTTCGCACTCCTAGATTGGTCCACGCGCGGTGACGTCGGAAGCGGGTTAAACAGCGCGTTCTCCTCTGGCTCGAGCTCGAGCTCGAAAAACGGGTGCTTCAACGCGTCCGCCGGGGTGATTCGGTCCTCTGGGGTGAACTCGAGGAGCTTGTGCAAGAGGTTCGTGAGGTGCTTCGCCGTCGCTCCGTCCAGTCGACCGTAGATGATGTCCTGCAGCCTATCCATCTTCATCACCGCCCGCTCGCTCTCTCGGCTTTGGCTCCCCTCCGGCCAGTTCAGCTCTTTTCCGTTGCGGAAGTACTTCTGCGCGTGTCGATCCGCGCGGGAAATCACGTTTCTCCCAATCGGCCCGAGTAACACCTCCATCATCGCGAGGTGTTCGAGGTTTTCGTGCGTCTGAAACAGCGCGTCACCAGTGAGCAGCTCGACTAAAATGCACCCGACGCTCCACACGTCGCACGAGTACGACCAGCCCATGCCGAGGATGACCTCGGGGGCTCGGTAATGACGCGTCGACACGACGGTGGAGTGGTACTGGTTCTCGAACGTCGCGCTGCCAAAGTCGATGAGTCTGATCGTCGGGTCCGTGGGAACTCGTTTAGTGAACTTGCTCCCCGACGACACCGGGACGCGCTGGTACGCGCTAGAGAGCAGGAGAATGTTTTCCGGCTTCAAGTCCGTGTGCACGAGCTTCAGCGAGTGCAGAAACGCGACCGCGCGTAAGAGCTGGCGGCCGTAGTTTTGCACGAGGTTCAGCGAAAACGGCTTGTAGTGGTTCTTTCGAAGGAACTCGAAGAGACTCAGCCCACACTTCTCGAACACCATGCATATGTGTCCGCGGTAGTCGAACCAGCTCTGCATCTTGATGCAGTTGTACTTCCCTTCCGGGTCGGACTTTTGCACCGTCTTCAAGACGTCGATCTCGATCATCGCGGCGTCGCGGTACTTTTGGACGTTCCGAATGATCTTCACCGCGCAGTAGCTCCGAGACTTTCGGTCCCAGCACTCTAAGACGCGTCCAAACGTGCCTTCTCCTAGCGGGGCGAGAATTTTATAGTACGGCGTGATGCTCTCCCCGAGTTCGTACTGCAAGTGGCCGTCTTTGTCGTCCGGGCGATGCGGCGGTGATTGATGCACTTTCCCAGACCCGGACGTGCCTTTCGACGACGTCGCGCGATTCGTCCCTTCCACCGTCTCCGCGGAAGCGCCCGAGGTTTTCCTCTCCACGAGCGCTTCTTCCTCGTCTCTCTTACGCTTCTGCGAGCGCGTCACGGCCGCGTCCGTCCTCCCGAGCTCCTCCCCTTCCCCCGCTCCCTGCCGCGGCGGGTTCGTCTCGCCCTCCGTCGGAGGCGCGGCGGGGGGCAGGAGCGGCTCCATCACGACGGCCGCTGGAGTCCCCGAGGCGCGCGCGGCGAGAGCGTTCGCACGGTGAGATCGAAGGTGATCTCCGGGTAATTCGCGTGCGCGCAACGCTAGACCTCGACGGAACGACCACGACGCGCGTCTGCGAGAGGTCACGCGAAGCGGTCAATTCACGGAGCGAAGGGGCGCTTTTTCCTTGGCGACGTGCCGCGACGAGATCTCGCCTGCTACGGACCGAGGCGACGTGCGAGTGGCCTAAGACGCGTCCGCTCGTCGGTGCTGGTATCGGTCGACTGTCACACGTCGACGGCGCGCGCGATACTTCACGCGACTCGTTTGCGCGGCGCGGAATATCGCGCGGATGCTGTCGGGGCCTTTTCTCGTAGTTTTCTTCACGCGGCGCGGCGCGGCGGCGAAAACGAGCGAAACAGCCGCCACGTCTCGGAGAACAGCGAACACACCGAGAGGAGCTCCTCCTCCGCCGCACGAGCCGGTCGAAGTCATGAGCATGAGCATGCTGTCTTCACGCTTGAACGCGATGCCATCGCCGCTGCGCCTCTCCCGGTCCGCGAAGGAAGCGACGGTCGCGCGACGCGGGGCGCCGCAGGTGGTCGCGATGGCGAAAAAAGACAAACGCAAAGCCGCGAGGAAAGCGGAGAAGAAAGCGGAGATGAAGACGATGACATCGAAATCTAAAGGCGGGAACGACGAGCCCGAGAAGCCGAAAGCGCCGTCGGCTCCGAAGCCGTACGAGAGCACCTCCGCGGTCATGCAGTCGCTGACGATTTGCGGGTCGTACAAGGAGAAGACCGGAGAGAAGCTCTTGGATGGGGAAATATTGGTTCAGGAAGCCGCGGAGAGGCTGTGGAACGCGCCGTTCGTGTGCGCGAGCCATGACGCGTCGGACGTGTTCAACTACGGGAACAAAGCCGCGCTCGAGCTGTGGGGGCTCTCCTGGGACGACTTCGTCGGGATGCCGTCCACGAAGTCAGCCTCGGACGAGGACGCGATCCAATCCGAACGCCGCGAGCTTTTGGATAAGGCCGCCGCTTCCGGGGTCATCAAGGACTACAGCGGCGTGAGGCAAGCGAGCGACGGGCGTCGCTTCCGCGTGACAGGGGCGACGGTGTGGACGATCACGGACAGAGAAGGGAACAAGACTGGACAGGCGGTGCGGTTCGACACGTTCGCGTGGCTCGGCGAGAACGGCGAGGAGACGGAGATGACCGTCGCAGACGGGGGGGAGCTCGTGGAGAAGTCATCCGGGGCTGGGGACGGCGACGCCACCGCGGACGCCGCGCCGTCTGCGTCTGATATAGCGGCGGCGGCGGAAGCCGTGGAAGAAGCGGCCGCGAAGGTGCGTAATCTAAAGGAAGGAGACGGATTAACGAACGCCGATCCAGAGGTTCAGGCGGCGGTGTCCGAGCTCCTCGCGAAGAAGAGCGCGCTCGCCGAACTCGAAGAGCGAGCGGCTGTTTAGCGGTCTTTTAGCTAGCTCTAGCGCTCTTCACGTGCGACTTAATCCTCTCTTCCTACGACGCGAAGTATAAAATCATCGGGTTGATCATCTCGTCGCTGTTCGGTGCCGTCGCGCTGTTCGGGTCCAAGTAATCGCGAGTGATGAAGAACGATTCCTGGCCGTTCGAAGGAACTTCCGTGCACGCCGTCTTCCAGCCCTTTGCGAAATAACGACAGAGTCCTCCGCTTGCGAACGCGTGCGCGTACACGAGGTCGGTACCCCACGCGCGGTCGTCAACGGATGACACGACTCGAACGTTCGCGGCGGAGATGAAACTCGTGGCACCACCGCTTTGATACGCCGCGATGTTGCTGAACATCGCGTTCTTCTTTGCGACGTGATTGACGCCGACGAAGAGCGCGACGAACGGTCGGTCAGGCAGGGCTAAATCACTGATACCGTACGCGCAGTCCGATGTCTCCCCGAAGCACGCGGATTGAATGCGTATCTGTCGCGCGGCCCCGGTTCGGAAAGGAGAGTACGACCGCGAAGTTAAACACCTGTCTCGGTCGACGTTCACTGTAGATATTTTCCCCGTTTGCATGTACTTTAGCCCGGAATCAACAAGGACCCGCTTGAGCTGCTCCGCGCGTCTGTACAAAGAGCTCTGCAAGTGGCGCTCGTCGTGCATCAGCCTCGATGGCGAGGGTTGCGGCTTTAAAGCGAAGAGCCGACCGCGAAAGTTCCTCGGCGCTCGAGCGATGAACACGCTGTTCCACCGAAGCTTCGAGTACTCACCGAGGGCATCGTTCCCGGGCCACATCGCGCTTCGAAATGAAAAGGTAAGCTGATCCGAATCCATGATTCGATCGGGAGCGAGCTCTTCGACGTTTAACGCGACCTCGTCGATTCCCGCCGTGAGGAAGGCCTCAGAGACCCTTTCAAACGTCAGCTCGTCTTTCGTCGAGACGAGGACTATAGGTTTCGAGAACACCGGACATCGTTCGCCCATGAACAGCTCTGCATCGCACGCATGATTCCACGTCGAGTTCCTCAGCGTGAGCATGTTGACGCGGTTATTACCGGCGGTCGCGGACACGACCCGACCTCTTCGTCGCCAAACGTACGTGCTCGCCGAGAAGTACCTAGACGGCGGGGGAGCGCAGAACGTCATCACGAGCGCGTCCGAGGGGCCGAGGCGAAAGACGGGCGAGATGCCGCCCGAGAACGATGGACGCGCGTAGATCATCGCCGGGTTCCCGATGCCGTTCCAATTGGTCCCCGTCTCCTCTAGCGCCGCGAGTTCAGCGTCGTGGTCGTGCGTAAAGTGAAAAACGCCTTCGTCCCGTCGCCATCCGTCACCGCCTAGTATATCGAACGCTTCGTCCGAGAGCGCGCGCGCCGCCGCCGTCGGATCGCCGTCAGCGCTGTCGCACGAGAACGCCACGGCCGTTCGAGGCGCGATGAACGCCGCGGAGAAAGCGACCGCGGCGAGGAATAGCGAGAACATAGAGGTCGTTTTTCGCGTTCGTCGTTCGCGCGCGTCCCTCAGTCGGTTGTGGCGACGCGCGAGCGAGCCGGGGACGAGTCTTCGCCCACGCTGACGTACAGTACATGTGGACGCGTCGGTCGTCCGCTACGTCGCGTCGAAAGAGTGATCGCGCGCCGCGCCCACTCCGTCCTCGTGGCGTCGAAACTGGCCGAAAGCACTTCACGCGTCCGCTCGTTTTCGGTTGGGTCGAGTGCCGTTTTCGTCCCGTCCGAGCGTTTCCGTCCTAAACCGTCGAGCGAGCGAGCGGCGCCGTAGTCCGCGTGCGCGTGAAGAGTGCGGCGCACGCATCCATCGAAGTTCACGCACACGCCAGTACTGCCGCGACACGTAAGGCGTCGAGATGACCATCTTACAGGTCACCCTTCAGCCGTTCGGCATCTTGAACGCGCTTCGAAACCGCTTCGTCATTCCGTTCGCCATTTCGTTCTTGCAGCGCATCGCGCTCTTCAACCCGAAGGAATCGTTCACGTATAAAACTGTCGGTGGGTTACAACGCGCTGCTTTCCCTCTAACAGAACGTCGAAACCCGCGCGCGCGCCGATGACTGTCGAGCGTCCGACTCGGCGACGTTCGACGTTCCTCCCGGAACTCGCTTCTCGAACCGACGTCTAAATCCGCCTCCTCGTCCTCTCGGCGCAGATTGGCTGACCGTCATACTCGCGACGTTGACGATGATGATAAGCGTGATTTTTTACGTCATGCTCGAGACAGACACGTACGGAAAGCTCCGTAAGGTGTTCGATTCGCGCCCGTGGAGGAACGGGGAGAACGTGTATCTCGCCTCGGACGCGTCCGCGGTGGACGCGCCAGAGGCGAACCGCGAGTGCCCGTTTTCAGACAAGACCGCGAAGGGGAGCTGTCCCATCTGCTGCACGTGCACGTCTAAGGATGGCTATCACCATGGCGACCCTGCGAGGATGCACAACAACTTCGGCGTCGCGATGATCGAGTACGAATTAGCGCGCAAGGCTCTTGAACGCGAAGACAGCCTCGTTTTGGGTCGCATCCAACTTGACACGCTCGTGAACTACCGCGGCAACTACCTTTTCGGAACTCTGAGCCCTTCATGCAAGGGCTGCTACATGAAAACGTGGTGCTGGAACGTTGGGTATCGCATGACCTGGCAGTCCACTATCGTAGCTTTCAACGCGATGTTGTGCTCGCTCATCTTCCAGTCCGACATCAACCTGTTTTATGCAGATCTGAAGAACATCCTGCTGTGCATTTCCTGCTTCTTCTCCGTGTCGACCCTCGTCATGCAGCTCGCACTTCTCGCAACCGCGGTTGTCTTCATCAACGAACATTCGTTCATGGACAAGTCCGCGATACCGAGGTGGCTGCAAGGGAGGAAAAACTCCGCTCTCATGAAAGTCATCGAATACTTCGCAGATCCGTGTGCTAAATACGGCGTCCCGACGACGAAGAAATATTGGAGCTGGGTGTCCAGGCCGCCGAGGAAGAAGTGGCGACGCGAGTAAGTTGTTACCTCCACGCGTCGCTGATATTCGTAAGATGACTAGTTCTACGTTTCTAATCTATATAAATCTGTCGGCGTGCCTCATATCCTCAGACGAGTCCAACGAATTTGTTTTCACCGCTGTTCCGAAGTGTGGCGAACCGACCCGCGAGTTCGTCCCTGAGCTCAGCTTCAAGGGTTTTTTCCCGCTCGTTGACCGCCTCCGCGAGCTCTTTTTGAAGCTCGTTCACAGTGGCGTCGTACAGATCCGTGACGGCGCTGACTTTATCCCCCAGCTGCGTCAGCATGCTTTCGAGCTCGGCTATGCGCGACTTGATTTCCCGCTTAAACGAACCAGCGACCTTCAGCTTGGCGTTCTTCTCCTCGCTCAGCGCCAACACGACACCATCGAATTCATCCTGCAGTTCTGACTTGAAGTTCTCGAGCTCCCTCCTCGCCGCTTTCCGAATCCGCACCTCTTCGTGCTTCTTCGCGACCATTACCTGTTCCTCACGGAGCAGTGCCAACTTTTCCTCCAGGTGCCTCGCCTGATCTTCTAGTCTGCGTTCCTCGTCCTCGGCCTCATCCACGGTACCGACGCCACGCGATGCCTCGTTTCCGTCTGCTCCGAACTCATCGATACCTTCCCAGTGCCCTTTCTCCGCGGGTGACCTGCTGCTCTCGCATTTCTCGCTCCCTTTGCGCGTTCGAGAAGCCGTCTTCCCCTTTCTCGAGTTGTTGTGCGCGCCTCCCCCGCGCGCAACTTGACCTTGGTCCCGCGCATGGTCGCCCCCGTCGCCTCTTCGCCGATGCATCTTCACTCGAGCGGCATCCAGCTTTTCATTAGACGGTGCGAGGCCGTCGTCGTCATCGGACGCCCACAGATGCTCGTCCTCCATGCGCGGCGCGTTCTGTTCAAAACTGACCGGACGATGCATCTCACAAATCACTTCCTCAGCACGAGACAGGATGGGAAAGCGCCGTGGTGGTCGCGGAGGGGACTCGGGGTACGAGGACCAATATGGCGGCGGCTGGTCCGGCGGCGGGAGAGACCACGACAGCAACATTGGAGGGAAGAGCGGAGGAGGCGGCGGCGGTGGAGGAGGGGGCGGCACAGGTGGCGGAAGTGCGGGGGGCGGGAAGCCGGGATCAAATGTTCAGTACCAGCGGCAGCTGCCAAAGTTCCTGCAAGCCCACGCGCATCTGCTCAACCAGGAAGGGTTCCAGGAAGACGCGAAAAATGCGTGGGAAGACTACGCGCACTCCGACCAGCTCGCGAAGTACGGGGACGAGGACGACGTCGAAGGGAACGCGAGAAAAGGATTAGGCAGCGGGGCGGTGAACCACAAAGCATTGGGGTTGTCAAACGACGCGGAGGAGAAGGAACAGCTCGCGAAGGAGGAGAAAGGGAAAGGAAACCGAGCCTTCCAGGAAAAGCGCTTCGAAGACGCGATAAAACACTTCAACGTTTGCGTGAAGCTCGAGCCGCTGAACCACGTGTACTTCAGCAATCGGTCCGCGGCGTATGCGAAGCTGAAGCGATACGAAGAAGCGCTGAAAGATGGGCTCGCCGCCGTGAAGCTGAACGGGAGCTGGGTGAAAGGGTACACTCGCGTCGGGGCGGCGAACATGGGGCTAAACCGATTTACGGACGCGAGGGAGAGCTATGAGAAAGCGTTAGCCCTGGACGAAGATAACGAGCAGATTAAATCGAGCTTGAAGGAAGCGAAGAAAGCGGAGGAAAGCGCGCTCGCGGCGGGGAAGTTCACGTTTCAAAGCAAGAGGAAAGGGAGCGACGACGCGGATATTTCCACGGCGAAGAAGGTAAAAGTGAAGGGAAACACGAACGCGAAGTTGTTGTCATTTCAAGAGGAGGATTGAGCAACTGCACCAGCCCAGCGAAGACGTGTCAGTCTAAGTCCGCGATGGTGTTCGAAGACGACGGCTCGACAGATTTCGTCTCCGCCGCCGTGACTTGCTGTGTGTTTTGCCGTGCCGCTGCTTCCTCAGCCTCAAAACGCTTCCGCATCGCCTTGAGTTTAGCCGCCTGCTTCTTGCGCTTCTCCTCGCGCATCGCTTTCTGAAGCCGTGGAAGTTTGTACAAGTCCTCGAGATTCGAAATCACGGGAACGTCAGGGTTCTCGCGGATGGCTTTTTGTTCTGGAGTTTCTTCTTCCTCCGGTTCGCTCTCCCAACCGCCTTCATCACCGTCGAGGCGAATGTATTCCGTCATAGCGATGTCTTCCCACTGTCGGACTTTATCCGGCGGCGGTGCAATAGCGACGACATCGATGTCGACGTCGTCGACATGGGCCGTCTCCGGGGACTCGTTTGATCGAACCTGAAGCGAATACGGGCTCTGGCCGATGTGAACTCCAGAGGACTCGACGACGACGCGGTAGAAACCCTTCTTCGACGGGGTAAACGACATCTTATACCGCCCTTCTCCGGTATCACAGATATCAACTTCGGTGATTTCGTCGTCGTGAGACGTGATCGTGACGTTCAGCGGGAGGTGATCTCCGATATTCCCCTGCACCGCGTTCCCGTGTCGGTCGAAAGCTTCGACGTAGAAAAACGCCGTCTCGAGCGTCGTCGCGACGCGGTGACCTTCGCCTGAGATTTGACACCGTTTAGGGAAAGGGCGCGCGGGAAGGATCCGAACGGGATAAGGCGAGTCCGCGACATGCTCTTCGTCACCGATCAGGATCGAACACGTGTATGAACCTGCCGCGGTGGTGCGAAAGCTCACCGCGTATGTCCCGTCGTCGTTGTCTGTAATTTCCCCGAACGCGACTGCCTTCGTTTCGTCATTTTCAAAGCGCACGTAGAACTCGTCGCCGCCGTTCATTCGCTTGTTCTTCAGCTCATCGCGGGCTTCGATGCCGAAGACTGTGGCTTCTCCCGCGATGCCTCGGCTCAGTCCGGGTCCGAAAACCTTCGTGAACGCCGGGTCCGCGGTGCTTTGCAGCCAGCAGTCTTCTTCCCACTCGCCGCGATATTTCGAGCCGTCTGCGTACGTGCACACGCCGTAGCCGTGTCGCATATCGCGCACCCACTCGCCTTTGTACACGTCCTTGCACGCGAAGGCGCAATTTCCCTTCCCGTGCCGCTTACCGTCTTGCCAGTTCCCTTCGTAAACGGTTCCATCCGGGTACAGACGTTTCCCATTTCCGTCTTCCTTCCCTTCCTTCCACTCGCCGACGTATTTCCCTCCGCTCGCTGAAAAAACCATCGTCCCCGTTCCGTGTTTCATGTTCTGCTTCCATTCCCCGTCGTAAACTCCCTCGTTGCTCTTGTGCTTGCCTTTCCCGTGTTTCTCGTCGCTCTTCCACTCGCCGTCGTACGTTGCGCCGTCAGCGTACACGCATTTCCCGACGCCGTGTCGTTCGTCCTCCTTCCAGTCCCCAGTGTATTTGTACACGCCGGGTAAATGAAATGTCCCTTTCCCGTGTCGCGCGTCGTCTTTCCATTCCCCATCGTATTCCACGCCCTCGTCCCCGGACACGAGCTTGCCTTTGACGCGAGACCCGTTCAGAAACTTCCCCTGGAAGAAGGTGTTTCCGCCGCTGTACGTGTATCGCCCGTTTCCTTCGGCGACGTTGTCTACCCACTCGCCTTCGTACACGTCCCCGGTCGCGTAGCGAAACGTACCCCAGCCGTGCTTGAGGTCGGCTTTCCACTCTCCCGTGTACTTGCCTCCGTCGACGTAGACGCACACGCCGTGCCCATTCGCCTTGTCGTCGATCCACTCGCCGTCGTATGATAAGCCGCTGACGTACGTAAGCTTCCCCTTACCGTGACGCTTGTCGTCTTTCCAGGCGCCGTCGTAGTAATCGCCGTTCGAGCACTGGTGCATTCCCTTCCCGTGACGTATTCGATTGTCCACCGCCTCGCCCTTGTACACGTCCCCGTTCGTGTACTTTAGCGTGGTTTCCTCGACGGGCGACCAGTTCTCGGGCATAGCGGCGAGATCGAGGGCGTCGTCGGCGGGGACGTCGTCGTCGTCGTCGTCGCTGACGGCTTCTAACGTCACGTCGTTGTCGGCTCTTTTCTCCTCGGCGTTCGTCGCGGCTTTCAGAAGAAGCGACATGCGTTCCACCTCTCTTCGCAGGTCGTCCGTGGTAAGCGCCTCGATATCGGGCTCGTCGTCGCGGTCGTTCACCGCTTCGTCGTTGACGTCTTCCATGATGCGCATCGTGTCGGTGGTCGATCGTTTTGGGGCGGTGCTGCCGTCGTCTCGGGATGGAAGCGATGCGGCGTTTCGTCTCCCGAGAGAGAGGACTGGCTGACTGGCGACGCCGGCCGCGCCGACCCGGAAACGCCGATGCAGGCCCGCTTGGGTCGAAAAAAAGTCGCGAAATTCGGCGAGAAATCAAACGAGGCAGGTGCTGCTGCTGCACCTCGGGCGGAAAATTTTCCGTGGTGCGCTCACCCTCGTCCGTGACCTTCACACTACGCGACGCAGATGTGCGCGGCGGCGCATTGCATAGTCTGCGGTGCGACGAGCGCGAAGTACAAGTGCCCAACCTGTCGTTCGCCGTACTGCTCTGTGAGTTGCTGCCGCACGCACAAAGGTGAGAGCGCGCGCGGTCGCATTCTCCGGCTCCTCGATTGATTCCCGAACGTCGTCCTCGGCGTCGCGCCCAACTCATCTAAGTAACCACGATCTTCTCGCCCGCGCAGAAACACCGTGCTCGAAACCCGACACCACGGCACCCTCTACGGCGTCGCCGCGGAAAGATCAGCCCGTCACCGCTTCGGAACCCCGCCCGAAGCGGCCGTTCGAGGAAGAGGACGCGGAGGACGAAGACGGCGCTCGACTTCGAAGGAAGCACCTGATCTCCATCGCCACGAGCGACGAGATTCGATCCGCGCTCGGCGACGAGCGCGTCGTGAACACCGTCATCCGTATCGACGCGGCGATAAAGGCTGAGCAAGCGTTAGACGCGGCGTGTGAAGACCCTGACTTTAGAGAGTTCACGGAGAAGGTGCTCAACATCTTAGCTGCGGAGGACGAAACCGATTGACCTGAACGAGTAGCAGCCCATTGGCACTTCGCACGATGTTCAAGGCGTTCAAGGAAAAGACTGCGGAGCTCAAGGATAAGGCGAAACAACGGATGAGCATGGCGAACGAACAAGGACGGAGACTGAGGGAGAATGTCGAGGTCATGACTGGGGTGGACAAGGCTCGCGAACGTTTTGCGCAAGCGCGAAATCCAATCGGCGGCAGCAGCACAGCAGCGAGACTCGGCGGGTTTTCAGGCGCGGCGACCGCGGCGACGTCGCTGAGCAATGCATTTTCGAAGATTGGATCGAGTCCGTACAAATCCGCCGCGGCTGCGAAATCGCATCCGGACGCGGAAGCTGCTCGACTCGAACGCGTTGCGGAGGAAACCAAACCGCGAGATGCTGCCGCGGAGGGCGATGCGTCCACCGCCGGCGACGCGGTACTCGCAGCTCTTGAGCCCGGATATTACCTTCCCGAGGAAGATTTCGACCCCGTGAGACACGTCCTTCAATCGATCGCAGCGAATAAAGGAGAGCTCACGACGGACGTGCTTCATATAGAAGAAGAGCAGCTGTCAAATGTTGTCGAGGTGGTGTCGTCAAAACTTTCAAAGGAGGTTCTCGATCACAAAACTGAATTCGTTCAGGGATGGAGCAATATCACAGAGCTGACAAGTAACCTCGAGCAAAGCTTCGTGATTGTGAAGAATGGACGACGGAACATCTCCTCCGCTAAAGACAGCGTCGCCGGTGCGCTTCGTGTTGCAGAGTCTCACACGCGCAAACGTTCTCTCCTGTCAACGCTTGACCTTCTCGTTCGTGTGAGGGAGTGCCAATCTTTGGAGGCTGAAATTCGAGCGAGCCTGGAGTCATGCTCTTATGTCGATGCCGTGTGTGAATATGCTGCCGCGATACGTACGTTGAAAACACTGGAAGGGCTGAACTGTGCTCAAACGTTAGGTCAAGATCTCCGTTCACTTCAGTGGGATTTAGTTCAAAGCATCGAAGGCGTGCTTTTTACGATCTGCGGCGATTTTCAACCTGTCCGCTACCTTCCTCTCTTCGAAGCGTATTTGCTCCTCGGATCTGAGGTGAAGCCTCTTGGTGATAAGGTTCAGGAATGTTTCTTACGCGCTGTGGAAAATCAAACCGAAGGAATGCTGAGGCTGCACTCGATGCAGCGAGGAGGACGAGCGGACAACGATGACGTAGTGGAGAGAAAATCCAGGATGGGATACAAGGAACTTTGTCAACAACTCTCGTCCACGCAGTTCTTTCCATGCTTCCAAAAGACCCTGGAGGTTCTTTTCGATTTGCTGTGTAGCCATCATAGGATGCTGCAGTGGCACGAGGCTGAAGCGCAAACTCTGAGAGCGAAACTCGCGGGCGCGTCATCGGATTCTTCTTCTGTTGGCGACGAAAATGCGAGGGCATCTGCTCGTGGTAAACAACAAGTGCAAGTCCGTGAAAAGATCGAATCTTGCCAAGCCGTCACCGCGGCACTGGTACGCAGTCGTCGTGCGATCGCTGACATGGCTGGGGCTCGCATCGCGGCTCTACTCCAAGCATCATCTGCTCCTTCTTCCGGTCACTTCCGCGCGGTCCTCGACTGGGCCCGGGCTTTCATAGAGGCAGCAGAGGCGTTCTCCGGCACGCAAGCGTCCACGTTGAGAGGACATTTAGAACGTGCTGGGGATCGTTATTTCGAATCCCTACACGCGCAACGTCTCGAAGCTTTGCGGCAGATGCTAGATAGCGAAGTGTGGGCACGGCTTCCAGACGCCGCGGCTGAGCAAGTCCGCGCGGATCTTAGAGCTGCTGCGGCGCGTGGAGGCGGGCGAATTGCGTCCGGAACGAGCACCGACACGAGTCGCCAATTAGCAGACGACACGTCAGGAGTCTCGATAGACGTGTCAGGGAGCGGGAGATTCGGCGTCGCAGCGTTCGGAGGCGTCGCGGAGGATGGAAGCGCGTTCGAATCACTAGTGCATAAGGGGAATCCGTTCACCGAGGGGGCGAACAGTAGTGTTTCTAGTAAAACTGGGGAGCAATCAACCTCATGCTCGAGCGAAGGACCTGCATCATCGGATGCCGGTACTAGTGCCGTGGTGAATATGCCGATTGACGTCGACGACGATGAAGAGGATATCGAGGTCAACGCCGCTTATATCGACGAGGGAGACGATGACGACGACGACACCATGGATCCAGAGGTGAGGAAAGCGCGTCGGGAAGCTCGCGCTGCTGCGGCTGCTGCCGAGGCTTCGGCCGCTGCTGGCGGAGAAGGCGAAGGGAAAGGACTCTCCGCGCGTAAGCCGACGCTCACTGCGTCTTCACTCTACTTGCTCCAGGGCATGGCAGAATATCTTCGGTTAATGCGAACGCTCACTCCGTCAGTGCCTGTGATCTTTCAGGGCCTCTGCGCACTCTTTGAGACAACGCTCGTGCGCATGTTTGCAGCGTTTGGGCGGTACGAAGCGCTGCAGTCAAATTCAGATCAGGTCACGCCTCGGCTTCGATCAACGCTCATCCGTTTAACTAGCGGTGACACGATCGCCGCTCTAATGCCCAGTAAAGGTCCGGGAATCGGCACCGAAGCGTGGAGCGTTCTTTCCTCTGGAAATCTTTACGGTTTGAAAGAACGCGTGATTGCCTTGGAGTCTCTCGCGTGCATCGCGGAAGAGTTCAAGCGTCTTAAACCAGGACTCACGCAGGCTCTTCCACCTAAAGAAGAACACAAGCTTGAACGTTTTTTTGGACAGACTATCTCGAGCGTGGAGGATCTTCGCGAACACGTGTACTGTCACGTTTCCGGTTTACTCCTGAACCTTTCGTGGGTTTCCGAGGCGGTTGGAGACAGTGACAAGTTGAGCGATAAACTCAAGATTGGTAAGTACGCGAAGAGGGAAGTGAGCACGGATCATAACAAGTGGGTTGATGATCTTTCCACGGAACTTACGCAGTTCGGCGCGAAGCTGGCCTGTGCTGAAGTTACCGCGGAAGCACTCACTATGCTCTGGAATTTTGCAATCGCGGAGACGTCATCCTCGATCGTCGCAGGTTTGGCGCGCGTGCGGAAGTGTTCGTCCGAAGGTCGAGCGGGCATGGCTTTGGATGTGCAGATGCTCTACAATAATGTTCGACATTTGGCGCCCTCGGGTTCCAGCCAAGATTTTCGACTCGTGGAGAATTACATCAAGGCTTTCTACACGCCAGATTCTGAACTCGTCTATTGGTGCCAAACGCACCCGGAGTATACGTCTCAACAGAAGGTTGCTTTGATCAATCAAATCGCTGGAGCGTTCGCGTGGACGCAGTCCAAGAAAACGGAATTACTCGCCGCGATGGGTTCGAACGAGTTATTGTAGCTAGCAGAGTTGTAGCTTTGTGAAAGAACGGAGCTATTTGGTCGTCGTAACAACACACCTCTCCCCCAAAATCATTATCCGAGGATGTCACCGCGGTTCTTGTCAATCCACGGAGCGAACGCGCCGCCGCGCAGAGCGGCTAGTCTTTGTTGTCTCGTGCGACGTCTTAGATCGTCGAGCTCTTGGCATTTGTCACGAGCCTTGGATTCTTTCCAGTCGATGCGCCTGTTCAACGAGTCCAGCTCTTCTCTCTTCCGAATTTCCTTCATCACCGGCGCGGGCAAATCTGCGAAGGAGGACAAACGGGTGAGCACGAAACGCGGTTGCACATCGAGCGGTTCACAAGGACACCAATTACATCATCGCACCTGAGTAGTCCTTCGTGGCGTCGTCCCATTTAATCTCACAGGACGACGTAAACAGCTTCCTCCATTCGGACTTCGAGTGGTCGCCGCCACCTGCAGCAAACAGCTCCAAGTTGGATTTTTGGACGTACAGTGAGATGATTCCATCGTCTCCGAAATCCCACGCGGATTCGTCCGGAACGACGCTGTGCTCGAAATTTCCCTGCAATTCACGAATAAATAACTCAAGAAATTTCCCAATGAACGCAGATTTTCACGGAACACGTACCTCGAGGTAAACGGCACCGGAACTAAAGTTTGAAACCTTCACGCTGTGAGACAAAATATCGACTTGTATGTCACTAGCTTTCGTCCCGGCCTCCACACAGAGAACGAGAATTCGAAGCTCTCCAGCACTTTGTTGCCAGCGGTGCGTCCCTTCTGATGGTTCGAACCAGACGTCTTCTTGAATTTCCGTGTTATTGTAAACCACGCGCGCCATACAGAAGGCGTGCTTTTCGATTCTTTCTATCGGTATCCCGTTCGCTCTCACCAACTTGTACGTTCTGCAAAATAATATCAAAATCACGATACACAGACAAAAAAACGAAATACAAAAAAATCATGCACCTGTAGGGAAGATCCATTTCCATGGTCGGGCGCGACGCTTCAACGACGGCTTTGGAATTAGACGTAAAGATACGTTCTTCGATTGATTCACCCATTTCGGCTGATACATCGATATCTTCGAAGCGAACGTCTTTTTCGACGACGTGGCCGACGCAGTAATTCAAAATATCATTATCATCATCGTCAACCGCGAAGACATCGCGATTCATTCGGTCGACGAAAAGCTGCTCGTTACGATGTCAACCCCAAAAAGATCAAGAATTTGTTTTTTGCACTCACCAAAGCTTTTTCTTTGTCTATTCCAAAGTGGACTCGAAATTCGACCTATTCAAAAGCAACAGAAAAGCATTAGGAAAAAGTTAAGCCACCGCGCATGAGACCAGGAGGCGAACCTTGAGACTACGGCCATTTTCTTTCTTAAGCATCGACACCTTCTCGATTAATACATCCCTTTTCGACATTTCCCAATTTTAAGGTCAGCGTTACAGAAATGTAAAGAACAAATCTCATTTACTGTCGCAAGCTCTGAAAATTCGATCTCAGGCCCTGCCGACTGCGTCGCAAGTTTTCGCTGCAAAGCTTGTCTTGCGACAGCGTTGAATCGAGAGATTTGTTCGCATTTGTAGAAGTAAACTCCCTGTGTTTGCTGTTTAAAAGTGTCCTCGAACGCATTTTGATGGGCGTTTAACATACCTGAACTGTAAATATACTGCCTTCTTTCGCGAATTCCTCCATTGCTTCCTGTTTTGACACACAGTCAGGATATTATCTTTTTAGTCGCGCGGCTTACATACCGACAGTCCTAGCTTCGCAATTACGCGCATATCGTTCGCTTCCGCTAAAACTTCTTCCGTTTCTTCGGTCTTTAAAGAGTTGCTCATGCTGTCGAAGGCCTTTTGATATTCGTCGTTTGTGTGGTCCTTGGAGAATGAAATGGCGACTTAAGCCTTCTGATGTTCACGGTTTTGTTTAGATTTTAAAATTAATACCAACTTTGCCGCGATTTTGAAGCAGGTCGCCGCCTTAACCAGATTTTTTTCTGTAAGTATGGCAGCGTTTGTCAGTAAGTTTCTTTACCTCAAGAGTTGGTTCATATTACCTTCGCCCTTTTTTGCCTGGAATCCGTGCCCCATCAATAACCACGCAAAGGGTTTCGGCAGGTACTTTTTGATCCCATATGGCATCGTTGTGTTAGGTTGTATGACGCGCGTCTGCTCAAGCACGTCCTTCACGTTCTCATTTTCTCCTCCGGAAGGAGAAGCGGTTTTTAGTGCTGCCTGCAGAAAAGACGCGCAGGATGCGCGTTGATTTATTGGTTTTAATCGCATCGATGATCAAAGGTGCTACCTGCGCGTCGGCTATCGTTTGCCTGAAGCAATTCGCTTCTTTGTGCATGCAAGCGCGCTGAGACACCGCAGAAAATTTTAGTTATTGTTTATATTTGATCGCGGTTTTAGGAAACTTGCCTGAAGATAGGCCATCGTTTCGCTCATAGGCTCGAAAAACCAACTCGTGACGTATGTGGCATAATTCGGTTCCTTTCTTTTATTCTCCTTTTGCCTGCGTCAATTTTTATTTGTCTCTGATTTTCTGGGTTTATTACTCGTCAAATTTCGCACCAGTCCTTCACGTGAAGAAACATCGCCTCTCGCTTTTCGATTTCCGTCGCGGTCTGTTCCTTCGGAGCCGAGATCCGCCCCTTTTTCTGTAGAAGTGGAAAGAGAAATATTTTCGTTCAACAGTTTTGGTTGTCGAAAAGAAGCACACAGTCTCTTCTCACCTCGTAGTCGTCCAGGATAAACAGCACTTGATCCGCGAGCTGCTGTCGGGTCATGAGTTTCGAGACTTCCTGAATACGAGTGTGATTATAGGGATCGCATGAAAAGCCCGCCGGGCGATCGATCTCCTTACCGTGACCGCAAGTCGGTACGTTTTGTGACTCGTCTCCTTGTCCGGCACGAGCTCGTACGAAATTCTGAACGCTTCTAAGGCCTCGACGTATTGCCGCAGTCCTTTCAGCGCAGAGGCTTTTCGCCACCACGCTTTGTCCCACTGAGGCTTCAACACACACGCCTTCTCCGCATCCGCTAGCGCTAACTCATATTTGCCAGCCTGCGTGCAATAAATAGATAGTACTACACGTCAGAACCTGTTGCGCCGCGCGAATGTTGCAGCCCGCGGGGCGATTGAGATATTTACCTTCAAGTAAGCCATCGACCTGTTGCTGTACACCGCGTGCGCATCTAGATATTTGGACGGCATCATGCTCACGCATTCTGTGTACCTGCGGATGCACGTCGGATGCGGTCAGTTGATACCCCGCCTTGCGCGCACGTCTTCTCCCTCATTTCATGCGCGGAGGAAAACAACACACACGGCCGCGGTGTCTCGACAGGACGACTCACTTGATGTACGCGTCCCGGGCGTTTTCCGCCTTTAACGCGGCGTCTCCTTGTTTCTTTATGTAATCAGCTTTCATGGCCCTGAGTGAGGATGGAACGGTCAGACGCTGCGGCGCGTGTGTGTTGGAAACGAAGATTCGCTTTCGCGCGACAGGTGACACGACATCATCAGAGGGGACTCTCGTCCACCGACCGAGCGGCCCGGTCCGTGCTTCGCGCGCTCACCTGAAATCGTCATCGCCCGATGTGAGCGTATCCGAAGACGTCATTATGATCGTCAACACGAGTGCGTGTCGACGTGTGCTGGCTGAAACCGCGCGCGCGGGGGGATGGCCGGTGCCGCGTCGACCGAAGACAGCTCGTGAGAAAAACGCCTTTTCGGCTTCTTTGCTTTGGGAGCCCAAACGTTTGATTGTTTTCGATTTCTTTTTGATTTTTTGCGACGGAAAAACCCGGCCAGCCGGTTTTTCGGTTTGAGTTTGGCCCGCGGCAGCAAACAGAGGCTTTCTATCTCTTCCTCGCGGTCGGCACGTCGGCACGCGTTTCTGTCACTCACGCCACCGCGAACGGGGTTCGGCAGCACGGAGGCGGTGCTCATCGCCACTGCGCATCCGCGCCGCTCCGTCGAAGATGGCAGCGAGTACCACCGAGGAATCCGTGGGAATAGAATGTTACGCGAACAAAGCGGAGGGGTTCAACGCCATCCTGAAGGAGCGGTTCACCGACTTCGTCGTGAACGAGATCGATCGCGGAGGAAACGTCGTGCATCTCACGTCGCTCGATCCGGTCGTGGACGACGAAATCGAGGAGGCTGAACGGCTGAAGAGGTCGAAACTGGGGGCCGCTCCCCCTCAAGGGATCGAGCTCGCGGCCGCGGCGAGCGAACCAGAGCCCGAGGCGACGGGCGAGGATACCGGGACGGACGAGAGGAAAGCGTCAGCAGAGGCGGCGGCGGCGAAGAAAAATGACGATGTGGCGCCACCGACCGACGCGGGACCCACCGTCGAGGAGCTCACGCGAAGAAACTTCGCCATCGCGGAATTCGCGAAGATCGCGGGGGAAACCGACGCCGAACGATTGAGAGCGTTCGTAGAGACGCCCGGAGTCCTGACGCCGTCTTCCTCTTCCAGTGGCGCCCCTGCTCCGAGGCCTCTGGTCTTGTCCACGAGCAACGACAAGGACTACCGCGCGAGTTTGCACGCGTTCTTCGGAATTCATTTCCCCCAGCTCTCCACGGACACCATCGAGCCACCGGGTGAAGGCGAAGGGACTGGCCCCGTCAGGCCGGGATCTAACAAACCTCTGATGTGCGTGAGGGTACGACCTGTGAAGCAAAAGGGCAACGGCAGAGGCGGCGGAGGCCAGAAGCGAAGTCGTGAAGACGGGGCATGGGGTGGTCATCAACGTTGGCCTTCCGATCAGCCGCACTACCTCGAATTCGTTCTTTGCAAAGAGAACAAAGATACGGGGGATGCCATCGGCGTTCTATCGAGGATCCTCCACGTCAAGCCGAGGCAATTTGGATTCGCCGGCACGAAGGACCGCAGAGGCGTCACAAGTCAACTCGTGACCGTGCACAAAGTACGCGCGAAGCGCCTTGCGAAGCTCACGCTCCACGGAATGAAATTAGGAAACTTTCGATACGTCGACCGTAGCCTTGGTCTCGGTGATTTGAAAGGCAACCTATTCACGTTGACGCTACGCGGCCTTGAACGCGGTTCCAAAGAAACGGTGATGAAGGCGGTGAACGCGTTGAAGTCAAGCGGATTCGTCAATTATTTTGGATTACAGCGGTTTGGGACGCACAAGATACCGACGCACGCGATCGGCTCCGCGCTTCTCCGCGGTTCCTGGTCCGAAGTTGTGGATTTAATCATGCAACCGCGAGATGCGGATAAGGACGACGTCGCGGAGGCACGAAAAGTTTACAAGGAAACGCGCGACGCGGCGGCGGCGCTGAAGTTGATGCCTCGCTTCTGCCTTGCCGAGAGAGGACTTTTGGAGGGTCTGGTCAAGTGCAAAGGGGACATCATAGGAGCGATAAACGCTATTCCACGCCCAACTCGGATGATGTACGTCCACGCGTACCAGAGCTACATGTTCAACCGCGCGGCGAGCGAGCGCGTGAGGCTGCATGGCGCCGATCGCGCTGTCGAGGGGGATTTGATATTTGACGACAGAGGGGATATCTATCAAAGCGACGACGAGGACAACAACGACGTGATGTTCGCGAACGTGCGAGAGGTCACAGCCGAGGAAGCCGCGCGCGGAACGTACAAAATCACCGACGTGCTGCTTCCACTTCCCGGGTTTAAGGTGATATATCCTGAACGCGTGAAGGTGTTGTACGAAGACATTTGCAAGGCGGAAGGCGTGCTGCTCGAGGGGTGCGCGCACCCGATCAAGGAGTATTCCTTCGGATTCCTGACCGGCGCATACAGACGGCTGCTCGTGAAACCGGACAAACTGGAATTTGAGTTCCAAAGTTACTCGGATCCGAAAGCTGATCTCACTGAGACGGACATGTCTCGGATCCTACGCGTGCCGAACATCGTCTCTGCGGACGGAGAGGAGAAAGACGAAAAGTTCCTCGCCCTCCGCTTGAGTCTCGCGTTGCCTACGTCTTCGTACGCCACGATGGCTCTCCGCGAGCTCATGAAACTGAGTACTAGTAAGCAAACACACAGAGACGCCACGCTGTCCCGTCTCGAGAACGCGACGTGAGGAGCACAGCGTCGAGACTTCTTAGACTAGCAATTTACGAGTACACATTGAGTTGAAATCATATCTGATTTTGTTGTATCTCCCCCGTCATACTCAACCGCGCGTGTGCGTGCGGCGTTGCGATGACAGCGGTTGCTGTCGCGCGATAATCCACAAGCGGATCTCTTTTGATCGCCGAACCGTCGGGATCCGTCACCATGTCTGCAGTCCGTGCGATACCGACGGCGTGCCACGCGAAACCTCGGACTCCGAATCCTCGGGCTCCGGCGCGTCATACGCGAGCCCCGGTTTCGCGCGCGTGCGCGTCGTCATCGTTACGTGAAGGCGTCGTAGCGATAGACGAACTACACGCGCAGCTGCCTTTCGACAGGGATACGTGGAAGATGTTCATGTCCGAGTACTGGCAGAAGCGGCCTTGTGTGATTCGCGGGGCCGTAAATTCAACAATCCCGGAAATCGACGCGGACGAGCTCTCTGGACTCGCGTGCGAGAACGTCTTCCAGCCTCGCATCATTAGGAAAGGCGAAGGACGTTCAGACTGGGCGTTAGAAATGGGGCCGTTCTCTGAAGACGAGCTTCGCGCTCTTCCTACCGCCGGGTCGTGGTGTTTGATCATGAACGATTTAGAGAAACACATTCGCGAGGTGAAGGGGCTTCTGGCCTTGTTCGACCACTTCCCGCGCTGGCGTGTCGCGGACGTTCAGGCGAGTCTATCTGCTGATGGCGGAAGCGTAGGACCACATTCAGATCAGTTCGATGTGTTTCTTATTCAAGCCGAGGGAAACAAGGCGTGGTCGATATCGGATAGTGCCGAGTACGCGCCTGATAACGAGAGTGCGTTTTACCAGGATATCGACGTGAGGGTGTTGAAGGACTTCCGACCCACGTCTAGTAGCTTGCTCGAACGAGGTGACATGCTGTACTTGCCTCCCAAAGTCGCTCACCACGGCGTCGCAAAGGGCTGCGACACCGTGTGCGTGACCTACAGCGTCGGGTTCCTCGCGCCTACGCACGACGAGTTAGTCTCGTCCTTTGCCCAAGCCTCTGTGAACGAACGCGCCGCTGTGGAGCGTTGGAGTGATCCGTGGCTTGAACCACAATGCGATGTCGGAAAGATCTCATCGGCGGCGGTAACACACGCGACGGAAATCATTCGAAATGCGATGCCGAAGAACGAGACGGACGTCGCGAGATGGTTCGGTTGTCACGTCACCGGAAGCGGGGGCGTCGACGACGCGTTCTTCGCCCCTGTCGACGACGTCACTGCTGACGAGTTGATCGCGGAGTGGACCGAGACCGGTTTCCTCTTTCGGCGGGGAGATATTAAGTTTGCAATCATAGAAGACGTGAGTGATGGCAGTCTCGATGGGTGCTTATTTTTCGCGGCTGGAAGCGTGTGGACGGTAAAGTCACCAAGGTGTATCGAGTTCGCTCGTCACGTCGCGAACCATGACGAAATAGAGGCGGACGGTTGGATTCAAGGGGGAGAGATGGACGGCGAGAGCAAGGTGCTATTGCACGACTTGTTTAGCAACGGGTTCATCTACTTTGACGACTGAGTGACTAGTTTAGCTATTTAGACAGAGCTACATGTCGTTTTCCCCCAAGCCGTCCTTGCCCGCGATGAACGGTGTTTTCTTCGCTTCTTCTGCCTTCTTATTCTGTCGCAAGACCGCACCTGGCGCGGGAAGGGCGGTGTTATCCCCACCAGCTCTCGGCTGCCCGGGCTGGGGCAGACCCGACCCCCATCCTCCAACGGGCGCATCAGAGTACGAGGACGGATCCATGGGATCGATCCCCGCCGGGGCAGCGCGTCTTGGTTTTCCCATCGGCGGCGGTCTAGAACGGACGTTCGCGGTGTCTGGCTCCGGGTCGCTCGTGCTCGCCACGGGAACAACCCTTGGATGTGGAGTCGGGCCTATTCCAGCACGTGCCACCGCGTGTGCCACAACCTTTTCCGGTCCCCGAGATATGACCACGGCGCTCGCTCTTTGTTCAGGCACGACGTGTTGCGCCCCTGGACTTTTCATCGGAACTCGCGTCGTCGCGGCGAGTCCTTCGACTGGCTTGTTCAGGATTCTGCTGCAGTGCAGACAAAATCCGTGCGCTTTAACGAGCCCCCTGCCGAAACCTCCACACCCCTTGCATCGTTTCATCTTCGCGATCGCCGCCGCGTCTATCGGTTTCTCCCAGCTGGTCGAGGACGTGAACGGGTTACAGTAGTACGTTCTTCCGGTCTTCGGATCCACGGCTTCTTTCCAACCCGGGGGGAGCGTAGACGACGGCGCGGTCACGCTCACCGCCGCGGGCGCAACCGAGGCTCGCGGTCGCGTCCACGAGCTCTGCCCAAGCTTCGCGTTGTAGTAATACTTCGTTCCGTACGTCTTATCGATCGCCTCAGCCCAGCCTTCGGGGAGGGGATCTTCGGTCGAGGAAGCTCCCGCTCCCGCGGCTGTGGTCGTCGCTTCTCCGCTGTCGTTCGCGGTGTCGCCGTCGACGTTAATTCCCCGCGCGCGAAGCTTCGCTTTCAAGAACGGAGGGAGCTCTTTCTTCTGCGCGACGAACGGAGGAAGAAGGGAGAGTGAGGACGCGCGTTGGAGGTGCAGGTGCCGAACAATTTACGAGGTGGTGCTCGGGGTGCGACCGCGGACGTACCTTCTCCCCTGTCGCCGCGACATCGCTCGACGCCTTCAAAACCTTCGAGTCAGACGCGTCCCGACCCGAGTCTTCGAGACTTCGCTTCTCCCCCATCCTGCCAGCGCGTCGGTGCCTCGTAAAGTGCAGGTCGATCGAGGTTCAACTCGAGAGATTTTCCACGACCCTGCCCGACCGCGAGTATGGTTGAAGAACTCTTCTGTCCGATTCTGGCGACGCGCGCGTCATTCGTCGAGACACGGCCACGATGAGAATCGCACGTCTCGCGACGTGTGCCCTGAACCAATGGGCGCTCGATTTTGAAGGGAACATCGCGCGCGTGAAGGCTTCGATCCTCCAGGCGAAGGAAGCAGGAGCGCGCTACCGCGTCGGCCCGGAGCTGGAAATTCCCGGGTACGGGTGCGAGGACCACTTCCTCGAGGTCGACACCATCGAACACTCGTGGGAGTGTCTCGCGGATCTGCTGCGCGACGACACGACTGATGACATCTTGTGTGACATCGGGATGCCGGTCATCCACGCGGGGGTTCGATACAACTGCCGCGTGTTCGTGCTGAACCGGCAAATCGTCCTCATCCGCCCGAAGCTCTGCCTCGCGAATGATGGAAACTACCGAGAAACCCGCTGGTTCACCGCGTGGCAGCACCCGAAGAAGGTTGAGCAGCATCGACTTCCGATGAGCGTCGTCTCGGTGACGTCACAGAACTACGTCAACTTCGGCGACGCCGGGCTGGACTTCTTGGACTCGACCTTAGCGAGCGAAACGTGCGAGGAGCTGTTCACGCCAAACGCGCCGCACATCCAACTCGCCCTGAGCGGCGTTGAGATCATCAGTAATGGAAGCGGCAGTCACCATCAGCTTAGAAAATTGAACACTCGGATGGACCTTATCCAGTCCGCGACCGCTAAGGCTGGCGGGGTCTACCTGTACGCGAACCAACGAGGCTGCGACGGAGGCAGGCTTTATTATGACGGATGCGCGTGCATAGCGGTGAACGGAGAAATCGTCGCGCAGGGACAGCAGTTCGCGGTTCAAGAAGTAGAGGTCGTCACCGCGGACGTTGACCTGGACACCGTCGTCGGATTTCGAGGAGCGTTTCAGAGCATGGCCGTCCAGGCTGCGGGGTGCGAGAAGCACCCGTTAATTAAAGTGCCGTTCCAACTGTGCTTCGAGAACGGAACATCGCACGTACCCGACCCACCGCGTCCGGTGCGCTACCACACCGCGGACGAGGAAATCGCGAACGGACCCGCGTGTTGGCTGTGGGATTATCTTCGGCGATCGGGAGCGAGCGGGTACCTCCTACCTCTATCGGGCGGCGCGGATAGCTCATCGACCGCAGCCCTCGTGGGATCTATGTGCCAACTTGCGACAAGTGCCGCGGCGAGTGGTGACGAACGCGCGGCGGCGGACGTTCGTCGCATCGCTCAGTTATCCGACGACGCTCCGCTGCCATCCGCGAAGGAGTTCGCGCAGTACTTATTCACGACTGTGTATCTAGGTTCCGAAAATAGCAGTGTAGACACGCGAAGTCGCTCCGCGTCGCTTGCCGCTGAGATAGGATCATCTCATCTGGACGTGAAGATTGACGCCGTCATCACAGCGGTTGTTTCTTTCTTCCACTCCGTGACGCAGAGGACCCCGAAGTTCAAGGTCGACGGCGGCAGCACCGTGGAGAACCTCGCGCTTCAGAACATTCAAGCGAGAATCCGCATGGTGCTTTCGTTCGTGCTCGCTCAGTTAATGCCCTGGGTCCGAGGAAAAAACGGGTTCCTCCTCGTTCTCGGCAGCGCAAACGTGGACGAAGGTTTAAGAGGGTATATGACGAAATACGACTGCTCCGCCGCGGACGTGAACCCGATCGGTGGAATCAGCAAAGGGGACCTGAGGTCGTTCCTGCGCTGGGGCGCGGTGAACCTCGGATTTCCCACGTTAGCGTCCGTGGAGGAAGCACCTCCCACGGCTGAGCTCGAACCGATACGGGATGACTACGTCCAAAACGACGAGGACGACATGGGAATGACGTACGAAGAGCTCGGGGTGTACGGCCGCCTCAGAAAGATCTCTCGACTCGGGCCTGTGGAGATGTTCAGGCGCTTACTGCTCGAGTGGAAGGACAGATTCTCCGTGGACGAGATCGCGGAGAAAGTGAAGCGGTTCTTCTTCTTCTACTCCGCGAACCGGCATAAGATGACGACGCTGACGCCGTCGTACCACGCGGAAAACTACTCGCCGGAGGACAACCGGTTCGACCTGAGGCCGTTCTTGTACAACGTGCGCTGGCCGTGGCAGTTCAGGAAAATCGACGAGATCGCTCGTAAAGCGAACGCGGAGAAGGCGGATTAGACTACGGGAGGAGAGGCGTGACGGATTTAGCTCTTTGTAAGGACCGGCGCCTCTCGCGTACTTCGAGTCAGGCACACCAGCCTGCGTTTCGACACTAAAGCGTGACAGTGGGTTTAAAATAGCCGAAGCCCGAGGGAGGGTCTTTCCATCTCCCCCGCCGATCGCGGTCAGATCTCGCGCGCAAGCGACCCGTGGTTCACTTCGAGAAGAATTAAGCGACATTCGCGATCAGCGGAGGGTTGTCGTAGGTCATCCGCGCGGATCACGGGGAAGGGAACTCGCGAGGTCGCCGCGAGCACCCCGGCGTGAGCGATGGTCAGCGAAAACACGCCTCCCGATGAGGGCCAGAAGAAAGACGAATCGGTGAAGCCCGCGGACGGCGCGAAGAAGAAGGACGAGAAGAAGGTGGTCGAACTTTCGGAAGAGGACTTGCAAATAAAGGAAAACCTCGAGCTTCTGGTGGAGAGGACCGCGGACAAGAAGGCTGGCGTCGCGAAGCTAGCGATGGAGACGATGAGGAGCGAGATCAAGTCCGCGACGAGGTGAGTTCGCGCCCGTACCGTCGGCGCGCGATCTGGCGCGATCCTCTTCGATCTCGCGCACATTCGCCGTTCCCGCTCTGAAATCACATCATTCACGCGCTCCTTCCTCCTGTTCGCGCTCGCAGCTCGATGACGAGCGTCCCGAAGCCGCTCAAGTTCCTTCGCCCGCACCTTGCCAAGCTCAAGGAAACCTTCGCGAGTCTGAAGGAGGGCGACAACAAGAAGCTGCTCGCAGACATCATCTCTCTGCTGACGATGACCGACGCCCCCGTCGAGGACGTCATGCCCGAATCCCTCAAGTATCGTCTCGTCGGATCCGGCGAGGACATCGGAACATGGGGTCACGAGGTGAGAAGCGCGAGGAAACCAGCGAGATCGCTCCCTGTCTTGCTAGACTCGAGACGTATTTTTTTCCCTCTTTGAGTCGACGCTGATTCTTCCCTCCCACGCCTCGTCCCTCGCGCGCAGTACGTCCGCAACTTGGCTGCCGAGGTTGGAACCGAGTACCACCGTCGATCAGACTTAGCTGCGAAGGATGGCAAAGACGCGGAAGTCGAGGATCTAATGTCGCTCGTGCGCGACATCGTGCCGTTTCACATGAAGCATAACGCGGAACCGGAAGCTGTGGACCTCCTGATCGAGGTCGAGAATCTCAGTCTCCTCCCCGAGCACGTCAATGAAACCAACTACGGCAGGACCTGCTTATACCTGTTCAGCTGTTCGAACTACCTACCCGAGCCCGAAGACTCGGAAGTGCTCAAGGTCGCGCACGAAGTCTTCATGAAGGTGGGCAAGTTCACCGACGCGATGCGCGTCGCGATGAAGCTCGGACTCCAGGAGACGATGGAGCAGACTTTCGTTGCGACGACGGACAAACAGGAAAAGCGGCAGCTCTGCCACATGCTCGCGAGGCACGGACACCCACTCAGGCTCGACGAGGGCCCATGTGAGATCACCGACGAAGACGAGCTCGAGGAGCTTCAGAACATCATGAGCAACTCGAACCTCAGCGGGAACTATTTGACGCTCGCGCGAGACCTCGACGTCATGGAAGCGAAGACGCCCGAAGACATTTACAAGACGCACCTGATGGAAGGCCGCGCTCCAGCCGGGGCTGCCGTAGATAGCGCCCGCGCGAACTTGGCCGCCACTTTCGTGAACGCGTTCGTGAACGCGGGGTTCGGACAAGACAAGCTGCTCACCGTTCCGGAGGGGGACGGCGCCGCCGCAGAGGGCGAGGGTGCGGCCGCGGGTGCTGGTTCCAACGTGAGCTGGATCTTCAAGAACAAAGATCATGGCAAGATGTCTGCCGCTGCGAGTCTCGGATCCATCTTGATGTGGGACGTGGAGGACGGTCTTCCCCGCGTGGACAACTACTTGTACAGCATGGAGCACCAGGTTGTCGCGGGCGGTCTCCTCGCGGTTGGCTTGATCAACGTCAATGTGCGCAACGACTGCGATCCCGCGTACGGTCTGCTCTACGAGAGCGTCAACAAAGAGAACGCGTCCGTCCGTATTGGTGCGATCATGGGTCTTGGGTTGGCGTACGCGGGATGCCAGAAGGAAGAGGTGCAAGAGCTGCTCGTTCCTATCATCACGGACGACTCCACCCCGCTCGACGTCGCGGCTTTCGCCGCGCTGTCTCTTGGGTTGGTGTTCGTCGGCACGTGCCACGAAGAGTGCGTGCAAGCGATTGTGCAGGCGCTGATGCTTCGACCGGAGAAGGATCTCGAAGATCCTTTCGCGCACTTCCTCTGCCTCGGCCTCGGCCTCCTCTTCCTTCAGCGACAAGCCGAAGTCGAGGCGACGCTCGAAGTCGCGAAGACGCTGTGCCCGCGCATCAGCGAGTTCCTCCAGGTGACCCTCGAGGTGTGCGCGTACACAGGCAGCGGTAACGTTCTCAAAGTGCAAGCGATGCTCGCGCGCTGCGGAGAACACCCTGATATTGAAGCAGATGAGACAACGAACGAAGGCGGGGAAGGTGGTGACGGTGAGGGAGAGGCTCGGGAGTGGCTCGCGGATCCTCAGTCCATCGCCGCTTTGGGAGTGGCGCTGATCGCGTCGGGGGAGGAACTCGGCTGCGACATGGCCGTGCGGGCATACGACCACTTGATCCAGTACGGCGACGCAGCCGTCCGCAAAGCCGCGCCGGTGGGATTAGCGCTTCTACACATCTCAAACCCTACGCTGAACGTGACTGATGTCCTCGGACGCCTCAGCCACGACAGCAACGAGGAAGTCGCGCAAGCTGCTACCTTCGCTCTCGGGATCGTGGGCGCCGGTACGAACAACGCGCGGCTCGCGACTCAACTCCGTCAGCTGTCGAGCTACTACTACAAGGATCCGTCCCTGATCTTCCTCGTGCGCGTGGCTCAGGGTCTCGTGCATCTCGGAAAAGGTCTGCTCACGCTTTCGCCTTCGCACTCGGACCGTTCGCTGCACTCGAACGTCGCTTGGGCAGGACTGATGACTGTCGCTTTCTCCATGCTCGACATGAAGCACACGATTCTTGGCAAGCACCATTACATGCTCTATTACCTGTTCGTAGCCGCCCAGCCTCGCATGCTCATGACCGTGGATGAAGAGGGCAAGCCGCTTCCAATTTCTGTGCGTGTTGGTCAGGCAGTGGATGTCGTCGGACAAGCGGGGAAACCAAAGACCATCACGGGTTTCCAGACCCACACCACGCCGGTGTTGCTCTCCACGGGCGACAGAGCTGAGCTCGCTACTGGGAAGTTCATCCCGCTCACGCCGGTCCTTGAGGGTGTCGTGATTTTGAAACCCAATCCGGACTGGATTGAGGAGGACGAGGCGCCTTAGAGAGTTGTGTTGGGGTAGAAAATGAATGAAAAACCGTTTCAACGATCTCGAAGCGCCTCCCTCGTCAAGTGCGCCTTGACACACAGTGCGCCTTGCACGCGGGCTCGAACCGTGTGCAAATGTTAGCGTCACCATATCGCGTTCGTGGATTATCACCCGGGCGGATCCCTCGTCGCCCCCGTCCGGTTTTCGCGGCCTCGTTGCCGGCGGTGCGGTCGTTCGGTGTCGACGACGAAGATGAAATCGTTGCCTCTCTGACCGAGGGAAACGACGCCCTACCCCCTCTCGTCGAGGTCGTAACAAGAGTGGGCGAAGATCGCCTGAAGGTCGTAAAGCCACCCGGTGCTGAAGACCTGTGGGACTGGTACGAATCCAAGGGGCAGATGGAGGCGGATCCGAGCTGGGGGAAGCTGTGGTTCACGTCGCGCATCCTTGCATCTTGCGTTGCTTCTTGCGTCGAGTCTCTGCCTGAGCTGCGTTCTAAGCGTGTTGTGGAGGTCGGATGTGGGCTCGGGCTCGCGGGACTCTCCGCGGCGATGTTCGGTGGAAGTAAAAGCGTGATTTTCTGTGACCGAGAACCGTTAGCTATTCACTGTGCGCTCTCTTCCGCGGCGTTAAACGAGGTTGAGGTGGTCGCCGTCGACGACGTGAACAACAGCTCGAGCGGGTGTCGAGTCGCGGGGGCTTTGCTTGATTGGTCAGCACCGCAAACGCTCTCCCAGCCGGTGGACGTAGTTCTAGGAGCGGATTGTCTGTATGATCCCGCTACCGCAGCTTTATTAGCGAGCGCATGTCATGCGTTGGTTGCCGGAGACGGTCATGTTGTCATAGCGGAGCCAGAAAACGAGCGGGCCAAAGGTTGTCGGCAAGCGTTCCTTGAAGCCGCGTTGCAGAGCGGAGCAACGCGAGCGGAAGTGATTCATCCACCACCGGAACACCAAATATCCCCGAATGGTGTCCTCGTGATCGTGTGTTGGAGCAAGTGATAGTGACGTTAGATTTGTGTGTCGAATGTAGATGCTAAGCTAAATTATTCGCAGCCTCTCGAACTCGTACGTCTTGTCCGTGTGCCTTCTTCTTCGGCGACGCGTTGACTCTACGTATCTGTGGAACTATGACGGCAGTAGTCTCGGTCTCAACTGGGCCATCAACTTCGGGAAACGGACGCTTCTCGGACTGACGATGATGCATCTCCCAACCTTCGATGCCGTCGCCGTTTGGACGCACGCAAAAAATCGCGTCGTCTTCGTCGTCATCCGCCTCTCCCTCCACGCCGCCTTCATCCGACGAGGGCTCCTCTGCCTCCATGTCCACCCAGCGCATTTTTCGAAACTTCCGATGTCTACGACCCGTCTTTGCCGCATTTTTATCTTCTGAAAGGTCAGTCAACTGCGCCCCGGCACGCAGCGCAGTCGCCGCGCGCAAAGACACACGGTTCGACCTCATTCGCGCGCTCTCACGTTTCACGCTCGCGTTTGAACCCTCGCCTTCGAGCGAGTCGACCGCGATACCGAGCCTTCCGCTGCTTTCATAAGCAGCCTTCGCTACGTCATCTAATCGACGCGATTTCTTATTGTCGCCGCTTCGCACTGATGCGATCCAAACGCTAATGGAAATCAGAGAGAGCAATGTTGCACTCACGCCATGGATGATGTCGACCAAAACGACGGCAGACAGTTTTCTCTTCTTTCCGCTTTCGTTGTTGACTAGCATCGCTGCGGCGTCGATGGTTTGCACGATCAATTCTCCCACGCGCATAAGCAGATCGCTGACGTCGATATTCACTTCACGGTCGCGCTGGTTTAATCCGAGTGCATCGTCACGAACGTCCTTGATGATTCGTCCTACATGTGAAGTTAACAAATCCAGCACGACCGATATTGCAGTCGAGGAGGACTGCAAAGGCATTGGATCTGTCGTATTCGAGATGACGTGCACAACGTCCATGATCACAGCGATCGCGGCATTAACGCCATCACACTTGAGTGTCAGATGGTGTGCCGTTTTCAAAAGGCTCACGCGTTGTGCACGTTCGAAAGATGTTCCGTCACTAAAGTCAGTTGCGCACTGAGGCTCGGAAAGAATCATGTCATCAACAGCGCATTCAACATATCCTTGTAAGAGGTCGCGCGTAAGCTGCAGCGATCTGCACTCGAACGAGTCTGATTGACTGGTGTCTAAGTCCGTACGACCCCAAAGTGCAGCTGAAGCATGCGCAGTGACGAGAGTTGGACAACACGCCGTCACAGAAGCTCGGGGTAATCCTAGAAGCAAAGTCGCCCCAAGAGATAGTGCAGGTGCCGCCGCCCTGAGAGCGGTGCACTCGGTGGCACGTGCGGTGACCCACTGAAGGACAGCTAGTCGCGTGTGTGATGCCATGTCCGATGCCATATCGTCCTGCGCTGAGTCTTGTGCGGCAAACGTGATCGCTAGTCCGTCGGCGTTGTTCAAATCCCAAGAATCGAGCTGCAGAACCGGCGCAGCCAAAGCAGATATCACGGATGCCTCGATAGCGGGAGAGGAGGAAGACATCGCCGCGATTGTGCAAAGCTCGAAACAACCCGCGACAATAGCCGCACGGATGCTCGCTGACGTGTCCGTCCATCGCCCGAAGCTTGGCTTCACGATGACCAGTTCGTTTCCTTCGCCGTGAGAATTCGCGCTAGGTGGCGCGGCTAAACGCTCGGATAGCATCTGATAACGGTCAGGTTGAGCTCCACGGAAACTTTGAACCGTCATCGCAGCAGTTGCAGATGTCTCAGAAACGTTCGGAGCCAAGCGCTCGGCGAGAATGAGCGACTTGTGCAGAATCCCCCTTCGAACCAATTCACGTAGAATAAATCCGGGGTCGAAAGCTATGGTCGAAACGTGTCCAGCTTCATGCTTCGTGAGCCCAGTGGACGTTGAAAACGCCGCCGCCGCTCGCGACAATATCCCCGCCTGGACCTGTGGTTCGACATCAGGCACGTCAAATCGACTGTAACCCGAAGTTTGCGGTCCATCCTCAGCGAGGACTGCTTCAACCGCAGATAACCATGTGGATACTTGGACTCGAGGCAAGGATGACGCAGCAGTCGCGAATGCATCATCTATTTCTGCGTCTACTTCAATCTGAATACCACGCTGCAAAGCCAACAGATGCGAGAGACGGTGGAGCAAAGCTCGTCGAACATCCGCCGTCGGCAGTCCAAGGTCAAAAAAACTAGGCGCGTTGTCGCCATCGTATATTTGCGTAGCATCGAGGCACGCATGCAACAAATTAGCAAGCACTGTCATCGCCGCAGCTCCCATCAGATAACCCCACTTCTCATTCGTACACGAAGCAGCGACGCCCGCTTGGGCTTTCTCGTTCGCGTTGACCTTTCTTCCGAGTGACGCGACGCCAAGCTCCAATCCTCCGTTGACTACGCGAGTCCGAAACTCCATAGGGTTAACGTATGCCGCGAGAACTAAATCTGCATGAAACAGAGCAGCAATAGCGTCAACGGGAAGCCTTTCCTCGATTGGAATGCTCATGTGACTTCTCACCGTGCAAACAGGTGGGAAGCCACTCGCAGTCGTGCCATCGCGCCAAGTGAGCGCCTGCGCTGAGAGTCGCGGTGTCAACCATCCGTCACGCATCGCGGCAATGTCATCTCGTTCAAGATACGGTAATGCCGCAATTACAACCGCCGCAGCTGGAATAATCAATCGTTGTGCGGACATCGCTCCGGTATCAGCGCTTACTTTTGCTGAAGACGCCGCGTGCAGCGCCCACCGCACGGCCAGTCGCACGTCTTCTTGCGAAAGCGGTTGCTCTGGTCCGTTCAACATCACCCGAAGTACGTCAAGACCAACCGCGCGCGACGCTGTAACACCTTTGAGTTTTTGTTCGATGACCCCGCATAGCTCGATTCGTCGCGCGTCGTCGACACAAGCCGCGCGCGCGAGCGCTCGTCCAGCCGCAGACAACAGAGGATCGACATCGAAGGAGTCTACATGACCACCATACCGCACGGGCAACGAATCTAAAAGAAGCCGCCAAGGTCCGTCCATCGCCAGCGTCGCTTCGGGTATCGAGCGAAGCGCTGTCGCGAAGACATGGGCCGCGACGCCGTCGCCCGCGTGCCTGGATTCACCCTTTGTCGTCGCCTCGGTTTCGTGAATCTTCTCCGTGCTCGTGCGCAAGGCCGAGAGGGATGACCGCATGAGCGATTCGAGAATCGGCATCACGACGTCACGAACGTGTGCGTCGACGATGTCACAGCTGTCGATCGCGTCGGGTGATGAAGAAGGCGCGGCGGCGACAAGGAACGGTATACTTTCCTCTGCGAGCGCCCACGCTTTAGGGGACCGAAAACTCAACAGCGCCGCGACAAGCGCGGGGAGTGCGTCGCGCACGTACAAGCTGAGTCGCGCATCGTCCTTCCCTGCCATCGCTTTTGTTTTCGCTCGTTTCTTAGCCGGTTTCTCTTTCTTCGAGTGAGAAGCGACGAGTTCGACGGCGAGGGACGCGGCTTCGCGAAGGGCGATCGGATCTAGCATTTTTCGCGCGATCGCGCGCTTCAGCACGCGCTCGACTTCGAGTACAGTCTCCACGTGCTCGACAGAGCGGCTCTTGGCGAGCACGACACCGATTAAGAGAGCATCAGCCGCGGAGAGCGGACGACGCCCGAGTGCGTCTCGCAGGCTCGCCAGCCAGTCGCGCAGTCTTTCCTCGCTCGCGAGGACGGCGAGCAATTCGTTGGAGAACTCTGACGCGGGCATTCTCTCCATAGCGCGTGATTTCGCTGCTCGCGGTGATTCAGAGATTCATGAACGACGGTCGGGCATCAGCAAGTTGCGCACATCCTGTCGCGTGCGACCTCGTGCGAGCGTTCGCTCCTCGTTGTTGTGCGGGAACGCGAAGTGCCGTCAGGAATTTTGGCGCGCAAACGTATTTTCCTCGTCCAGAATGAGAGAAGATATCTGAGCTGGGCACCCCTGATGAGTGAACATAACTTAGGCGGCTATTTTACTAGATTCGCTAGTTCTAGCTCTGCGCGGACAATCGCGCTAACATCTCCTCTGGCGTCAAGTTCGTCACGTACCCCTCCTTGACGCGGAACGTCACCGCGTCCTCTTCGCGGCACGCTCGCTCGACCGCGTCTTGCACCTCGGCGGGCGTCGTCACGGACACGTCGAGTAAGTTGCACGCGATCTCCACGATAACCGCATCCCCGTCCTTCCCGTGCGGCAGCGCCATAGCTTGCACCTTGACGAGCCCACCACCTCGCTCGCTCACTTTCTTCGCGACCCGGCGAGCCGCGGTCATGACCTGCGCAACGTCTTCTGCGCCGCCGCCGTCTCCGTCGAACGATTCTGCCGCGACGGGGACGTTGTAGTTATATATCCACGGCGTCGCCCCGAGCATGACGACGCCCGCTTCCGGCGGCACGATCGACGGTCCGTAGTCTGAGAGTACCTCGCCGCCGTCTACGACGTGTTCACCCGCCCATCCCCCGGTCCTGGCGGCGGTCTCTTTGAAATACCCGTATCGTCGCCGCAACGCCGCAAGTTGCGTCCCGACCCCGGACGCGTTTCCGTACAAGAGCACGGGGACGCGCGATTCCACGCCGATTCTCTCGCCTAGAGTCTTAGCTAAACACGCCGCCGCTGCATCGTCGGCATCCCCGATGGCGTGGCAGCTGATGTGATCTACGACGCCACAGCGAGGATGCGTCGCGGTGTGCGTTCTGAGGTCGATCAGAGAGAGCGCCTTCTCCGTCAGCGCCAACGCGCTCTGCCGGAGCGGCTCGACGGCCCCAGACAAAGCCGCAGGCTCTAGGGATGCCGCGGACGCGATACCCATCCCGAGCGTGAACCCCGTGCGGTTGTACTCGACGTCGCGGAACACGTTCACGACCTTCGCGCCGTGTTTCTCGCACGTCTCCTCGGCGGTTCGCTCGAGATTAGCCACGACGCCCTCGTTCTTCCCTTCGGACACGTACACCACCGCGACGAGGCCTCCCGTTCGCCGCGTAACCGAGCTCGAGGACGTCGCCATGGTCCTGACGAAGCCCCGAGCGCTCGCCGCGAGCGCGTTCATGAGTCCCCGCGCGTCGGCAGCCCTCGCGCGCGGTGGAGACTGCCCTGTTTTCCAGGACGAGCCGACGACCCGTGAGCTCCCGCCGTGGCCGGGACTGCAAAACGCAACCTGCAAAACGCCCCGCGGTCGCCGACCGTCGAATCGCCGATCGGTCTCTGGGAGGACGCGGTAAAAATGCCTCGGGCGTCCGCGGCTCACTTCCGAGCGGGTCGAGCGCACGGCTCGAGCGGATCGCGGGTTGTGATTCGCTCTTCGCGGCTGCACGCGACGTGAACACGCGTTTGCCGTGCGTGCGAGACGCAGGCTCCGCGCGCATTCGAAGCGGCGCCGCCCTTTTTCAGGAGCCGCGTGGGCAACACGTGTAAACCTTTTTAGACGCGCTCTTTCCCCCGTTCGATTTCGTCATGGACAAAGGTGGCGGATCTGCGAAGTCAGGGCTGAATATGGCGGGGCTCAGCATCGACGCGAAAGCGAAGGTCGAAACGCCCTCGCACTTCCAGTGCCCCGTCTCCATGGAGATTATGTCCGATCCGGTGATGATCCAGACCGGGCACACCTACGACCGCCCTTCGATCCAGAGGTGGCTCGAACAGGGTCACAAGACCTGTCCGGTGACCGGCCAGCGCCTGAGGCATCTCGAGCTCACCCCGAACTTCGCCCTTCGCACGGCGATTCAGCAATTTGCGACCGAGCACGGCATCACCTTGAGCGATCGGCAGCTCACTAGCGTGACGGAAAAGGCTGTGGTGAACAGCGTGAACGGAGGGGAGCCTTCGACTTCGCTCAACGAGGGTTCGAACACAATCGGGCACACCGTGCTGGAAGGGCACGAAGAAATAGTGTGGGCGGTAGAAGCGACGCCGTCGCACTTGTTCAGCGCGAGCGCGGACAAGTCGATCCGCGTGTGGGACACGGCCACGAGGCGCTGCTTGCACGTGCTGGAAGAGCACACTAGACCGGTTCTTTCGCTCGCGGTGAGCCACAGGCACGGCAAGCTGTTTTCGGGATCGTACGACTGCAGTATAAGGGTGTGGGACATGCGAACGTTCAGGCGAGTTAAAGCCCTGCACGGACACACGGACGCGGTGCGCTCGCTCGCGGTCGCGGGGGACAAACTTTTCAGTGGGTCGTACGACGCCACGCTCAGGGCGTACGACATCAACACCCTGAAGCCGCTCAAGGTGTTGGAAGGTCACACCGGTCCGGTGCGCACGCTCACGATCCTCGGGACGTCTCTGTTCTCTGGATCGTACGATAAGACGGTCAGGGTGTGGAACACGGAGACCTTGGAGTCGGTCGCGGTGTTGGAGGGCCACACGGATGCGGTGAGAGCGCTCGCGGCTTCCCCGGTTGAGGATTTGAAGTACGTGTTTTCCGGCTCGGACGACTCCAGGGTTCGCGTGTGGGATGCTTCCACCTTCCAGTGCGTGCGCGTCTTCGAAGGTCACGAGGACAACGTTCGCGTTCTCACCGCGGATAGTGATTTTCTGTACAGTGGGTCGTGGGATAAGACGATTCGCGTGTGGGACATGAGGTCGCTCGAGTGCGTCCACGTCCTCGAGGGACACGTCGAAGCCGTGTTAGCACTGACGGTGATGGACGGACATCTCATTAGCGGATCGTACGACACGACGGTCAGGTTCTGGAGCACGGATACGTTCAACTGCGTGGGGAAATACGAGGGACACGACGACGCCGTGCGCGTGCTCACGTCAACTGGGGAAGACGCCGACTGTGTGTACTCGGGGTCTTACGACGGGTCGATCGGCTTTTGGTCCAAGCCAGTCCCGGGGGGGAACACGTTGGCGAACGCGGGGAGCACCGCCACGCGGGAATGATACCGTTCACGTTATACTAGCGAGCGACGTTACACGATGATGTGTGAATAAAACGACATAAGAGTCCTGGATCAACACCTTCACAACTCGTCTACCTATAAGATACTTACGTACTTCCTTCCGGGTTACTTTCACGGCGCGCTCGTCACATTCGCTTCAACGTGTTCGTGTACGTGTACCTCGAAAACACGACGAACAGTTTCCGGTACCACACCCACTGACTCTTGTGCATGCTCATCGCGCGCACGATCGCCAACGGGTTTGACGAGACGACGAGGACGTGCGGCTCGAGGAAGAACGACGCGAACGCGTCCGCCGCGAGCGCGAACTTTCTCAAGACGTTCACGGACACGAGCGCCCACGCGGCCGGCGCTTTCGGTTTACGTCCCCGCGTCGCGCGCGCGCCGCCTCCGACGTCCCTGATAGTCTTCATCCACGCCACGACCCCCGCGTGCGTCGCAACGTGGTTCGGGTGTCTCGAAACCCCTCGCGCGTCGAAAGTGAGCACGGCGTCGACGCCGTCGACGCGTTTCACAGCGTCGTCGACGTGAGACGCGACGACGGCTTCGTCCCACGTCTCCCCGAACCCGTCCTTCAAGCGAGGGTCGTCCAGGAGCGTGAGCGACCGTATGTTGAGATACCGCGCGACCTTCTCGAGCTCTTTCGCTCTGACCGCGCCCGCGCCGTCTGCGTCCCCGTTGGACAGGCACAAGACGTGGGTTTGGGCACCCTGGGAGTGGATCGTTTGGATGGTCGGCCCGAAGAACATCGCTTCGTCGTCGGGGTGCGAGATCACGAGCAGGACGTTCTTCCACGCGCGCGGCGTATCGCCGCCTTTGCCACCTGCGAGACGACGCGATATACGTACATCGATCAGGTTTGTCTACGCGGGGAGCGGCGGGGTAACGCGAACGAGGTGCGAAGAGAATTTACGCGCGGCAGGTCGTCGAACGCACCGTACGCTCTCCACTGCCTAAGACGCACGTGTACGAGAACCGCCGCGTTTAAGCACGCGATGCCGATGAATGCGACGAGCGGCGTGACGCCGTCGCACATCGCGGCGGCGAGTTCTTTCATGGTCTCGTGCGCGGCGAGTAGAACTCTGTGCTCGTGGTTGTTGGTCTAGTGTGCTGAAATAATAACTCTACGGAACAGGTCAGCTGAACATGGGAACGACACCCGAGCCCCCTCCTTCTCCACGGAAAGCTAACATCTCCTCCCACACCTTTGCTCGCAGTTGGTTCTCTTCCAACTCTTCGTCCTCGAACGAGAATTCGTACGGCGCGGGCTCGGACGCTGGCTCCACGCTAGGGTCGTGCAAGTTGGCGAGGTACGGATGTTCCAGCGCCTGTTCGACCGTGATCCGCTTCTTCGGGTTGAACTCGAGCATCTTATACAGAAGGTCCACCGCGTCCGGGTTCGCGTCCGGGTACATCGTGTCGAACCTCGCCGGCGGACTGTACGGCAGGGACTTGATGTACGCCACCGCCTTCTGCGACTGAATGAAAACGAGATCCTCGACTTTTGGCGTTCCGAGCACCTCGACGATCAGCCTCATCTGGTGAATGTAGTCCTTCCCCGGGAACAGTGCCTTACGTCCTAATATCTCCGCCAGAATGCACCCCACGGACCAGATGTCGATGCTCGCGCTGTAGTCCTCGCACGACAACAACAACTCAGGGGCACGATACCACCGCGTCACGACGTATTCCGTCATGAACCCTCTCTCCGCGTCCGTCCGCGCCAACCCGAAATCGCAAATCTTCAAGTCGCAGTTCGCGTTCAGTAACAGGTTCGACGGCTTCAAGTCGCGATGCAGCACCTTCGCGGTGTGAACGTATTTCAACCCGCGGAGGATTTGGTACAGAAAGTACTGCGTGTGCTCGTCTGACAACCCTTGCGACGAGCGAACGATCTGATGCAAGTCCGTGTCCATGAGCTCGTAGACGAGGTAGACGTCGTTGAAGTCGGACGCGCTCGGGGGTTTCATGATGTCTTTCAAGAGAACGATGTTCTCGTGCTGCAACCGACGCAGGAGCTTAATCTCCCGTAACGTCCGCCTCGCGTCCGTGACGTTGTCGAAGGCGTTAGCGATCTTCTTGATCGCGACCTTCTCCCCAGTCTCCGAGTCTTTCGCCGAGCAAACGACTCCGTACGCACCTTTACCGATGGGTTTGATCGGGACGTATTTCTCGTCGATCTCGAAGAGACTCCGCCTGCGCGATGGGTGGGTGGGAAGAAACGGGTGAGCGCGGGCACTAGATGGACGAGCGGAAGCGAATTGCGAGTGCCCCTCCCGGAGTTTGATCGTCCGGTGGCGAACCAAATGTCGCGCGCGCGTGCTCGTGCGCACCAGATCATGTAACACTGCTTCCCCGGCCTCCCCCCCTCCTTACGCACCGGCATCTTGTCGCTCATCGCGCGCCCGGTGCCGCCTTCCCGGACGAACGTGCTCGCGCGCGGGCGTTCACTGCGCGGCGTCTCTTCGATAATTGAGTCCTGTCTGGACGCGCGTCCCGAGCGCGACGACAGGAGCGACTCATAAACTTTCACCCACCCCACAGGTTCAACATTTGATCGGGTTCCCTTTCAACTGACCGATGAACTTTATGGATTGGCCCTCACAGCAGGTACTTTATTCGCCGGTCGTTGAAAACGTTCACGTCGCGCCGCCCGCCAAGCGTCGGCGTCGTCACAGTCGCGAACGCGGAGCGAGCGTCTCGGACCGCGAACGATCGGCGAACGGCGCGAGGGTATCGCACGCGCTCGCGCGCCATGACCGCGCGATTACCCGTCGTCGTTCGCGTGAAGCGCAAGCGCGAGCTCGAGCCCGCGGACACGCTCGTGATCGAAGCCGAGGAAGGGCACGCGTCGAAACGTCGCGCGCGAGATGCCGCCCTCGCCGCGGACTTGGACGAAGCGCTGTCGGGCGCGTTCGGGGACGCGGACGCCGGGGCTTCATCGGACGCGGTCGGGGACGCGCCAGGGGTTTCCGCCGCGACCGCGAGCTCGCGAGTCGCGGCGTCGCGTCGCGATCCACGCGAACGACCAAGTCGGCGCCGATTTCAACGCGTGCAGACGACGCTCTCGGCGTCCGACGCGAACGAAGATGGACGCGTGCGAGAGCTCGTGCACGGCGCGACGTCGCGCAAACGCGATTTCAGGATGTATGACCTCGAGTGCACGGCGCGGGAGACGCCCGACGCGAGGTCGGGGGACTCGGGGAACGACGGCGCGAGGAGACCCATGGGGCGAAAGTGGGCACCTCGCGAAGCGGACGCGCCGGCGCCGGGGACGGACGACGCCGGGCTCGACGCGTCGACGCTGATGTGCGACTACATGCCCATGGTCAAAGAATACTTAGAGTCGACCCAAGGCAGCGCGGCCGCGGCGGCGGCGGCCAGGCCCGCGACGGACGACGACTACGTGTACGACGTCTACGTGCAAGTCGACGACGACGACGAGACGGACGACTCCGCCACGAAAGTGTGGTCCGACGCAGAAGACGTCGTGTACGTCGGGGGAAGCGACACCGAGCTGTTCTTCGACGTCATGGACGGTTTAGTAGACGACGGTCCGGACGATGACGTCGACTCCGAGGATTCGAACCGCGAGGACGCGCCGTTCGCGGATTACCCATCTTCGCGCACGTCTTCGGACGACGAACGCGCGTGGAGCGACGACGACGGCGGCGGATACGGCGCACAGGGCCGGAGGATGCGCGCGGACGACGGCTGGGGCGTAGGGGGTGGATACGATAGTTACGACGAGATAGCGGGGGGTGATGACGACGGCGAGGGGATGAGGCAGACGGCGTACGACCCGGACGTCGAGGATGACGACCTGTTGGACGACTGACCCTGGCGCCGCCGCGGAGGGTTCTCGACCTGTGTGCGCCGCCGATGTGAATGATATCACGCCGCTTCCTCGACCTTCGTTCGCCGCCGCGTCCGCCGGCTGTGCCGTCTCTAGTAGATCTAGGCTACGTGGTGATCGCGCAGATACTCCGCGCCGTCGTTCGCGTACTCTTCGGCACGATATTCAAGTGCAAACTTTTGGCAAACTTCGACCTCAGTTGTCAGATCTCGTCCACAGAATCCTCCGCGCACGCACGTAGTTGGATGACGCGCGCGTGCGAACCCTAGGGCTAATATGCCACTACGGCAGAATACGTGGCATCGCGAGGACGCGGGCTGCGATGGAGGGGGCAAAGCGATGGCCCCACCTCGCGCGGTCGAACCGACGAGGCGAGGTAAACACGTCTGGGTCCGCGGCGAGGGCGCGTCCGGGACGACGACGAACGCTCAGCCACCTCGGCCGCAGAGAAAGAAGAAAGGGACGTGGGTGAGGGGCGAGGCGAGCACCGCGTCCGCTCCCCGAACCGCCGTGCGCGGTGGAGCGGTCGCGAAACCCAAAGGACCCGCGAGCCGTCGGGGAAGCGGCGCGCGGATCGCGACAGCGAAGGCGAAGAAGCCCGCGCCCGTCGGCGGTCTCCTGTGCGGCCGGTTCCTTCGCACGGGGAAGTGCTCGCGGCGGTTCGCGACCGGGGCGTCGAGATGCCAGCGCGCGCACGATCCCGATAAAGTCGCGGTGTGCACGAAGTGGCTCGCGGGCAAGTGCGACGACGACGGCGAGTGCACGCTGCAGCACCGCGCGGTGCCGGAACGGATGCCCACGTGCAGCTATTTCCTCGCCGGAGCGTGTTCGGCGCGCGAGTGCCCGTACCTTCACGTCAACGTCGACCCGGCGGCGCCGGTGTGTCAGGCATTTCTGGACGGGTACTGTCCGAGGGGTTTGCAGTGTCGAAATAAGCACACGATGGTGTGTCCCAACGGCACCGCGTGTCCCAACCGAAAAGCGTGCCGATTCCATCATCCGCGTCAGAGGGCAGAGGAAGGCGGGAAGGAGGACGATGACGAAGACGAATGAGGGCGACGCGGCGGCGGCGGCGGCGGCGACGACGACGGATGGACGGTCGTGTTATTTGTATTAGATATTAGTAATAGATCTAGCTTACTCGACGACGGAAGCAACACCACGTCACGCTCGCCGTGCTCGAGGACGGAGTATCCTATTTCGTCAAAATATCACTATGTACCTGTATTGGCAGCAGCGCAAAAAACTATGATATCACGATCCCACGTCGAGACGTCACTTTGAGGCCGCCGAGTGCACCTCGCGCTGGTACCGCCTTCGTGTGGTCGGCGCGGTGGGTCATGACGTCGGCGTGTGTTGCTCACACGGCGAGACCGTGCCCGTCCGGTGGTGCCCTTGGGAGGGCACGCGGTGGAAGTCAAAACACGGCGTCTTCGCTCCGATCGTCGATCGGATCTCGGCGGCGACTCGTCTTGAAGTCTGACCCCGGCGACGCGCGCTCTTCCGGCCTGTGTGCTTCGAGATGGTCGAATGTTTACCGCCGCCGGTCTGCCCACCTGTGTCTCGCGTCCGCGGACGACGACGACGCGGTATCAGGCGTGTCCTACGAAGTTCGTTGGAAGAACAAATTCGAGGTGCGCTCCTTCGCGCGAAGTCTTCGTCCCTCTCCTCGCGGCGTCCATCTCAGCACTCGCTGACCGTTTGCATTCCACCTTCGCAGGAGCTCCGCGCGTTCAAGGATGAGCACGGTCACATCGTCATCCCGCGTGGCGATCCAACGTTCAAACACCTCGTCGGCTGGGTCGCGCATCAGCGACAAAAAAGGCGCCAAGGAAACATGAGCGCGGAGAGACAACGCGCCCTCGAAGAAATCGGGTTCGTCTGGGAACCTTCCTTGGACAGGAAAGCGCGCGCGGGGGAGAGGGAAGAAGCTAGAAGTAAAAGATCGAACACGGCGTGGGAGAATAAGTTCAAGGAGCTGCGCGCGTTCAAGAAGAAGCACGGCCACGTCGTCGTGCCCCGCGCGGACCCCTCCTTCATTCCGCTGTGTAGGTGGATCGTGTACCAACGCCGGAAACGGAAAGAAGGCACCCTGAGCGAAGAAAGACGCGTCGCTCTCGAAGAGCTCGGCATACAGTGGGAACGACCGGCGGTCTCGTCGTCTCGCTCTGACGACAGCGAAGAGCGCGCGAACACGAAAACGCAAGACGAGAGATGGAAAGAGAAGTTCGACGAGCTTCGCGCGTTTTACGACGAGAACGGCCACACGAAAGTGCACAGCGGCGACACGAAGTTGCACCAGTGGTTGGTGAACCAGCGTAGAATGGCGGGGAACGATAGCTTAGTGAACGAACGCCGCGTCGCGTTGGAGAGCCTGGGCGTCGATCTCAACACGAGCCCCAGGGTGAGCTGGTCAGAGCGCCTTCAAGAGCTCGGCTCGTTTCGCAAAGTGCACGGGCACTGCAACGTCCCCGCGACGTACAGACATAACATCGGACTCGGGAGCTGGGTCGCGTATCAACGCAAGTCTCGCCGCGCGGGTACGTTGAGCGCGAAAAAAATCGAAGCCCTCGAGAAACTCGGCTTCGAATGGGTCACGAAAAGAGGCACAAAGCCTAAGATGATGATGCACGTGAGGCAAAAGATGTCGCCGTGGGCGCTCGTGAACGGCGGGGCGAACGCGCGAGAGAGGCTCTCTGACTTGAGCTCTGAAAATTCGGTCGGGGTAACGTGGCTGGGCGGCGACGAGGACGATTCCGCGCGCGAACCGGAAAAACAACGCAAGGGGAGCCGCGTCTTGCTCAAAGAAAAGCCGAAGAAGTCCAAGGAAGGTCCCGTCGTCGGCGGATGGGGGAAAAAGTCGGCCGCGTACGAGGAGAAGCAACAGTTCGTGTTCGACCGAGTTCACGGGTGGTGGAAAGGCGAAGGCAAGGACGGAGAGAACTGGAAGGACGCACGGGCTAGGGTGAGGGATATGCGTTACAACTACGCGGTGCAAGCGAAGGACAGACGCATAAAGCCCGACATCGTGATCGAGGTTGTTGACGAGGCGGATGACGACGTGGTGACAACGTGGGGGTTGGTCATCGAAGTTGACGAGTTCGCGCACCGACGCGGGAAGCACTACAGCTGGAGCGCGGAAGAGGAGCGCATGGAGGAGCTGCAAGCCACCCTCGGCGTCCCGCTGAGGTTCGTGAGATTCAATCCGGATCCGACGACCGCGAACCCGGAGGATCTGAACGCTCGAACGGATATGCTCGTCGAACACGTCGCGGAGTGCATGCTGTCGTCCGCGCCGGTCAGGAACTTGGAAGTCGTGTATTTCCTGTACGATTGATGAGCGTTGGTTTCTTCAGCTATCTACGAAGGTAGCTAGCTAGCTAGAATGTGAGAACTTACAGTAGTCTAGTAAGTCTATAAGACGGTTGCGATGCCGAAGAGCTCCGCGACCGTCTGAGCTTCGGACTTGTCGCCTAAAGCAGCGAGAACCGCGACGAGGCGCTGAGGGTCGACGGCTTTGCCTCTGGCATCCGCCGCCGCCGCCGCCGCCGCGCCGTGTGATTCCGGCTGCGAGCGCACCATTTGCCCGAGCGTCGACGCCACGCTACGCACGGACGCTACAGCGTTACCAACCACCCACTCGCGCGGCAAAACAGCGAGCGTGCGTTCGATGACGGCGAGGCAGTCACCCGGTCGAGCGAGAAGAAGACGCAGATGCGGCGCGACGTGCTGCGCGATTATTCCGTCGCACACCGCGGACTTGACGTCTCGAGTGGGCAACGCCCCCTCCCACGCTACTGCAGCGCGCGCGCACCTCAACGCAGCGCCTAGTCGTCGTCGAGCGTACATCTCCGCGATCGGCGCGGACGCGGTCACGACGGGCGCCCACGATGGGATGGAACATCTCTTCATCGCGACTTCGTGCAGTTTGCTCTTCGCCACCGCGAGAAGCTTCGCCATTGGCTCGCACGATGACGGTTCCAGGTACACGAGAAGCTCCTTGACGACCGCGACGATTCGATTTGATTGCTCGACTGAAGTTGCGTCCCAACATTCTTTGACCGCGTGCTCGATAATGGGAACTAATAACTTCTCCATGATCGTCGGAACGAGGTTCGCGTCCTCGTCGTCTTCGATTGAGCTGCCCCCCATGCCGTAATCGAAGAGTTCGGAGTACCACGACATCCCGTCGATGGGCGACGCGGGCTCACCAGATGATGACTCAGACGACGGCGCGTAAAGCGGCGACCAAGACAGGAGCTCGAGTCGAACGAACGGAGCGAATAGCTGAGGCGTCGACGCGGCCATGTACGCGTCTTGATACGTCTTCGGAAACCGCTTTTTCCATTGTTCTGACTTTGCTTTCACCGGGGCGATGGAAGCAAAATCCGCCCCAGCGTCGCGCAGTACACACGACCCTGCTTCTCGCGCGTCTTGCCATCCTTTGTAAAATAACTCGACCTCGCCGGGATCTTCTATGTCGTCAGCCTCTCCTAGGATTGGGGCGTGCGCGAATGTTGCGTCTCCGGAAGCGGCTTCCTCTGCAGCACGGCGCGCGCGTCGGGCCGTGGTGCGCTTCTCCGCGGCGACTCTGTTTGCGAGATTCAAGTCGCGGCCGAACTCGTCGAGTTTTTGGGTGCCGGTGAACCGCGCCGTCGCGGCGAATTCAGCCGCGGCTGTCGACGCGGCGACAGCCTCCGCACTAGACTCGCCTCGCATGAGAGCGGCTTGCGCGGCTTCGACGGCCGCCTCAGCTTCTGCTGCTTCGTCCTGCGCCTCCCCCTCGGACGCTGCCGTCGCCGCTGCAGCTCTTTGCTCGTGCAAGCGTTGCACGTGTTCCTCCAGCTCCTCGATGATAGGCGCCTTGTCTTTCAAACACGCGCACAGATCGCGAAAATAGTGTTTGAGCTCCTGCACGAATTTGTACCTCTCCCCCGCGGTCGCTAAACGTTCCTCGTGCGACTTGAGCGCGGCATCTGAAGACGCGAGTGATTCGTCCGCGCGCTTCAGTTCATCCAGCGCGGCGCGTCTGGACCCGTCCGCGCGGGACAGACCAGCGCGAAGTGATGCGAGCGCTCGTTCCCCGTTTGCGGACACGCTCGCGGGCGCCTTCTTCGCCGCTCTGAATCTGCCGCCGCCGCCCATGACTCTCTTGAGCTGTTCGTCTTCCCAGTTCAAATCATCCTTGTCGTCCCCGGCGTGGTCGACGACCATGGCTTGAAATACGCCCTTGCCCCCGGCGGATTCGCCGCCGACCCCAAACTTTACCCTGACGTTTTCGTCTTGTTCGCCGTCGGATTCCCCTCGGCAGTCAACTCCTCTTCCTCCTCCCCCTCCTCCTCTTCGCGCGGCGAGCTCCTCGAGATGTTCCGAGCCGGACACGGGGATGTAATCAGGCGCGGCTGAGCCCCCAGTGCGCATTTGCTCTCGTTTCGCTTTCGCCGCCTTGATCGACGCGGCGTCTGGAATTGCGACGTCTTCGGACGCCACGGGCTTCTTCCTTGGCGGCGGAGGCGGGACGAACGCGACTGGATCCAACGCGCCGAACTCCCCTCCCGCGGCCGTGTCGCTGCCGCTGAACTTGAACACCGCGGGAGCGCTCGGATCGAGATGTTCCACCGGCCGCGCGCCGAAGCTCTTTTGCGAGCTCGCGAGCTCGCGAAGTCGATCGATCGTGTATTCGCCGCCGACGGCGCTTTTCTTCGGATCTCCGTGGGACGCGCCGCCGCCGTCGTCGCGCATCATGAACGCGTCCGGCGCGGCCATGGACTTCTTATTCCCCGACGATTTCTTCTTCACCTGGAACGCGTCCGCCTCCGTCTCCTCGTCGTCGAAGCTCAGCAGAGAAGCCCCTGGTTTCTTGTCCGATTTTCCCCGGGTGCCCTTCTTCGGCTTGGCGCTACTCGCCTTCGGAGGCTCCGCCGACAAAACTCCCGGGGTGTCCCCGTCGTCGTCATCGGCCTCTACCTTCTTCCTAAGATTACGTCGAGGCGGCATCGCGGTAGCGGTTGCGCGCGAAGAGGTGCGCAACCGACTATGAGCGTTTGGTCTCTATGTCTAGATCTGAGGATTAAAAAATTCGAGAACAGCGCAGCAGAAAGAGCAGTGATGAAAAAACTGGAAGACTCTCTCGCCCCCCGCTCTTCTCAGGCGAGCGTCACCGCGACGCCGGCGAGGATCCATCTCGCGGATTCTTCGGAGTCGTACACCGGAAACTGCAGCTCCGCGATCGCCTTCTCGCGCTCCGGGGTGAGGTACAGCGGCACCCGCATCGGCGGCTCGTTCCCGCCCCCAGACGGTCCCGACGCGCTCGGGTGCCCGGGGACGAGCCACGACAACCTCGCCACCGGTAACCTCGCGAACGGCGCCGCGTCCGCGGCGGTGTCGCGCAGGCTCCTCCCGTCGAACACCGCGCCTTGCAACCGCAGTCCGTCCACGAACGCACCGGGAACGGACGCGGATTTCGCCGCGTCCCAGGACGTCACGAGCTCGAGCGAGTCGATCGCGACGCCAGCCTCTCGCGCGCTCTGCTGCCGCAACGCGTTTAAAAACGTCTCCGGGTGGAAAAAGTCCTCGAGCCGGACGGGCTTCGCGAGAAGTGCGCCTTGCTTGACGCGCTCCATCATCGCGCTGACCGCGACCATCCGACGCACGATAGCCTTACAATACTTCACCGGCTCCTCCGGTCCTTCCCATCGCTTCTCCCAACCCGGCGGGACGGTGTTGTTGAGAAGACACTTTCCCGCGGCGAAAATCGCGGGCGTGAGGAGCTCGGCGCCCTTCAAAACCGCCTTGAGCGTCGCGAGCGTCTTATCGACCTCGTCCACGGCGTTGTGACCGCGCGCCTTCTCGAGCTCCACGAACGCGTCCACCGGCGCTGCCTCGGACGGGCCGGGCGCGGAAGGCGCGGACATGATCCCCGGGTTCGCAGCCTTGAGCTTATCCCACGACCGCAACAACGGGCGCAAAGCCGCGGACCACGCGTCGCGGTCGAATCCGCTGCTCGCGCCAGAGGCGAGCACCATCGTGCGCAACGACGTGATCACGTTCTTACTGTTCGTCACCTGAACCATGCGGTCCACGTTCACGGGCAGGGAGAACAACGACGGCGAGTTCGCCTCGTCCAGCGCGGTCAACGTCGCGGTGAAGTCCGCGTGGTTCGTCGAGTTCGGCAAAGTGATGTTCGTCCCCGGCAGCGCCCGGACGCGCGATCCGCAAGCGCCAGTCATCTCGTCGCTAAAGAATTGCTTCAGGTACGTTCGCAACACGAGGATGTCGTAGTCGCTGTCCACCCGCCCGCCGTATATCGCGCGCTCTAACAGCCCGTGAAGCTGCGACCACTGCGGTTCCGCGCCGTTCCCGCACGCTTGGTCGATGATGTCCGCGCTGCTCCGCAAGTCGGCGAAGGAAAACTCGTAAAATTTCGACCACCCTTGCGGCACGTACGCGCGGCGCTCTTGAACGACCGCGTGGAACCACGCGAGCAGAAACAGGAGCTTAGCGCGCAGTGGGCTCCCGTCGGCGATGTACTGTTGCGACCACGTCTCGTACGTCCGGCTCACGTTGCGTTTCAACCCGGGCGGGGCTTCGTACGTGATCTTCAGGCAACCCTCCAGGAGCGACGACGGGAACTTCGCGTGCGCCTCGGACGTGAGGAACAGACGAAAGTCCGCGTGCGGTTTCAAGACGTAAATCTCCTTCTCGAGCGTGGGCAGCCACGCGACGACGAGATGGAGATTCTTAAGGCAGAGCCAGTCGCCGTCTCTCGCGCAATCCACGAGCAGCCGCATCGCCTCCTCGGCCTGCCCTTGCCCCATCGCGAGTTGATGGTACCGTCCGTTGCCTCGCGCTTTCAACGCGTGCTCTTCGAGCTCTTGGCTCGGATCCGACCCGGGGGTCACGATGAACAGCGCCGGAGAGGTGCAGCTCGCTTCCTCGCACACCCTCGAGAGCGAGAGCGGCGGCGGCGCGATCGACTCGACGCCGAGCTGGTCGCACACGAACGAAGTCATCGCGGACTCGAGGCGGTCCGGTCTCAGCGCCTGCACGAGGAGCAACCGCATGAACGGCTTGACGTCGATCCCGCGCTCGGGGACGCAGGTCTCCGCCGCGGGGGAACGCATCCATTCGCCCCACATCGCGCCGTCGTTGAATCCGTACTCGGTGACGACCGATGGGAACGCGGCGACGAGGTTCTCGTATCCCTTTGACGCTTCCGGGGATATCCAGTTCGGCGCCGCGCCGCGACCGGCGGCGGATCTCGACCCGTCGCCGGTGTCGAGGCCGAAATAATGGTTCCACTCCTCCGTGTCCGCGCGGTCGCGCGAGAGGTGCCTCGCGAAGTGCATTCCGAACGTGAGTCGGTCCACGTTGAAGATGCTTCGACTGACGTGACAGAACACGAGCTGAAGCAGCGCGTGCGACAGCACTTCGATCCGTTCGCGTAAGTTCGACGACGGCGCGCTGCCGCTCAGCGCAGATTTGAACAACGCGACGAAGGAGTTCAAGCTGAACTGGTACATGTTCGACAGCGCTCGAAGGTCTCGCGTGAGGAAAAACATCTTCGATCCTTGCTCCGCGATCGGACGGTACGCGTTTCGCTGCTCGTCGAGCGACTCTTGAAGCGACGTCGATTCCTCGAGCGATTCCTTGACGGTCGTTCCTTTCGCTTTCGTCTCGTCCAAGGAATCGATGAGTTGCTGGTTCTCGAGGATGTTCCCGGTCGAGGTCGCCAACGTGTGAAGTAACGTCTTCTCGAGACCCGCGAGCTGAACCTTTAAGTCTTCCTCGACCTGAAGCAAGTGACTCTTCTGTTTCTCGAGTTCGGGTTGCTCGTGCTGGATCACCAAGCCGAGCAACTGACCTTCGAGCCCAGAGCGCGTAACGGTGAAGTTCACCTCGGAAATCACAGAAGCCGCGGCCGGAGGAATAGTCGGGTAAGGGTTACGCGTCACCAGGTAGAGCCTGAAGGACTCGTTGTAATCGACCGTCTTGTCGCCGACTTGGACGACCCACCGAAGACCTTGACGTTCAAGGTCCTTGCGCACGATGCTGTACAGGATCGGTTCAATTTTGTCGACTTCCTCGATGACGAGCGTTTTACCGAAGCGGACGGCGAGTTCGAGCTTGTTGCTGAAACGTTTGTCGTGCATCGTCACCGTCTCCAGCGAGGCCTTTTCTTTCGCGCCCGCGTGATTTTTCAACCACTCGCTCGCTTTTGTGGACGGATCGATGATTAGCGGCGCTTGCACGGACTGCAAGATGACGATTGCGTTCTCCATTGACAGCCCGTCGCCCGGCAAACCCTCCGCTTTCCAGGTCAACATCTCGCTCTCGCTCGACATGAATCTCCTCAAGTCGAATCGTCCCACGCCTAGAATGGAAGTCCATTGCGTCATAGCGTCCTGTCTCTTATCTTCCGGAAGCGAAGGTAGGTACGTGATAAACCCTGCAGCGAGGAGGGAGTCGCGCGGCAGCGCCTGCGTCGTCGCGTCAATTGCGGACACTTGCTCCTCCCAACGAGCCTTCTCCCCTCCCAACTTACCAAGAAGTCTCTCCGCGGCTTCGAGTTGATCCTCCGCTTTCTTCAGGCTAAGCTTCAGCGACTCCGCCTCACCCGTGCGCCGTCCGAATTCGGCTTTCAAGTCGACCACCTCCTGATCAAGATCCACGAGGTCTCGCTCGCACTGCACGACGCGTTGCTTCGACCGTTCTAACGAGTCCACCAGGTCTTGCAAATCATCCTCGAGCGGTTTGATCTTCTCCAGAATGATCGAGTACTTCACGTTCGCCTTGACCCAGGCGGCGAGAGGCGCAGCAGCGACTGAAACGCGAAAGATGTTCGCGTGTTCGAATGACGCCGCCTTGTCTTGCAACAGCTTCTTCACCGCTTCGCGATTGCGCGGCGTGACTGTGCGCGCGTCAAAATCGATGATTTCGTCTTTAATTTTCGGCGTGAGGAATTTCTTCATCGTCGCCCAGCTCGTGTCCGTTTGTCCCATGAGGGTCAAGACACCTCCGAGGACGTCGTGGATCGCTTCCGGGGCGACGCGCAGCGACTTGATCTCGTTCAGGTTGTCGGATTTAATTTGCCCGACCGCCTTTCGAGCGGAGTCGATGACGGGCTGGATGTCCTTAAGCTCGTCCTCGATGCCCGCCTTGCGGCTGATGAGGACTTGCTCTTCCTGCCCGAGTTTCACCTGCAACGCTTCGACTTCTTTCTTGCGCTCACTCGCCGCGGACATGCTCACCGTGATTCGCTGGAGTGCTTCGTCCGCTTGCTCTTGCTTCTGCGCGAGGAGTTTCTGTTGCTCGACCGCCTGCGTCGAGAGCTCTGCGACTTTCCCGGCGGCTTCGTCGAGCTTCGACAAGCCCGCGGTGAGTCGCGTGCGTTGTTCCGTCTGCTCTTCGCGCTTCGCCTTGAAAATTCTCCGGTACTGGTTCACGAACGTGACGTACTGTCGCGGCGTGCCTCCGACGGTTTGTTGCACGGAAGCCATCTGTCGCACGATGTTTTCGTCGACGACGATTTCCTCCTCCTCTTCCTCCTCGTCATCGTTCGTGGGTTTGCTGAGCAACATGTGCGGCACCGCGAGCATCCCTTCTTCGCTCCACGTGTCCATCCAGTGCATGGAACACCGCGTGAAGAGCGCGGGATTGGACTCAGTCCGCGCCGCGTACTCGTCGTCCGCTGGATCCATGCTGAGAACGATGTGAATCCCCGCCTTGACACGCGCGGTGAAGAAATCGAACGAGCTCTGCATCGTCCCGACCGCGAGCATCTCCTCTTTCAGAGGACCGAGCATCTGATCGAGCTCGAGATTGGAGAAGAGTCCGGGGACCTCGCCGCTCGAGAGAAGCGAGTTCACCGTCTCCAGGATCGCGGGAGTCACGAGCTGATGGTCTTCGATGAACAGTACCGTCTCCTTATTCTCCACGCCAACCTCGGCTAACACGCGTTTCAGGTCCATCTTGAACGCGCGCTCGTCGTACGTCAGCGTCATCTTCGGACTAAAAAACTCAAAGTCGTGCATGAACGCGACGAGCGCGGCAGTGGACCTGCGACCGACACCTGATCGACCTGCCAAGAGTAAATGGCCGCCGGGCTGGCTGAGGACGCGGTTGAAACGCGCGAGGCGTTCGAGCACCTCGGGAAACAACAAAATGTTGAGCTCCTTCAGCTCGCGCTCGTACGACACGAGCTTCGATCGGACGTGGGATTCGAACCCCTTCGCCGGCATCGCGCCCATTTTAGACGCGACGCCGAGCGCGAGCGTGCGCTGGTCCGCGACCGCCCAGGTCGTGAAGACCCTTTCGGAGTTCTCGAGCGCGTCCACGCGCCAATATGCGCGAAACACGTTCGACACGAGCGTATCGAAATGCTTCCCCGCTTGCGCGCCGACGAGTCGGTCTTTAAACGTCCGGCCGGCTTCGTAATACAACGCCTGGACGAGATCTACGGTTTGCAGGTCGTATCGATGTAAAGCCTGAATCCACTCCGTGATCGTCCTCGGGGTGAACTTGTAGTGTCTGTGGTCGTCCGCGCTGAACGCCTCAGATACCTTTTCGTACACTTCAAGCACGGTGTCCGCGAGTTGCCGACGGAGCGCGTCTTTCGCATACTTCGTGTTCGCGACGAACTCGCCGAACATCCTTTCGTACACCTCAGACATTTGCTCGCGCGGAATATACGGCATGTACGCGATCCCCGCAATCGCTGTGAACCGCGACGTGATCGGATGCCTCCCTACCGTCGTCGCGGGGTTCATGCTGCACACGAACTGGATGTTCATCAGACCGATGAACTCCTGGGTGTCGTCGTAGAAGCCTTCGTACGTCAAGAGCTGCTGCAAAAACGCTATGAGCTGAATCGTGTCGTACTTGTCCGGTTTCGGGAGGTTGATGTCCTTCAAGTACAAAACGAGCCTCTCCGAGTCGCGAGGACGGAGCACCCTGTGAGCGACGCCGCTCGTGTTCTGAGGCTGCCCGCAACACTGTGCGAGCTTCTGGATCACGTTCGACGCGGTCGTCTGCGCGGAGCACGCGATCGTCGCGACGGAAGTCGATCGCAGTCGCGCGAAACAGTCGTCGAGCACCAGCGCTTTCCCACATCCCTCCGGCCCGACGAGCACAAACGGCTGACCCGATTCTAACCACGGCATGACCAGCGACTGCACTTGCGCAACCGCATCGACCATGACGACGCCGCGCCACTTCCCTTCCAGGATCCCAGCGGGGGGAGCTTCGGATCGGTCGATGGAAGAGGCGGCGACGTGAAGCAAGTCCTGCTCGCCGAGGAGTTTTGAAAGTTCGTTCAAAAAATCCTTCCTCGCTTTCGTCGCCATATTCGACGCGAGACCGCGGGCGAGACCACGCGCGAACGCGCGTCTGCTGTCCGCGCCCACGAGGTGACTGAGCGCGTTCTTGATCGTTCCGACCTTCGTCGTGCGCGTGGCGTTCGGGAGCTTCAACGCGCGAGACAGCGCCTTGAAGAAGTAGTCGTTGCACCAAGCTTCCAAGTGGCCGCGGATGTTCTCCGGCTGTTTCGCTAACCATCCCTTGACGATGAGCGAAGGGTCCACGGCTTCTTCGGACAGGAAAAGCATCGCGGTGCGAGATACCGTAGCTGGTGATGCAAACTTAAGATCGTCGCACTCGAAGATGAAGTTCACGTTGGATCCAAACTGAATGCGCTCGCCGGATGGGAGCGTTAAAAGGCGATTATCGTCCAACACGGAGTTGAGCGACTCGATCCACTCCGGGTCGACGTCGCCGTCGCAGATGATCCAGCTGTGCTGATCCAGTGATTCCTTCACGACTTGCCTCGCGGCATCCGTGAGCACGCCGTCGAACCACTCTCTTGTGTCCATGTCCATGTGACCCAACAACTGCTGGCGGTGGATCGCCTTCGGGTTCATGACGTGACGCTTCACCGGGCGGCCGAGTTTCTTGTACGCCCCTTCGAGAATTTGCCATAGCGTGGACTTGCCCGAGCCGGACGGGCCGACGATGATGATGCCAATGCGCTGCGAGCACGCGATGTGCAGCTGAAGAACCTTCTCCACTTGCGAGGGTACGTCTTCGTAGTGTTTTTCTGCGAGAACAAGTCGTATCGCGCCCTCTAATTCAGCGTCGCTCACGTCGGTCACCTTGACGCCTGGGTACACGTCGTTGAGCAATTCCGCGAATCGCCGCCCGTCCGTGAAGGTAAGCTTGGGAAGTGTAGTCACCCTGACCGCGCGAATGATGAGCTGCGACTCAAGTTCCGCGTCCACGGGTGGTCCGACGCCGGTGCTGGCAGCGGCGCGGGCGTCACGCAACAGCTTCCCGGCGATGCCGAGCACGGTCTTGAGGGCTCGGAGTCCCCAGTCGTAGTGTTGCTGTGGCGACAACAGCTGCTTGCTCAGAGAGAAGAGCGAGACGAGCTTACTCCCGAGCTGTCGCGCGGTCATGAATCCCTCGGCCAGAAGAATCACCTCCGCGATGAGCTCAAAGTTTGGCACCGTCATCGCCACGGAGCGGAAGAGCTGCTTGAGGTTATCAGGGAGCTTACTGCGCCCACCGTATCCCTTGCCTGCGGGGTTGAGCGTGACGAAGATGCCCGCGTCGTGGTTCAATTTAAAGTCCCGACCCATGAAATGCATCGCAGACTGTCGCGACTTGAGCGCCGCTTGAATCATCTGGATTTGTGACGACACCGCAGAAAGGACTTCCTCTTCGAGGCGGTTGAACTCGTCAAAGCAACCCCACGCGCCGCACTTCAGAAGACCCGTGAAGATGCGTCCCATGGACTTGAAATCGAACTCTTCGTCGCAGTTGAACACGAGGACTTGTCGACCCATCGCCTGCCCTAAAGCCTTGACGGACTCTGTTTTACCCGTACCCGCGGGGCCGTAAGGATTCCCGCCGTAACCCAAGTGCATCCCTTGAGTCAGCGTGAGGTAACACTTGTCCGTGAGAGGCGTGTACACGAGTCGCGGCGCGTTGCCTTGGTATTCGTAGCTGTACGAGAACAACCCATTATCCATCCGCACCGCGACTTCTCCGCCGCGTCCGCGCTCGTAATACCTGAGCTGTCGCTGCCAACACCACTGACCTACGTCTTGGCACCGATCCTTCCGCAGCTGATCCACGACGTCGATGGAGTGAATGAGATCCATCACCAAGCTCTGCACCTTCAGCTGCATGACGCGCATGCCTTCGAGGTCGAATGACGTGTACTCTTGCAGCTGCTGTCCGAGCTCGCTCGAGAGATCGCGAAGACTCCCGCGTGAAATCGCGGACTCTGCCTTGCGCGAGAAGTGGACTTGCTCCGCGAGGCTCAAAACTTGCGACGGAAACGCTTCGTAATCCTTCGTCGAGAGGCACTGGACGAGCATGTTACTGAGCGAGTTGACCATGCCATCCGCGATATCCGCGAGCCAAACTTCTACAGCCTCGCTGACGACGACGGGTTTGAGCAGCGGCACGACCTCGCCTTCGATGGATTTCATCGCCGTGATGCTCCCTGCGCCTTCGGTGAACACGACGGAGTGTATGCCGGCGAAGAGTTTCTTCAGATGCGCTTGGATCACCTCCGGATTCTTCGCCTGTCCTAAGATTTCTAAGAGGTCGTCGTCGCCGATGAAGTAGAATCGCGGCAGCATCGAGCGTTTCTCTTCGAGGTATTCCGCCAGCGCTTTCTGGCACATGTCGAGTTGCGTGGAAATTTCGCTGAGGTGACTATCACGCATGCGGTACTGCGCGAAAGCCTTCACGAGCGGGTTGACGCTAATCGCTTGCATAATGGTCTGGAAGTCTTCGTCCACGCGCCGGAACCGCTGTTGTTCGTGCGGGAGCGCACCGCGCGCGAATATAGGCTTTAAATAGAGCCACTTTCGCTGGATAGCGTTCATGTGCGTCAGTCGGTCGGACAACGTCGCCATCATGGTCTCCCAGACGCTCGTTTCTTCCCTGAACGGCCCAAAGAACGGCGAGTCTTTCAGCGACGACACGAGGTTCTGGTTGTCCGCGACCTCGGTGAACAGGTCCTTCCACTCTTTGATGAGCGATACGATCCCGCCCTTAGGACCTTGCATCGTGTGACTGATGAGCGAAAAGTTACGATCGAGGCCCCAGACTTTCAGCTGATGCAGCGCCTCGCGCAGTGTAACCTCGCCTTGCGCTTGCGAGTGCAACGTTTTCAGTTCGTCCGCTTTTTCAATCAAAAGGTCGGCTTTGTCGAGGAAGTGTTGGAGCGTCAAGTTTTCGCGCGTCACCGCCTCCGGGCCCTTTGTCGGAAATCTAAGAATCGAGAAGAGCTGCGCCCAGTGCGAGCTCTCCCATCCTTCACCGCGGCAAAATTTCAGACCCGGGAGCGCCCGTTTATACTCGTCGATTTGCTCGAGCAGCAACACCGCGATGGCGTCTTTGGACTCGCTCTCGCGCACGCGCTCTCCCCACTTCGCCATGAAGTCGTCGAGCTCGTATAGCCTACCGCGGATCGAAATCCAGTCTCGGTTCGAGAGTCCGTTGCGTTCGTTGATGAACTCGCCGAAGCGACCCCACGCAGTCTTTGTGGATTCGATATCCACGGCGACGTCGTCGAGAATAGAAAACTTTGGCCTCGGCATATTGAAGTGCTCGCAGTCCAAGCACAGCTTGTTCCCGTCCTCTCGAAGCTCTTGCAGCGCACGGTAGTCGTCCTCGAGCTTGCCGTTGATCAACGAAGGATCTCCCGATGGCATGCCCTTCGGCTTGAACTCGTGCCATCGCGCGCTGAACGCTTCCGCTTTGGACTCGAACTCCGCGATTTTCGCGAGAATCACGCCCTTGAGGTTTTCCTTTTGCATCTCCAGGTTCGTCTCCATCTGTCCCAGCTTCGTCGAGAGGTTCTCCCACTCCGAATCCAACGAAGAGAAGTCCATCGCCGCCGCCATGTGTGCGCCCGTGCCGCCGGACTGTTTCAGGAGCTTCGCGAGATCGCCGACTTGCCATCGTAATTTTGACATGCGCCCGGAGAACTCCGCCATCAGCTTTTGCGCTTCAATTCGTAAGTTTCCAATTTCCTCAACCGTCTGCGCGTTCGTGTCTAGCACAATCTTGCCGGACGCGATGAACGCCTCCATCTCTTCCTTCGAGCGCAGGACTTTCCGCTGTAAGCATCCGGACAGCGCGTCCTGCAGCTCTTTTATCTGCTTCTCCACCGCCGACTTGAGCGGTATGCACGAAATCGTGTAGCAGTCGACTTTAATCTCCAATGGAATGCGGTCCGCTTGTTTCATCGCCGTCTTCACGAGCGTGTATCCTTCCTCGAAGTCTTTTGAGTCCGCGTATTGCGTCTCGACAAACGAATCGAGGTCGACGGTACCGAGCGCGACCCAGTCCGCGTATTTTTTTTGCTCGTCCGCGAGTTTGACGAAGAGCGCTTCGGTTTTTTCGTACACCTTCGCGCACCCGGCGGCGCCGACCTGCGAGTCCATCATCCCGCGGAAGAACCCCGCTTTTTCGCTCGCGTCGCTGACGCCTTTGAAGACGAGGGGGAGGTTCAGGAAGTCTTTCACCTGCTTGTAGTGCGCGGTGCGAATCTCCTCAAGTGGCGGGTCGAACTGAAGCTTGCGTTGCTTGAACACGAGGTTGACGGTGACCTGCGGCAACATCTCGTTCAACGTCTCGAGCCCGCGGTGGTACTGGTACTCCAGCGCCTTGTACAGCTGGTGGTCCCAGTGCACCCTCCACGCGCCTTGCAAATCTTTACGGAACTCCGTCTCGAGGTTCAGAAATATCGCTCTGAGCTCTTTTACCGCTCGCTTCCACGCCTCTTTTTGTCGAACGAGGTCCATGGCGAACAACGCGCACACCTTTTCCGCGAGCGTCCGGTGCCACTTTCGAAGCCGGCGGTTCTTGTCCGTTAAAACCCCGGCGACGCCTTGGAGTTTACCGATGTACTTCTCCAGCGCGGTCGGGTTGTTCCACGTGATGACCTTTCCGAGGCCGTCCTTTGGGTTCGTTAAGACGCTCTCGAACTTGACCGCGTCGTCGAGCATCATCGGCTTCTGGCACGTGATCATCTCAGACGCGATGTTGTTGTAAAAGTTCGCGACTTGGCGCAAGACCATGCCGTGTCGGTAAAATTTCCTCGCCGTGTCCGCCTCCGCGGCGATGTCCCTTCGTATCGTGAACCCCAGCGCGGAGAGCTGTCTGACCTCGCGCAGCAGGCTGACGAGTTCGGAGTTGTAGTGCAGTTTCACGTGACCCGTGGAGGACGAGTCGAGGTCCATCAACTTCGATCCAAGGTCGAGCTTGAAGTAGTCGAGGCGAGAGATGATACCCTCTTGCCACTCATCGAAGAGGTTTTTCTTGAGTAGCCTTATGTCGCGGTGCAACTCCTTAGACTCGCGCATCAGCTCTATGCCTTGTTGCCCCGCGGCGTCCTGCTTCGCATCTCGCAGTCGGTTTCCGCTCTTATCGTGCGACACGACCACGAGCGCGCCGCACACCTCTTCGGCGACGGCGACGCGCTCCAACGCTTGCACGGTCCACACAACCGCATCGACGACTTCGGTCGTGTTTCGTCCTACCCTCGCTGCGGCTTTTCCGCTCTGCCCGTACCTGAGCAGCGCGTTCGCTCGCTTATCGCAGTCACTTTTTATCGTAGACAGAAACTGCTCGACCGTGTCCGCGAGCTGTTTTCGTTCACCAGCGAGCGCGTTCGCGACCGCCGGCCGTCGAAGGAGCTCTGCGTACCGAGCAACCTCTCGTAATACCTGGTGCGGTTGCGCCATCGCGGCGCTGCGCTCGTCCCCGTGCTTCTTCACCGCGGATGCCAAGGAAGGGAGAAGTCTCGCGCCGAAGTGTTCCCGCAGCTTCTGCGACATCCTGTCCTCGATCGGACGCATGCGTTCGTCGTAGTCGCTGCACGCGGCTTGCCACGTCGCCTCCGTAAAGTCGCTCACTCGAAGAGGGTCGATCCCGTTGAACGGGCCGAACACCTCGGAAAGCGTCAGCGATCTCGATTCCTCGGACGTGAGAAGCTTTTCGAGCTCCGCTTGCGCTTCTCGCATCTTGAAAACCTCGTCCAAACGCTCGCGCGCTTTCACGATCGTGGCGTCCGCGAACGCGGGACCGGTCCACGCGCCCTGCCACGTCATCGACGTCAACTCGTTCGCGGTCTTCTCCCACTTCGCGAGTAGCCGGTGACCGAACCGCAACGTCCCTTCCACGGTCTTGAACGAATCGCTCCACACGTTCACGTCTCGAAGCTTGCGTTGCACGTGCGCGACGAGGGACGAGCCGATGAGTTTCATCAAGTGCTCCGCGCGTCGCTGCGGAAACGCTCGTTTCCCGCGCTCGTCCGGTATTCCCCACGCGACGTCTAAGCAGTCGTAGCACGTGTCCACGAGCTCGAGGGCTTCCTCGTCCGGCAGCGCGTTTAATCTCTCGAAGCGCTCTTTCATCGGTTCGAACGCGCGATACATCTCGTTCGCTCGCGCTTTAAGCTTCGGTCCCGCCTTTCGCGCGAACGCGATCTCGCTCCAGAGCTTGAACTCGTCCAGCGGCGACGCGATCCCGACGAGCGGCGCGTCCCCGGGGTCGACGCTCGCGTCCTTCGACCCGCCCGTGAGCCGCAGGACGTTACCCAGCCCCGCCTCGAGCTCCGCGACCAAGCTCATGAGCTTGGAGTCGATCATTCCACCTCGCGTTCCCTCGCTCAGCAGCGGACCGTACACGGAGTGCAGCTGATGGTACAGCGACTCCACGGGCGAGTGCGAGATGGTCGAGACGTTCACCGACCCCGGGACGTCGGAAGCCGTGAGCGCCCTCGGGACGAGCTTCGTGAGGACGACCTGGCACGCGGACGACGTGTCGAACGACACGACGTTCCCGCACCGGACGTCCCCGCCCGCGTACGACGTCGCTTGGAACACCGTCGTTGTCGGGTCGTCCAGGAACGCTCGCATCGCGCCGTCCTCGTCCGAGGCGAGGCGCGCGTACAGCGCGTCGCGCGTGGACGCCGTCGACACGGCATCGAGCACGGTGTTCAGGACGAACTCCGCCCTCACGTCGCCCATGTCGATACGACCGTCGCGGACCGCGCACGCCACCTCGCGCCGTCCGCTGTGACGGGCCGCGCGCGACAGCGTTGACGTCATTTTCAAAACTTATTGTTGTTGACATGACTGAGTTGACATCGACGTCGCCGCTGCCGCGCACTCGACGACGGCGCGAGGGTTCGTGCACGCCTCCGCGAAAATGGCGTTCGACCTGGAGGCGAAGGCGCTGGAGGAGTGCATCACGGACAGAGACAAAGTGTTCGTGACGACCGCCGGGGGCGTCGACGGCCTCGCGGAGAAGCTCGGGTCGAATCTGAAGCTCGGGCTCTCGGGAAGCGCGTTGACGGACGAGGCGTTGGATGCGCGCAAAGCGGCGTACGGGACGAACACGTTCGAGTACCCGCCGCCGAAATCGTTCTTGTGCCTGTGCCGCGAAGCCCTGAACGACATCACCGTGCAGATCCTATGCTTCGCCGCGGTCGTCAGCATGATCGTCGGCACCGCGGTCACGGAGGAGCGCGAGCACTACGCATATTTAGAAGCCATCGCGATCATCCTCGTCGTCTTCGTCGTCGTCTTCCTGCAAGCGTACATCGACTTCTCAAAAGAGAAGAAGTTCAGGGCGCTCAACAGCGTGAAGGATAACTACACCGTGAAGGTCGTCAGAGGCGGCGAGGTCGTCGCGGTCACCGCGGGCGAGATTCTCGTGGGCGACCTCGTCGAGCTCGCGGCTGGGGACAAAGTCCCCGCGGACGGCGTCTTCGTCGAGGGGAGCAAGTTCAAAGCGAACGAGTCCGCGATGACGGGAGAGCCCATCGACATCGCCAAAGACCGCGAAAAAGACCCGTTCGTACTGTCCGGGACGTCCATCTCCGAGGGCTCCGGGCGAATGATCGTCGTCGCGGTGGGCGCGAACTCGCAGTGGGGCGTGATCCTGAAGACGCTCATCGTCGAGCCGAACAGCACGCCGCTGCAAGACAGGCTCGACGTTCTCGTCGTGACGATCGGTAATTTTGGCATCGGCGCGGCGATCCTGACGTTCGTCGTCTCGATGATTCGCTGGACCTCGGAGGGCGCGAGCGGCGAAGGATGGGACGGCACGAAGGTGTTGCAGTACCTCATCAACAGCATCACGATCGTCGTCGTCGCGATCCCGGAGGGGCTCCCTCTCGCGATCACCCTAGGCCTCGCGTTCGCGATGCGCAAGATGATGCAAGATCAGAACCTCGTGCGCAGGCTCGAGGCGTGCGAGACCATGGGCAGCGCGACGCAGCTCAACGCGGACAAGACCGGGACGTTGACGCAGAACCGCATGACCGTCACGGACGCGTACCTCGGCGGGAAACAATACGGCGAAGGCGACGTGCCTCCCTCGGACGTCTCCGACGCGTTCGCGTCGATGCTCGCGGAGAGCATCTGCGTCAACTCGGACGCGAACCTCGCGATGAACGAGAACGGGACGGTCGACCACATCGGCTCGAAAACCGAGTGCGCGCTTCTGCAGCTCGTCGAGGACCTCAGAACCGCGGGTAAGGGCAACCTCGAAGAGTCCGACGGGTTCGCGTACTACCGAGGACGCGAGAAGCACAAGGTCGAGCAGCGGTACCACTTCACGTCCGCGAGGAAACGCATGAGCACCGCGATCGGGATGCATCACTCTGGCTCGACGCAAGGCACGCGCCTGCACTGCAAAGGCGCGTCCGAGATCGTCGTGAAGCTCTGCACGAAACAGATGATGGCAGACGGAACCGTGGAGCCTTTCGGCGCGGACGACCTTAAAAGCGCCGAGGAAGCGATCACGCAGATGGCCTCTCGCGGTCTGCGCACGCTCTGCATCGCGTATTCAGAAATGCAAGTCGATCCGTCCACGCTCGACCCCGAGAGACCTCCCGAGGAGAACCTGACGTTGATCGGGATCGCCGGGATCAAGGATCCGATCCGACCGGAAACCGCGGAGGCAGTCGCGCTGCTGCGGAACGCAGGCGTGACCGTTCGCATGGTTACCGGAGACAACGCGCTCACCGCAGAGGCGATCGCGCGCGAGGCTGGAATTCTCGTCGACGGCGACGACGGGCTCATCCTGGAAGGCCCGGTGTTTCGCAAGATGAGCAGAGCGGAGCAAGAGGCGGTCGCGGTGAAGATCAAAGTGCTCGCGCGTTCGTCCCCGTCCGACAAGCTGATGTTGTGCGAGGTGCAAAAGGCCTTGGGCGAGGTCGTCGCCGTCACCGGCGACGGCACGAACGACGCGCCCGCGCTCAAGGAAGCCGACGTCGGGTTCGCGCTCGGCATCGCGGGCACGGAGATCGCGAAAGAGGCGTGCGATATCGTCATCTTGGACGACAATATTCGGTCCATGGCGAAGGCGGTGCTCTGGGGCAGGAACGTCTTCATGTCGATCCGGAAGTTCTTGCAGTTTCAGCTCGTCGTGAACGTCGTCGCGGTGACGCTGAACTTTTTCTCCGCGTGCTACGGCCTCGAAGAACTCCCGCTCGGTCCGGTGCCGCTCCTGTGGGTGAACATGATAATGGACAGCATGGGCGCGCTCGCGCTCGCGACGGAGCCGCCGTCGCCGGACTTGATGAAACGCCAACCCTTCGGAAGGAGCGCGCCGCTCGTGAACCAGGAGATGTGGAGGAACATCTGCGTCCAGGCCTTCTACCAATTCCTCGTGTGTCTCATCTTGCTGTTCGCAGGGAAGGAGATGCTGGGGATCGACGTCGACGACGGAGACTCCGAACACCAAACGCTTCAGCTCAACTCCGTCATCTTCAACACGTTCGTGATGATGCAGATATTCAACGAGATCAACTCACGCAAGATCGCCGACTTTAACATCCTGGACAACATCCAAAATTCGCCAATCTTCTGCGGCATCATCATCGTCACGTTCTTGACGCAGGTGGCGCTCATCGAGGGCGTCGGGCGCACCGTCGTCGGTCCCGCGATCGGTTTCATGAACCTGACCACCGCGGAATGGTTCTGCTCCATCGGGTTCGGGTTCGGTTCGATCCCCGTCGGTTTCTTGATGCGCGTCTTACCGCTGAAGTACTTCCCCGGGACGACGGACGAGGCCGCGGGCGCCGCGGCGCAAGAGAAAGCGCTCGCTGCAATCGCCGCCGCGAACTTAGAGATCGACAGAGCCGCCGCGGAGAATGTCACGCTCGTCGATGAGACGGTGGCGAAGAAGCGGTGGAAAAGAGCTCGAGCGTTTGCGAACGCGTACGCTGCCCTCACGTCTCCTGTGACGCAGAAGCTCGTGAACTCGGGCGCACGCGCGAGAGGACACACGCCGACGCGGACGAGAAGCAACGTCGAGGGAGACGACTTAGGTTTAGGGGTCGGCAGTGGGATATCCGAATCTGGGACGACGGTGAAGGACGCGACGGAGACGGAGGACCGCCTTCGCGGAGAGACGGCGGTCAAGTTCAAGGGCTTTGGGAAGGAATAACGAAAGAACGGCGTGACGCAATACATCGCTACGTTTAATATTCCGAAAAGTTAGAATGTCCCGACGCTTTCGCGTGCTCCAGCGCTTCCTTCTCGCCTTTCAGGCCTTTCTGACAGACTAAACACCGAAGCGTGAAATTCGCGGTGTCCGTAAACTGCCTCGCCGCGTGCGCTTCGTTCACGACCTTCGAGGCTTTGCGCCCCGCCGCGTCCGCGGCGGGACCTCGCGACGGGAACATCGTGATGTCCATGTCGTGCGGCGCGCCCTCGTACGTCAAAACCATCGCATCGTAGTGGAGACCATCGTACAGTAGCATGACGCGTTCGGGATATCCCTCGCCCTGGCCGTACACGTCGCACCTCTTGGTTTGTATATCATACGCCGCGATCTCGCGCTTGAAGTGTTTCGCGAGTATGGAGAGCTCGACCGCGCCGCCCCAGTGGTTCGATTCGAGGATCCAGCGGCAGTACTCCGCGTTGGGTTTCCCTAAGAACCCGTCGTTGTACGTGAATGCGTCACCAGACACGACGTCCGCGATGACCTTCCTCAGCGCCGGCGCGTCGCGCAGCGAACGGTTCATGACGTACCCCACGGCGTTGAACAGGCACGAGTTGTCGCTGTCGATGACCCGCCGCGTCGCGACGGTGCCGTCGTCGTCCTCGCGCGACGCGCCGTCGCCGCGCGAGGACGGCGCGTCGTTCCCCGCGTCCACGCGCGCGGACTTCGCGGGGGGGTGCGCGTCGTCCAACGACGCCGCTATCGCGCGCGCGAGCGCCTCGTCCTCGTCCTCCGCGGTCGTCGCGTTCGAACCCGCGCCCGCGCCGGGGGTGGGTGCCGCGGCCGCGGGCGCCGCCGCGGCCGCGGACGCGCGCACGGTGACGCTCTCGCCGTTCGCGATGCCGACGGAGGAACAGCTCGCGGCGTCCCCGTCCGCGGGCGCGAGCGGCTTCGGTGGGAACCCGCACAGGAGCTCCTGCCGAGACGGCTCGATGGCGGTCTTCTCGTGCACCGCGGCTTTCAAGTCTCCGACCGTGGCGCCGTCGGCGAGCTCGACGGTATGCTGCCCGTCGGGCGCGCGGAGACGGACGCGCATGTCGACGACCGGGTGCGGCGCGGCGCGTCCGAGGCGCGGCGCAATCTGAGATCTAGGGTCGGCACGTCGTTGTTATTTCTCGTCGTGATGCCACGTCGCCCTCGCGCATTGCCGAGCGCGCCGCATTGCCCCGTCCACGGCTGCTCGAATCTCCCGGGCGAGGTTCCGCCCGCGCACGCGCCGATGCTCCGTCACGCCGCGCGCGTCGCGTTCGCCGCGGCGCGGCGCCCACCCGCCGCGGCGCACGAATCCCTCGCCCCCCGCGCGTTGTCCACGAGTAAGGGTTCCCTCGACGAGAAGGCCCCCGCGAACGCGGCGGAGGACTCCGCCGCCGCGCGAAGAGCGACCGCGGAAAAGTTAGCGGCGAAGGACGTGCAGAGCTGGAGCAGCCCGCTGTTCTCGCACGTCGAGGTGGACGTCGACGACGGGCGCGCCATCCCGCGGTGGGCGAACTACGTCTTCGTCGCCGCCGTCGTCGCCGTGTTCGGGTACTGCGGTCACTTCGCGTACCAAGGCGAGACGAGGAAAGCGGAGGCGAGGGAGAGGGCGCGATCGCAGACGGAGGAGCGCGCGCGCCGTGCCATCGACGGCGGCGCGCTGAGGGAGCACCGAACGCGGAGCTTCCTCGACCCCGGAGAGGGAGACGACGACCCGTTCGACGGGCTGTCGCCGGAGGAGATCGCCAAATTAGCAGAGGGGGAGGGGAAGCGAGAGACCGAGGGCGGGGCGTAGCGTAGCGTACAGTAGCTTTATGATACAGTAGTTGTAGACGACGCGCGATCCGCGCGAACGATTCATCTCGATTGAAGAAGCGCACGCGGGCGCGGAGTGGAGCGACGCGGGTGGTTTCGCGGCGGCGCGGAGGAGAGACCGACGGAAAAAAATTCAGAACTTTTTCAAACCATTTCTCGATCGAACCCGCCGATCAAATGTTTTTTCTCGAAAGCAAAAATCGCGTCACTTCATCGACTGACCGACCATTGGCCGGTGAAGCTGCTCGCGCTCACATCACAGCACGGTTTGAAATTCAGAGAGCTTCACACGCGAGCGCGCTGCGCGAGATTAGCAGCAGCGCGTCGCCATGCACATCAAGCAAGTGGTTGTGGAGGGGTTCAAGACCTACCGCGAGCAGACCGTGGTCGAGTTCGAGCCGCACCTGAACTGCATCGGTACGTCCGTCGCGTGTTTCGCGTTCGCGCAGACCGCGCGCCATCTTGAATCGAGTCTCGTCCTTCGACGCCCCGACGCCGCCACCGTCCGCTCACGTCCTGACGCCGCGCACCCTTCTTCGTCTTCCTCTTCCCCCACGCAGTCGGCGCGAATGGTTCAGGGAAATCGAACCTCTTCCACGGTGCGCGCGCGTCCTCTGCTCACCCCACCCCGCGTCGTCGAATCGTTTTGCCCAGACCGCCCGAAAAACGAGATCTGAACGCGCGCTGACGCCCCCCCTCCCGCCGTCCCTCCGTCCACAGCCATCCGGTTCGTGCTCTCGGACATCTTCTCCAACCTGCGAGCGGATGAGCGACAGAAGCTCCTGCACGAGGGCGCCGGGCACGCGGTGATGTCCGCGTACGCGGAGATCGTCTTCGACAACAGCGATAACCGCCTCCCCGTGGACCGCGAGGAAGTTCGCCTGCGAAGAAGCATCGGCCTGAAGAAGGACGAGTACTACCTGGACAAGAAGCACATCACGAAAGCGGAGGTGATCAACCTCCTCGAGTCCGCGGGTTTCTCGAGGACGAACCCGTACTACTGCGTCAAGCAAGGCGAGATCATGAAGATGGCGACGATGCAGGACGAAGAGCGCCTCGACCTCTTGAAAGAGATCGGCGGGACGTCCGTGTACGAGGAGAAGCGAAGGGAGTCGCTGAAGATCATGGACGACACGAAGTCGCGTCGGGATCAGATCCAGGAGACGGTCGATTTCATCGAGTCCAGGCTCGCGGAGCTGGACGAGGAGAAGGACGAGCTCCAGGCGTACATGGACCACGACCGCGCGCGGCGTTCGCTCGAGTACGCGATTCACGAGAAGGAACTCAGCGAGACGCGAGCGAAGCTGGACGACGCCGAGGAGAAGCGCAGGCTGCACGTGGACAAGGCGAGGGACGAGGACGAGCGCGCGCACGCGCTGCACGACGAACTGAAGCAGACCGAACGCGAGTGCAAAGACCGCGAACGTGCCGTCGCCGTCGCCAAGGAGGAGTTGTTAACCGCGGACATCGAGCTCCGGGTCGCGGTGGAGAAGAAGACCGCCGCGGACCTCGACGTGCAGGAGCTCGGGGAGCAACTCGCCGCGGGCGACGAAGCGTTGAAGCTCGTGCAAGGGGACCAAGCGCAGCTGGACCAGCAAGTCGCGGAGACGCGGACGAAGATTGACGCGGTCAAGCCGAAGGTGGACGCAGAGACGCGACGCGAGGAAGCAGCCGCGGCGGAGATCGCGGAGGTGAACCGCCGTCTGCAGGTGCTGCACCAGAAGCAAGGCCGCGCATCGCAGTTCGCGACGAAGCAAGAGCGCGACAAGTGGCTGAAGGCGCAGGTGAAGGACTGCGAGGGCACGCTCGCAAGGAAAGCGGACGAGATTGATATCCTTAAAAAGGACGTCGACAAACTCCGTAAGCGCATCGACACGGACAAGAAGGACGCGGCGAGCATCAAAGCGAAGCTCGCGGAGGAGGAGGCCGCGCTTCAGGCGTCGGACGGGGAGTACCAGACGAAGATCGCGGCGAGGAACAAGGCTCAGGACGAACGCAAGGAGCTGCAGAGGAGGGACGCGGAGCTCGACTCGGAAGTCGCGTCCAAGACGGACGAGGTGAAGCGACGCGATAAGCAGCTTGAGTTCACGATGCCGCGCGAGCTCTTCCGCGGGCTGTCTGCGGTGCAGAGGATCGCGAAGGACCACAGCATCAAGGGCGTGCACGGTCCCCTCATCGAGCTCATGGAGTGCGACGAGCGGTTCTTCGCCGCGGTCGAGGCGTCCGTGACGAACCAGCTGTTCCACGTCGTCGTCGATAACGACGACGTCGCGTCGAAGATCATCGAGTACTTGAACAAGGAGAAGGCTGGAAGAGTGACGTTCTTGCCCTTGAACCGTCTGCAGAACCGCCCGCGCGAGTACCCGGACTCCCAGGACGTGTTCCCGATGCTGAGCAAGATTCGCTTCGACGACAAACTCCGCCCGGCGTTTGACAAACTGTTCGGCAACGTGCTCATCTGCAGGAACCTCGACGTCGCGGTGAAGTACGCGGGGAGCACTAACCTCGACTGCGTCACCATGGAGGGCGACTGCGTGTCGAACCGCGGTGCGATCAGCGGTGGGTACCAAGACTCTGGTCGCTCGAGGCTGATCAACATGAAGATGCTTCAACAGACGCAGCGGCTCAGGGCGGAACTCAGGAAGGAGAGCGCGGAGGTGAAGGACAAGCTGCAGACCGCGGAGCAAGCGGTGACGGGGGTGTTGGGGGACATTCAGCGCATGGAGTCTGCGCGGAGGCACCGCCTCACCGCGGTCGATCGCCTCAGGGCGGAGGGCAAAGACGTCGCCACGGCGTGCGCGCTCGCGGAGGAGTCCCTCGGCGTCAAGGAGAAGACGATCGCGACGATTCAAATCACCGTGGGCGATCTGGAAGCCCAAGCGGCGGACCTCGCGGCGGAGATCGACACCCCACTCGACGCGAAGCTGACGTCGGACGAGTCCAAGGAGCTGAAAGAGCTTAACCCTCGCCTCGACAAGCTCAAGGAGGAGCGCCTCGCCGCGGCGGCGGCGCGATTAGCGGCGGAGGCTGAGCTCGGGGAGCTTCGCGCGGTTCTCGAGTCTAACCTCGAAAGGCGGCAGCACCGGATCGAGGAGACCACCACGGAGGTGGACATGTCCGGTCTGATGACCGCTCTCGCGCGCGCGGAGGCGGAAGCTGCCGCGGCGGCGGCGGTAGAGGCGGAGGCGAGCGCGAGGCACACGGAAATCGCCGCGAAGGTCGCCGCCGCGACCTCTGGGGTGAGAGAGTCGCAAGGGAAACTGGATCAGCTACTGAACGAGAAGGACGACAACAAGGCCGGTCTCGAGGCGGACGAGCGCGAGATGGAGGATCTCATGTCCAAGCGCGCGACGCTTCAGGCGAAGCGCGAAGGGCTTCAGCGGAAGATTCGCGAGCTCGGGTCGCTGCCCTCGGATGCGTTCGAGAAGTACCGCGGGAAAGCGCTCAAGTCCCTGCATTCGCTGCTGAGCAAGACGAACGAGCAGCTCTCGAAGCTCAGTCACGTGAACAAGAAAGCGCTCGATCAGTACCAGCAGTTCACGGAGCAGCGCGAGGCTTTGGAGATCCGAAGAAGCGAGCTGATGAAGGGGCACGAGAAAATAAAGGAGCTCATGTCGTACCTCGACCAGAAAAAAGACGAGGCGATCGAGCGCACGTTCAAGCAAGTGTCTCTGAACTTCCGCGAGGTTTTCTCCAAGCTCGTTCCCGGCGGAAAAGGCGAGCTCGTGATGCAGCGCAAGAAGCCGACCGCGGGCGGCGCAGAGAATACCCCCCCCACGGGCGGGAAGGAGCCTCACGCCGCGCAAGGGTTCGCGGAGAAGTACAGCGGCGTGAAGATCAAGGTGTCCTTCGGCGCGGGGGAGACGATGCAGATGAAGCAGCTCAGCGGCGGGCAAAAGACCGTCGTCGCCGTCGGGCTCATCTTCAGCATCCAGAGGTGCGACCCGATGCCGTTCTACTTGTTCGACGAGATCGACGCCGCGCTGGACCCGCAGTACCGTACCGCGGTGGCAGCGATGGTGCGCGCGCAGGCGGATGGCGGGACGCAGTTCATCACGACGACGTTCCGCCCGGAGCTCGTGAAGGTCGCGGGGTGCATCCAGGGCGTGCAGCACTCGCACAAGGTGAGCAACGTCCGGGAAGTGTCGCTTGAGGAGGCGCTGCACTTCGTCGGGGACGCGGGTATCGGCTCCGGCGCGGGCGCGGCGAAGCCGGCGGCGAAGCCGGCGGCGACCCCGAAAACCGGGGGTGCGAAACGTCAGCACGAGTCCGAGGAGGACGACGAGGAGGACGACGACGAGGAAGAGGAGGAGGCGAGGGACGACGACGACGAGGAGGAGGAGGAGGAGGAGGAGGAAGAAGAAGAAGAAGAAGAAGAGTGAGCGGACGATGCACGCACGACGGACGCGCGTAACGAATAGACGACGACACGCGACGCAAGAGCAGCGGCGACGGCTTGTAATAACGAGACGACGAAACGAACCCGACGCCTGCCTGCGCCGCCCGCCGGTCAAACCAATTTCCGACCGCTAACAATTGATAATTTCGTCGCTCTCTTGTCGCGCGCCGACACTTCGCGCGCGCATCGCGATCATCACACCTCGACGAGAGCGATGCCGAAGTTCAATCAAAGGGTGGCGCTGAACGGCGCGGTGGGATTCATGCCCCCGAGCACGCCCGCGGCGGTGGCGAATCCGATCGGCATCCGCGAGGAACCGAACGGCGGAATGATGACCGACGCGGAGATCGAGATACAGATGGACCTCATCCGGCTGCGCAAGTTACTGAAGACGACGCACGAGATGAACGAGGCGGGCAAGCCGGACGGACATCAAGAGATACATCGCGCGTGGGACGAGATTCGCTGGATGAAGGAGCAGATATTCGCGGGAGAAGCAGCCTTCCTCGAATCGAAGGGAAAGCCGCCTTTCGTACCGAGAGCGAAAGCGGCGAAAGCGAAGTGACGCACTGACTTTCGCGTCGTGCGCAAGTTAGTCTTAGCTTAGCTATTCGTCTATCTATCAATAGTCGGACTCTTCACCTTCTCCACCCCGGCTCGCACGAGCTCGTCGAGCTCGTCGCCCCACCCGAGCAACCGCGCGAGCTCCGCGAATCCGGCGTCGCAGTCGCCGAGGAACAGCGCGTCGCGGCGATTGTCCTCGCCAAAGTTCAGCCCGGCACCCCTCCCGACGAGCCTGCTGAACTCCCGCATGCGCTCGTCCATCTCCCCGACCTTCTCTCGGTTCACTAAGAACCGAGGGACGTCCTCGTTCGGGAAATCGATCAGCCCCGCGAACGGGTGCACTTCCAGGGAAGTCCCCGCGATCACGAGCAAGTCGCACTCGGGAAAGTCCCTCCGCGCGAGCGTGTGGAACCGCTCCGGGAGGTTCTCCCCGAAGAACACGATGTCCGGCTTGACGAGCTCGTCGCAATCTTTACACCGCATCGGGATCCCGTCGTCCACGTGTTGCCTCACCTCGTCCACGTCCGCGTCGTGCCCGTTCAGGCACCGCGCGGTGTCGAAGTTCCCATGCGCGGGGACGATGAGCTCCCTCGGCAACCCGGTCGCGGCCTCGAGGGAGTCGATGTTCTGACTGAAACACCGCAGAAGGATCCCTTTTTTATGCAGCAGATGAATGAAGTGATGCGTCGGCGTGGGGGGGTACTGCCCCGGGTACAGCTCCTTCGCGAGGAGGTAGAACGGCGACGGGTTCTCGCGGAAGTAATCGAGCTCGAACACCGCCGTCGGGTGCGGCAGGTCGTACTTCTGCAGGTTGTCGTACAAACCCGTCCCGGGCGTTCGAAAGTCCGGTATTCCCGCGCTGACGCTTATCCCCGCGCCGACCATGACGATGACGTTCTTCGCTTTGCCCGAGGTGATGTACTCCGCGACGCCGGCGACGTCGAACGTGGACAGTAGCGGGGTTGTGTCGAACGTCGCTGGTTCCTCCTCAGCCGCCGCCTCCGTCGCGTTCTTCTCCTCCGCTTTCAACGCGAGCTTGCGGATCAGCGCGGCCAAGCCGGTGAGTTCCTCCTCCACCTCCTCGTCGTCGTCGGAACCCGAGACGGACGCGACCGCGTCTGTGGAGTCTACTTCGGCGAGCCCTCGATTAGAATGTTCCTCCTCGGAGCCATCCGACGCTTCCACTGTCGAGTCGGTCTTCGCCGTCGTGTCATCACGACGCGCGTCGTCCGTTATCCCCGCCGGTGCCTCGTCGCGGGGATCGTCGCCCGGAAGAGGGTCCGACCCCCCCATCTGCGCCCAGCAGAGTGACCGGCAATACTCTCTCGGCTGGCACTTTTCCGATCTCTCTGCCTGGCAGTCACATTTTTTATGTCGGTTTAAAAACGACCAGTCGTCTCCTGCGCGACATAACTCCGCGGCGCAAAGTAGCGCGCGCACGTTTCGCGAACGAGCGCATCGCATCCCGCGGCTCATCGATCGCCGGGCGCCATGCCGGAAGAACCTGAAGCGATGGAGACCGCGCTTCCCGAGGAAAACACGGAAGTCGACCCGTGTATTCTTCTTTGTCACAAGATCTTCCTCCTCTCGAACCCTACCCTGTGCGACGACGCGGTCGCTCTCGGGGAGGAGGTGAAGCAGACGGTCATCGATAAGAGTGCGTCCCCGAAACACGATCGCGATCGCGGATCATCCCCCGCGCGTCTCCACGCGTCATCGAACGTCGTCGACGTCGCGTCCTTTTTTCAGATCTGGTGCTGACCTCCGTTCGCCCCCTCTCCCCGCAGGCATGGTGACCCTCTACCCGGGTTACTGCGAGAAGTTCGGCTGGATGCTCGACGAGAGCGCGGTCGAGGCGATGAAGTCGAAGAACGACGAGAAGGTCAAGGAACTGGACGCGAAGTACGCCCCCCGACTACCCCGACGCTCGCCGCTTCCCGACCCTCGACTTTTCCCCGAACGAAAGTCCATCGATCGAACGAACGTTCGATCGATCGGTCGACGATCGAACGTCGCCACGAAAACAAACAAACGCTGACCGACCTCTCCCGTTCGCGCCGCGCATCGCAGGATCAAAGACGCGGAGGATAACCTCGGCGACAGCGAGGTCAGAGACGCGATGCTCGCCAAGGCGGAGTTCTACGTGGAGGTGGGGGATCGAACGAGCGCGCTCGCCGCGTTTGAAGCGTGCGAGAAGAAGACGGTGGCGATCGGTCAAAGGATGGAGATGGTGTTTACCGTCATGAGGGTGCACCTCTTCCACGGCGACTGGGTCAACTTGAAAGCGCAGATCGCGAAGATGAAAGATCTGCTCGAGCAGCCCGGGGGCGCGGACTGGGAGCGAAAGAACAAGCTGAAGGTGTACGAAGGCGTTTTACTCATGGCGAGCCGGGACTTCGCCGGCGCGACGAAGCTCTTCCTCGAGTCGTTGTCCACGTTTACGTCGCACGAGCTCATGACGTACCCGGAGTTTATTTTTTACACGTGCGTGTGCTCCGTCGTGGCGTTGAAACGCACGGAGCTCAAGGAGAAAGTCATCGACTCCCCGGAGGTGCTCTCCGTCGTCGACCAGCTTCCCGGTGTGAGCGTGCTCGTGAACTCTTTGCAGGATTGCAAGTACAGGGACTTCATGCACGCGTTTCCGGTGGTCGCGGACCAGGTCAAAGCGAGCACGTGGTTGCACCAGCACCATCGGTACTTCTTGCGCGAGACGCGGGTGATGGCGTACGGGCAGTTCCTGCAGTCGTACAAGAGCGTCACGACCGCGTCCATGGCGTCCGCGTTCTCGGTGAGCGAGGCCTTCCTCGACGAGGAGCTCTCGAACTTCATCGTGGCGGGGCGACTCAACGCGAAGATCGACAAGGTGAACGGCGTGATCATCACGAACCGCCCGGACGCGAAGAACGCGCTGTACCAATCGTACATCAAGGAGGGCGATCACCTCCTGAACCGGATCCAGAAGCTGTCCAGGGTGATCGACTTGTGATGATAGGAACAACAGAAGGCGACCTTGTAGTAACGAACGAAGAACTCACCAAATCCAAAACACTCTTCGACGCGCTTTCGCGCTCACTCGACGCCGCGCGATGGAGGTGCCGAGCACGAGCGGCACTCCCGCGGTTTTGCGGTACGTCTACCCTGGCGTGACGCCCAGGAACGGTAGACTCGTGACCGCGGGCGCGGCGACGCTCTTGAGCGGGTGCGAGATTCGAGACCTGCTCGCGAACGATGGCGTAGACGTAACGCGCTGGCAGCTGCGCTTCCAGGACAAGAGGAACGAGGGATGGGCGAGGCTGGAGCCGGACACGATGATAGCGTTCGACGATCCGGACCGGATGCGCCTCGACGTGGCGCTCGAGCCCGTGCCCAGACCCGCGGACGCGAGGCGGCTCCAAGGCGAAGACGAGCGCGATGGGTATTTCGGCATCGGAGTCGTCGGCGGGAAGAACGAGGCGAACCAAGGGACGCTGTGGCGTTCCGCTTGGACGTGCGGCGCGGCGTTCACGTTCACCGTCGCGCAGAGGTTCGCGAAGTCGTCCGCGGACACGGTCAAGGTGTGGACGTCTCTGCCCGCGTACGCGTACGAGGACTGGGGAGCGTTCGCGTCAGCGCAGCCGCACGCGTGCAGCTGGGTCGCCGTCGAGATGGGCACGGACGCGACGCCGCTCGAGGAGTTCGAGCACCCAGACCGCGCGATCTACGTGCTCGGGAGCGAGGACAACGGCCTGCCGTCGAGCGTCTTGCGAGCGTGCGCGCATCGCGTCGCGCTCCCGGCGGCGGAGGGCCGGACAGCGTCGTTCAACGTCGCCGCGTGCGGGAGCGTCGTCATGTACGACCGCGTGGCGAAACGGCGAAGAGCAGAGGGAGGGGTCGCGCGGTTGCGACAGGGCGACAGTCTCCCGGGTGGGCGCGTCGGGGTGGATAGCGCCAAGCCGAGCCAGGTGTTAGCGAGTAGCAAGGCGTAGGACGGCGCCGCGACGGCGAGCTCAACTAGCTACAGTAGGACGCGACTTTTGATTTGATAAACGCTTCGCGCGCGCACGTCGTCATCTCCTACCCGCCACGCTGATGCCCTCGTACAGCTTCGCGGGAAGTCTACGCGCGTTCCACTCCGTAATGAACCCCTTGAACGCCTCTCGCGCGTCTTGGGCGAGCAAGTCCGTGAAGTACACCTTCCGCGTGTGCTTCAACCAAGCCGCGAATTCGTGGTTCTTGAGGTAGTAGTCGTCCTCGGATATGTTCTCGATCTGGACGTCCGGCCCGGGAGGCGGTCCCCACGAGGACGCGTCGTCTTTGATATTCTTTACCTTGTCCTTATCTTTCACGCCGCCGCCGCTCTTCCACTTCCGCGACGCCGACGGTCCGCCGCCGCCGCCGCCGTTTTTCGCGTCATCGTCATCGCTGGACGACGAGCTCGAACTGTCTCCGTCTCTCTTAGACTTGTGCTTCTTCTTCTCCTTCCGATCCTTCTTCTTCTTCTCCTTCTTCTCCTTCTTCTCCTTCTTCGCTTTCTTCGCCTTCGGAACCTTGATACCCCGCTGTTCGAGCAGCGCTTTCGCGGCCTCCAATGTCATTCCCGCCGCAGAACCGCCACCGCCGCTGCTGCCGCCGTCCCTGCCCCTGCCCGAGCCACCCGGTGCGTCGACGGCATCGAGTTTGCGTTTGTTACGCTCCGCGTCTTGACCGCCGCTCATCCTCGATCGAGAGGGCGAGGTGTGCGCTTCGGTGTGAAGAGTGCGCCCCCGCCCCGTTTGGATTATGTTCGTCCACCGCAGTCACAGATCTGGATGGCAGAGTCTTGTGCCGCGTTATCTTGGAACTCGCGCCCGCACTCTCGCGGGCGCGCCGCAGCGTCAGAGGGGGGTATCAGAGAGACGGGGGGATCATGAGCGCACTCGCGGGAGCACCGACGCCGGCGACGACGGCGAAGGCGAGGGTCGCGCCCCGCGCGAGGGTCTCGCGCGCGCGCGCGTTCGTCGCCCGAGACGGTGCCGACTACGATTTCGATCGACGCGCCGCGCTGCTCGCGGGCGGGCTCCTCGCGTCGACGCTCGCGCTTCCCGAGCCCGCCGCGCTCGCTGCGTCGACGTCGCTCGCCGAGCGCGTCGAGCGACGAGACTTATCGAAGCCGGTGTTCAACAAAGCGCGCCCGGGGCCGACGCGCTTCCCGGACTGGCTCGAAGGCACGTGGCGATGCACGTCCACGTTCGAAGGGTTCGACTTCCCGTCGAAGAACATCAACAAGAATGCGCTCCTGAAGGAGCCCACGGTGCCGGGGTTCCAGAAGATGAGCCTCGTGTACGTCCCAGACGTCGGGACGTCGGACGTGGAGTACCTCGTGCGTTTCGTTCGCGCGAACGACGGCGACGGCGGCGTGTGTGAGGACAGAGTCTTCAATCTAAAATCGATCGTGGACGCGTATCTCAAGAGACCAGACGCGGTCGAGGCCGTGGAGTACGACGCCGCGTCGGACGCGAACAGGGTGACCGTGCGCCTCGCGCCCGGGGTGTCGAACAACGCGGAGAGGATCGAACTGTTCAGCAACGCGAGGGAGAGCGAGACGAGAGCGAGTGACGGGACGTTTTTCGCCGCCGAGGCGCTGCGGCAGGTGACGTTGGGATACTCCAAGGACTACAACAAGGCCAGGGTCGTGAACACGGACTATCAGCACGTGTGGAGCTACACGCCGACGTACGAGAGCGACGGATCGATACGACGCGTGAGGTGCGCGCTGTCCACCGCGGGGTATATCCAACCTTCGGACGCGATGCGACTCACGGCGATGCCAAACCTAGGAGGCGGCGCTCCGGTGCCGTCGATGGGGAACATGGGAAACGCGTCGTTCGAGCCCGCGGTTCTGTACAGTCACACGATCGTCATGGAGCGCGTGTGAGAGAAGATGCGTGCGTGATCTAACTGCGTGTGATACTACAATCTAGTTCAAGCGTCATCGAGCGGCGCCAGTGAAATTTGGCGGCTCGTCTCGACGAAACACCCATCCTCCTCTTCGCTTCATCCGCCAGCCGCGCGCGACGTGCCTCCACCCCCGGGGGTGACGTCGTCTAGCAGCCCTTCGAGCTGTTCGATCCGGAATGGTTTACTGATCCACGAGCTAAACCCGTTGCTCAGGCATCGCTCTCGAGAATCCTCCACCGCGTCCGCGGTCACGGCGACGATCGGAACCGTGCTGTCCGGGTACAGTTTCCTAATCTGCTTCGTGCACTCCATCCCGCCCATCCTCGGCATGTGGAGGTCCATCAAGACGAGATCGAACGAATCCAGACCGTTCGGAAGCGAAGCGAGGTTCTCGATAACCTCGACGCCGTCCTTGCACAGGGTGATGTCCTTGTGCCCGCACCGCGCGAGCACCGCGCACGCGACTTTCATGTTGATGTGATGATCCTCCGCGAGAAGAATCCGCAGGTCCTTCGGAATCGGCGTCGGTTTCGAGTTCGCGCCGCGGCTGCCCGCGGATCCCGTCGGGCGTTCCCCGCTGTCGCGTCTATTGTGCTTCGTCTCCCCCGTCGTCGATGACTTGTTCTCGATCGCGGTCCCGATGAGCTTTTGCAGGCGCGCGTGCTGCACCGGCTTTTGCACGATTTCCGCGTCGTGCGTGCTGAAGAAATCCTCAACCTCTTCGTCCATGGACGGCTCCCTGTCCGAGTCCGGTCCGTCGCTGCCGCTCGGGCTGACCGAGTCATCCCAGCTGTTGCGCTTCTTCAGCGCGCCGATGTCGCCCCAGCTGCTGACGTCGTGCGAGGAGCTCGCCTCCACAGGCCACGTCATCAAGATCATCGCCGGGCAATTCCACGGGCCCCCGGGGGACCGCTCGCGCACGTTCCCCGCGCCGCTGCCGTCCTGCTTCACGAGCTTATCGTGCCCAGAAGCCCACCGTCGAATCGCGCCGGTGAACTCCTTGTTCTTCTCCGCGACGACGATCGCGTACGAACCCGCGGGCGCGCCCTCGCTCGCGGGCGTGCCGTCGTTCAGAGCCTTCACGACTTCGTCCCCGGTCGACACCGCGGTGACGACGACGCCCCACCGAGACATCGTCTCTCTCAAGGTCTGTCGAACCATCGCGCTCGAGTCGTACAGCAAGACGTGGATCGGGGAGTCCTTGGAAGCGTCCTTGAACGTGATCGCCGCCGGCACGCGCTGCGTCGTTTTGTACTCGGTCGTGTCCGCGCCGCTCGCTCGCACGCGGCGACGAGCGATCGCTTCCTTCTCCGCCTCCGCCTTCTCCGTTTTTGTGCCTCCAGGAACGCCCTCGCCAACGTCGCCCGGAGCCCCCGTGTCCTCGCCCGGGACCGCGTCGCACCGAATGTCGAATCGGAACGTGCTGCCGCGGCCGAGACCTGGGGACTCTGCCCACATCCGTCCCCCCATCGCCTCGCAAAGGCGTTGGCTGATCGCCAAGCCGAGTCCCGTGCCGTCGTATTTTCGCGTCGGGGAGAGATCGACCTGCTGGAACGAGTTGAAGATCCGGCTCACGTCGCCGCAGTTCAAGCCGATGCCGGTGTCTCTGATGTCAAACTGAAGCGTCCATCCCGGGGGGTTATCGCCCTCGCTCTTCTCGGCGGCGATGGCGGCAGTCGCGCTTCCGTCTGACTTCTCTCCGAGCCAGTCCATCGTCGCCATCTCTTTAGACACCTCCGCCATCCCTTGCGCCGTCTTCATATCTCTCCACTCTCGATCCGAGTCGTCGATTCCCTGTTTCAACTGTTCTTCCGCGGCTCTCTTCGCTTCCTCGGTCGCCTTCTTCGCTGCTGTGGTCGCCTCGCCCGGGCGACCGATTCGTAAACGCAACATGATATCGCCCTTCGCCGTAAACTTGATCGCGTTGTTCACCGTGTTCAAAAGCACCTGTTGCACGCGCATCGCGTCTCCCATGACGACTTCTGGGACGCCATCCTCCACGTGATAGCCGATGTTCAGTTTGAGCCTCGACGAGTGCAGCCCGACGATTTTCATGACCGTCGCGATCACCGCCTGCGGGTGGAACGGTTCGCGCCTCAGCGTGAGCTTGTCCGCCTCGACGCGTGAAAAATCCAAAATGTCGGAGATGAGCGCCTGTAACGTCTCCCCAGAGCTTCGCATCGTGCTGACGTAATCCCTCTGCATCCTGCTGAGGTTAGTGCTCTCTAACAGTTGCCCGACGGCGATGAGCCCGTTGAGCGGCGTGCGAATCTCATGCGACATGTGCGCGAGAAACTTGGACTTCGCGTCCGAGGCCGCCTCTGCGATCGTCGCTTTCTTGAGCGCGTCCAGCTCCGCGGTTCGAACGGTCGCGAGCTCAGTGACGTCGGATTGAATCCCGACGTAGTGCGTCACCTTCCCTTCCGCCGTGCGAATTGGCGTGAGCGACAGCGAGTTCACAAACCGCTCCCCGTTCTTGCGGTAGTTTTGCAGCTCGACGACGCACGGCTGCCCGGCGTTGATGCTCTTGCGAATGATCTTGAGCTTCTCTGGCTCCGTGTCCGGACCCTGAAGGAAACGGCAGTTGTGTCCGATCGTCTCCTCGATGCTGTACCCGGTGATGAGCTCGAACCCGTGGTTCGCGTAAATCAGCGGCTGATCCGGCAGGGAAAAGTCCGCGATCGTCACCCCTTCCTGCAGCGAGTCCATCGCGAGCTCCTTCAGCGCCGCGAGCGCCATCGGCGGCTCCTCGCGAATGCTGTACAGCTTCGACACCAGCTGCGACACCTTGTCGGACCGCTGCCTGTCGATCTCCGCGTACCGAAGCCTCGTGGCGTCGAACCCGTCGCTCGTCGGCTTCGCCGGGCTCTTCGTTTGGTCCCGCTTCGGCTGCTCCTCCGCGTCCGGCGCGGGAGTCGCGGCGGCGTTCTCCATCTCGCCGGATCGATCTCGCATCACGTCTAAATCATCGCTCAAGCGGTGGAATTCGTCTTTCGCCGCCGCCGCCGCCGCGCCGTGGTCGAACGGGCACTTCCCGGCGACGGTGCCGATGGGAACGCGCGGCGTCGGAAATTCGTACGCGGGTTTCTTCACTATCTCGCCTTTCTTCGAGAATCCGGGGCAGCCGAGCGCGATGGCCGCTTCCGCGTCCGCGGCGAGGTCTTGCTGACTGCGCGACCGTCCGATGAGCCTCGCGTGGAGCTCCGCTACCCTCGCGCGTTCCTCCGAGAGATGCGTCTGGAGAACCTTCAGGCTCCGTTGCATCTTCGCCTCGTTTTCGCGCATCATCTGAATCTCATTCTGCGCCGCGGCGTACGCTTCCGCGTCCGGCGGCGGCGAGCTCGACTTCTGCGCTTTCGGTGGTCGCCGTGGAGCTCCGTAGCCTGCGTTAAGGGGGGGTCCGTTCGCGGTCAGAAAAAAGGACGTAAAAAGAAAAAGAACAACGCGGCGGCGCGGCGCGGGAGCGCGAGAGAGCGAACGCCCCGCGCCGCGGGCGGGGGATGATCACAATCGTGATGATCTATATTCGCGACGACGCGCACCGTTTCGACCGCCGCTCGCGCGTGGATGGGGGTCGGTCGTCCCCCATCTCTAGCTTCCCGCGTGCGCAATTCCAAGCACTCCACTCAGCCTCGAATGGCAAATCTCTTTCCCCGCGGTCGAATCGAGCCGCGAACGGCGCCTCCGCGAGAGCGCGCGCGCGGGTCCGAGCGATTCGTACCACGCGGAGGTGGCCGAGGCGTTCGATCGCGTGCGTTCGCGCCGCGCGTCGGGCTCGAAGACGAGTGAACGCGCGCGCGGTCGCCTCGTCGCGGAAAGGGCCAAAAAGTACGCGGCGGGCAAGAATCGGACCAATCACAGCACGGCTCCGGGAATCCAGCCGTGGAATCTGATGTTCTTTCCGTGGCCTTTCCGCGTCCAAAAATTGTGGTGCTTGGTATCGAAACTTTGGCGTATGCTACCGAGCTCGCGACCGAAAGGCAGAACCCTCCGCGCGTGACGGACGCCCCGGGGCGTCGTCGCGGGGAGAGATGGGCGCGGAGGTGTGGACCGCGCGCGTGCGAGACGCGAAGCAAGTCCTCAACGAGCTGCGGTGCGTCTCTGAATCCGCTTCGTTCGAGCTCGCGCGGAACCCGAGCCGATCGCGCGGTCGCGCGAACGCCCCCTCCCGCGTGCTCGATTCGATTCTGAACACCCCGTCCTCGTCTCCTCCTCCTCCTCCCGCAGCGCCGGCGCCGGCCCCGAGGCGGCGAACCACACCGACGCGGAGCGCGTCAAGTTTAACGCGCATCAGCGCAGGAAGCTGACGCGGTTCGAGAGCATCGTGAGCGAGCTCGAGACGCTGCTCGGGGACGGCGCGCCGGATTCGCCAACCGGCGAGACCGGGACGCGACGAAAGCTGATCGAAGGCTTCAAGGACGAAGCGAAGCGCTTTCGCGCGGGTTTCAGCGACGGCGGCGACGCGTCCGGGGCGAACGCGGCGATGGGCGGCGGCGGCGCGGGACCCGGGGGTTCGAGCGCCTCGAGCGCGCTCGCGTCCGACGGACGACGCGTCGGCGACGCGTCGACGGCGGCGGCGGCGGTTCCAGACGTCACCGAGGCGACATCCGCGGAGGAGCTCCTCGAGACGCAGCGGATGCAGATCGAGGCGCAGGACGAGGCGATGGACAAGCTCGACGGGCTCGTCGGGAAGCTCAAGAGCACGAGCTTCAAGATCGCAGACGAGGTCGAGCTTCAGGCGAAGATGGTCGACGACCTCACGGAGGATTTCGCGCACACGCAAGCGCGGCTGAAGAAACTCCGGAAGCAAGGGTTCAAGCTCGCGGGGGAGGGGAAGAACGACGCGGAGAGGGAAAGGATGGAGCACGAGGAGACGATGGCCGCGAAGAAGAAGTCGTACGAGGATAACTACGAGAAGGATAAGGTGAAAGAGGACGAGAGCGCGTCCGGATGCGTGATAGCCTAGCTAGGCGCCGTGTAGGTAGCAGAGTGAGCACTGCTCGACGAACGCGACGTGAAGTCGCGTCCCCGACCGCCAGAAGTGACAACTGGCGGACGATCGCGCCCGCCGCTGGCACTCGCCTCGCACCACGCCACGCCGAGGCATGTCCTCGATGTCGACCGCAGTCCCGCGCACGTCGGCGTCGCACGCCGCCGCGTGCGTCGCCGCGCGGCCGGCGCTCAGGGGCCGCCTCGCCCGCGCGCGCGTCGCGACCGCGCGCGCAGATAACGTGAAGACGTCCACGATCGGTCTCGGAGACCGTCGCGCGCGCCGGCGCGTGTGCGTTCGCGCGGACGCGGACGCGGACGACTTGAAGTCGCTCGAGCCCGACGTGGACCCGGAGGCGGTGTCGCCCGAGGACTACGCCCTCGTCGTCGAGCTCCTCGACAGCGACACCGGCGAGGAGGTGAAGGAGAAGGTCGACCTCATCGCGAAGAACGGTCTCCTCACGAAAGGCGTCGTCGACGCCGCGCGCGTCGTCGTCGAGCAGAACGAAGCCGCGGGGCAAGACGCGGACATCATCGCCCTCCTCGCGAGCGTGCACGCCGTCCTGCTCAGGAAGTTCAAAGAGATGGCGGTCCCGGGCGCGAAAGCCGCGCTGGAGTTTGGCTCGACGCTCATGGACGTGTTCTCCGCGGAGGACTTGGAGGCGATGGAAGCGGGGGACGTGCCCGTCGGCATCGGAAGGGTGAAGCTCATGATGCAGGAGGAATTCGACAAGGAGGACGGGACTGGGGTGAACAAGCTGCTGTTCGCGCAGTATCTCGACGAGGTCCTCCCCGTGATGTCGCTCCAGGACGAGCGGCTGCGGAAGAAGATGGAAGAGGCGCCGGACACGGAAACCGCGCAGAGGCTCGTCGTCGTGATGATGAACCGCACGAAGGAGCGGTTGAAAGTTGAGGCGCTGCGGGACCTCGCGCGCGAGTTGTGAGGAAGGAAGGAAAGGATGGGGGCTCGCGAGAGCACCCGCGGGACGTTACGTTACCATAAGAATACAGTACGTTAAAACCCGAGCGCGCACCCGTCCCCGCGCGGATCGCTGCCGCCCCACAGCGTCCCGCGCTCGTCTCTCGCGATGATCTGCCCGCGTCCGAACATCGTCCGATCGAGCCCGGTGATGACCTCGATCGGGTGCCCTTTCCCCCGAAGCGCTTCCGTCGTCTCGCGCCAGCGCGAGGACCCGCCCTCGGTCTCGCCCTCGACGGCGACGGTCGCGCCCAACACGCTCGCGGCGCCGCGTTCGCTTCCGACGCCTCCCAAGCACCACCGCGGGTGGTCCAGCGCCGCCTGAGGGTCCATCCCGAGGTCGACCATGTGCGAGACGACCTGTAGGTGTCCTTGCGGCTGCATGAACCCGCCCATGACCCCGAACGCGGCGTACAGAGAGCCGTCCGAGGTTCGCGTCGCCATCCCGGGGATGATCGTGTGATACGGACGCTTGTTCGGTCCGACGCAGTTCACGTGTCCCTCCTGTAATATGAAGTTGTGCCCGCGGTTCTGAAGCGTGAACCCGCACCCGGCCGGGGCTATCCCCGTCCCGAAGCCGTCGTAGTTGCTGTTGATGAACGACACCGCGTTCCCTTCGCCGTCCGCGACGCAAAAGTACACCGTGTCCGGAGAAGGCCGCAGTCCGATCACGCCGGGATGACCGGGCTCCGGGCCCTCCGCCGCCTTCTCCGGGGATAACCCCGCGTGCTTCGCGCGCGCGGTCGCGTACGCCTTCGAAACGAGCTTATCGCACGACAGCTTCGCGCGCGCCGCGTCCGCGTGCGTCGGGTCGCCGCAGTGCTCTAACGTGTCGGCGAACGCGACGCGCATCGCGTCGATCATCGCGTGTTGCCGCGCGACCCCTCCTTCCGCGCCCTCCTCCCCCTTCGACGCGTCCGGCAGCGTCGCCTCGAGGAGGTTCAGCGCGAGCAGCGCCGCGAGGCCGTGGTTCGGCGGCGGGATCTCCCACACCGTGACGTCGCCCCTGTACGTCGTCGCGATCGCGTCCGGGAACGACGTTCGGTGCCTCTTCAAATCCTCCACCGTCAGCACGCCGCCGCGGGACGCGACGGCGTCCACGATGGCGTCCGCGATGGGCCCGGCGTAGAACCCGTCCATCGCGCCCTTCGAGCCGAGCGCGCGGAACGTGTTCGCGAGCTCCGGGTTCGGCATCCTCTCCCCCGCGCGCGGGGCGACGCCGTCCTTCGTGAGCATGCACGTCGCGCCCTGGGCGCGGAGGAGATCCTCCTGGCGTCGCCACAGCTCGGCGGTGACCGGGCCGATCGGCGGGCCCGTCTCCGCGAGCTCGATCGCGGGCTCGAGCGCGTCCGCGAGCGTGATGGCGCCGCTGCCGTGCCGCTGGATGACGTCCTCCCACACCGCGGGAGCGCCGGGGACCATGACCGCGAGCGCGTCCGTGGACGGGACGATCTCGGTGCCGAGGTGCCCTCTGTCCCGGCACAGCGCGAGCGTCAGCGCGGCCGGGGACGCGCCGCCGCCTTGGACCGCGCTGACTTTCTTCGTCTTCGCGTCGTACACGAGCGCGAACGCGTCGCCGCCGATCCCCGTGGACGTCGGCTCGCACACGTTGAGCGCCGCGGCGACCGCGACCGCGGCGTCCGCGGCGTTTCCTCCGCGTCGCAGGATCCGCATCCCGGCTTCCGTGGCCAAGGTTTGCGACGACGCGACCATGCCCCGCGTCCCGAGCGCGGGGGCTCTTCGGCTGGTGAATTCCATCGCGGTGGCGGATGCGCCCCACGCGTGCGCGCTGTCGGGCGGAGTAGGCGAGGTCGTCGTCATCGCGCGCGCCTCTCGCGCGCGTCGGAGCGTGTCGGAGTGGTCTCCGAGACGGCGAGGGTTCAGCACTTTTTCTTTTCTTTTCGCGCGCCAGATCGCCGCGACGTGAACGAATTCGCGCTCCAGAACGATCGGCGCGCCACCAACGCATCATGGCGGCTCCGATCCAAGTGTCCGCGGGAATGAAACGCTCCATCGAAATGGTCGGCGACGACCCCGAGAGCGACGACATGCTTCGAATCACCCCGCTCGGCGCGGGATCCGAGGTCGGACGCTCGTGCGTGATGGCGACGTACAAGGGCAAGTCCGTGATGTTCGACTGCGGCGTCCACCCCGGGTACGCCGGGATCGCGTCGCTGCCGTACTTCGACGAGGTGGACCTCTCCACCGTGGACGCGCTGCTCGTGACGCACTTCCACCTCGACCACTGCGCGGCGGTGCCGTTCCTCGTCGGGCACACGAACTTTAAGGGGCGGATCTTGATGACGCACCCGACGAAGGCGATCTTCAACATGCTCATGACCGACTTCGTGAAGCTTCAAAAGAACAACGACTCCGAGGCGCTGTTCACGGAGCAGGACCTGAAGGCCGCGATCGCCATGATCGAGGTCGTGGACTTTCACCAAGAGGTACGCCGCGGCGCGCGCGCTCCGCTCGCTCGTCTTCGTCGATTTTCGATTCGCCCCGCCCGAACGACGCCCGATCGACCGACGACTCACCGCGCTCGCTCGCCGTTCCCTCGCGCAGATCGTCATCGACGGCATGAAGGTGACGCCGTACCGCGCCGGCCACGTCCTCGGCGCGTGCATGTTCTTCGTCGACATCGACGGCTTGCGAGTGCTGTACACGGGCGACTACAGCCGCACGCCGGACCGCCACCTCCCAGGCGCGGACCTCCCGTCCGTGCCGCCGCACGTCGTCATCTCCGAGAGCACGTACGGCGTCTCTCCGCACACGCCGAGGGAGGAGCGCGAGAAGCGATTCACCGACCGCGTGTATCAGATCCTGAACCGCGGCGGGAAGGTCCTTCTCCCCGTCGTCGCGTTGGGACGCGCGCAAGAGCTCCTGCTCATCTTGGAGGACCACTGGAAGAAACACCCGGAGTTGGCGAACGTGCCCATCTACCAAGCCTCCGCGCTCGCGCGACGCGCGATGACGGTGTATCAGACGTACATCAACGTCTTGAACAGCGACATGAAAGCCGCGTTCGAGGAGGCGAACCCGTTCGTGTTCAACCACGTGCAACACCTCTCGCACGCGGGGGGCTTGGACGACGTCGGCCCGTGTGTCGTCCTCGCGACGCCGTCGATGTTACAGTCCGGTCTGTCCCGAGAGCTGTTCGAGATGTGGTGCGGCGACGCCAACAACGGGGTCATCATCGCGGACTTTGCGGTGCAGGGCACGCTCGCGCGGGAGATTCTCAGCGACTGCAAGTCGATCACTTCGAGGAACGGCGGGGAGATTCCTCTGAAGATGTCCGTGGACGCCATCTCCTTCAGCGCGCACGCGGATTACCCGCAAACGCAGCAGTTCTTAGACGCGCTCGCGCCCCCGCACGTCGTCCTCGTGCACGGCGAAACCGGGGAGATGGGGAAGCTCAAGCGCGCGCTCGAGGGCAAAGCCGCCGCGGACGGGAAGACGATGTCCGTGTACTCCCCAAAAAACTGCCAATCCGTGGAGATCAAATACAGCGGGAGCAAGATCGTGAAAGTCATGGGCAAGCTCGCGGAGAACCCTCCGAAGATGGGCGATCGCGTCCGCGGGCTTCTCGTGAAGAAAGATTTCGGCCTGATGCTCCTCGCGCCGGAGGACCTCCCGAACTACACGAAGCTTCGAACGGCGGCGTTGAAACAGAGACAGATGGTCCCGACGACGGTGCCGCTGACGAACATTCGCTTCGCGCTCGAGGCTCTGTTCGAGGGGATCCACACGGTGACGACGCTCACGGCGGCGGAGATCAAACAGAGACGGAAGGACGAAGGCGAGGAGAGCTCTGATGGGGAGGACGAGGCGAAGGAGGAGGTGAAGGAGGAAGCCGAGGGCGAGACAGGCGAGGAAGAGGAGGAGACGACGAAAGGAAAGAAAAAGGCACCCGCGAAGAAGAAAGCCGCGCCGAAGAAGAAGGCGGTCGCGAAGAAAGAAGAGCCCGCGGAGGAGGAGATCGTGAAGCAAGAGATGGGCGAGGAATCCACCGCCCCGGTCGATGCCGAGCCGGAGGGTCTGTCCGTGAACGGGGGCGCGCTCACGATCATGAAGCGCCCAGAAGGCGACCGCGGGGTGGAGCACGCGCTCATCGAATGGTACTGCGAGCCCCTCACGGACATGATCGCGGACGCGGTTCTGTCCGTGATTTTGCAGCTCGAGGACGAACCGAAAGGGCTCGTGGAAGCGGAGGAGATGCATAAGGCCGCGATTGCGGCGAGGGATAAGACCGGCGCCGCGGCGGCGAGGTTGCGCATCGTCGCCGCGATGATGGGCGTGCAGTTTGGCGAGCCGGACGTGAACGAGGAGACGCAAACGCTGAAGATGCGAATCGACAACGTGAACGCGGAGGTGAAGTACGCGACGAGGGACGTGGAGTGCGACGACCCGGGGGTGAAGGCGAGAGTCGAGGTCGCGCTGGAGCGGATCGACGTGGCGATCGCGGACGCGTCGTTCTCGAGGACGCTGCCGTCCGTGTCCGGGTTATCGGGGAGCCGAGGAGCCGTTTGATTCAACTTTTTAACGAGACGGACAAAACAACTCACCCTCTCATCAGCTATTTCCTCCACTCGCCGTTGTCGACGACGCTCGTCGGCCTGCTAGGTTGTCTAGGTTGTCCGAGGCCTTCCCGGCTTCCCGGCTTCGGAGGACCGTTCCCGCCGTCCCGGGTGCTCGGCTTGCTCGGCTTGCTCCCCATCGCCAAGCTCCGCTTCGCGTTCCCTTTCGTTCCGAACGTGGACGACAACGCCATCTTCGACATCTTGTCCTGCGTCAACCCGAACGCGCCCGCGGTGCCGTCTTTTTTATCCAAGAACGAGTACTCCAGCGCTTCTAATCGCGACGCGAGCTTCTCGTTCTCTTCGAGGACGGCCTGGTAATCCATCTCCAGGAGTTGCTTCGAGCCGCGTACGGAGTCGTTCTCTTCCAACAGACGCGAGTTCTCTTCCTCGTAATTCTCCACGAGCTCCTCCGCGACGTGAATGCGCGACACCAAGTCGTACTTTGTCATCCCCGCGAACTCGCCGTCGATGGGCATGTTTCCGTCCCCGAGGTCGCCAATCTCCTCCCGGTACGTGCTGTGCGACGACGAGATCGACCGCTGCGAGTCCAGGCGCGGTAAGCCGCCGCGATTAGGTGAGCCTTTTCCAAGGTTCACGTTTTCCTTCCACGGGTCGAAGTCGCCGAGGCCGCGGCTCTTGTCGTTCTCCTTCGCCTTCTCCCTGCTCGCCTCCCTGCTCTGTGCCCTCCGCGTGGTGCCGCCCATAGACGCCGGCGGGCCGCCCTTCGAGGGGCTTCTCGGTATGCTCCCGTCCTCCATCATCAGCGACCCCCCGCGTCCGGGCGGGCGCGAAATCGACGCGAGCGGCGACCCCGGGTCCTCGGGGTTCACCGGCCTTCCCGCGTGCGCGGACATCCCCGGGATCCCGGAAGGTTGATTCGCGGGCAGCCCGAGCTGTTGACGCAAGTATCCGTTCTCCTTGCGAAGCGTCTCGCACTCGTCCTTGAGTCGGCTGATCAACTGCTGTTGCGGGTCCTGCGCGACGGTGGGTCGGTTTATGATGTTCCTCGCGCGCGTCGCGTAGTGCAGCGTGCTCATCGTCTCCTCCACGTGAAGCGGCGACGGCGAGCAGCACGCGACCATGAGCGCGAGGCTGCTCCCGCCGAGCGAGTCCATCAGTAGTTTCGTGAGTTTCGAGTCTCGGTACGGCACGTGCGTGGTCCCGGCTTTGCCCTCCGCGAGCGTCGCGATCACTTTCCCGAGCATGAACAGCGACCGGTTGATGTTCGCGGTCTCTTTCACCATCCCGCCCTCGGACTTGCTGTCTTTCAGGCGCTCGGAACCGGCGAGATCCACGAACGCGATCTTCCCGTGCTTCACCAGTTCCTGCCCGCCGACTTCCGCGATCGACTCGATGTGCACGGTGAAAATCGAGTGCGACCGCGACGAGTCTTTGTTGAGCTCGTGCGACCCGACCGCGCGGTTCAGCATCCCTTGCCTGATGATCTCCCGCGCGTCGTCCAGACGCTCACACTCGATCGTCTGGAGTCCCGGGACGTGAAAGCCCCGCTGCGGCTCCCATCGCTCGTGCAGCTGCACGTCGTTCCCCGCGAGGAGGTCGTAGATTTGTTCGTTGTAAATCTCGAGGTAGTCGCACTTCACGACGTGCGTCACGCCCGGGATCCGGTTTATCGTCTGGTATATGTGCGCGAGCGATCGCGAGATGATCCCGTCCGTGTCCGGCGACGCGCCGCGGTACTCCCTCTCGCTGATGACTTCCTCTCTGCCGGACATCGAGAACGTCTTCCCGGAGCCGGTTTGCCCGTACGCGAAGATCGTGCTGCTGTACCCCTTCAACGCGCTGTCGAGGAGCCTCGGGACGCCGCACTTGGTCATCACGTCCGCTTGGGTCGCGTCCGTGGCCAAGCACGCGTTGAACGCGAACTCGCGCATTTGAAAGTGGCCGTTCGAGTCCGGGTAATGCACCCTGAGCGCGCGCTGATCTTCGGTCACCTCCACGGAGTTTTGCTCCCCGCGTGCCAACTCGTTTTGGTTCAGCGGGCGGACGCGGACGACGACCTTGACCGCGGAGGAGCCGCCTATCGCGGCCTCGCCGCCGCCCGCGCGCGGCTGTCCGCCGTGAGGATGCACCATCGGCGACCCTGGCGCGCTTCCGGGCGCGGATCGAGGCTGGGACGCCCCGGGGGGCGCGCCCACGGGCATCCCGCCTCGCGGGTCGACGCGTCCCGGGGACGCGTGCGGAGAATATCCCGCGGGGGACCCGGGCGCCGCGCGGCCGGGGATGTTGAGCCGGCCGGGCGCGGCGACGCCCCGGGGGGGCGGTCGCGTCGGCATGTCTTCGGGAAGGGTGGACGCGCCTTCCTGCTCGAAGCACGCTCCTCGACGCGGCGTTTCGCGCGCGCGCTACTGGTGGCGATCGACGTCTCGTCAACGGAACTCTTCCGAAGAGTCGCGGAAGGGAAGGTCTGACTGGACGCGGCGCCGTGTTTTCCTTTCGCGCTGTAAAAACTCGTTCGGCCGCGCGTCGCGTCGTCCAGTATCGCTCGCGCGCGAGGCAGGTCCGCGCGCGCGCACGCACCGCGAGCCATGCTCGGCGAGTACCTCACCGCGCTGCTCGTCGCGGTGCTGGGGTACGTCTACCCCGTGTACCTGTGCTTCAAGGTGCGCGCGACGAGATCCCCGCGCCCGGGGCGAAACAAACGTTGCCTTCTCTCGCCGCGTTCACCTCGTCGGACCCCTCGAAACGTCGCGCCATCCCGCTCGCCCTCGCCCTCGCGTCCCGCCGCCCGCGACGCGACGCGCGCTGACCTCGCGTGTTTCTTCACTTCGCACGCAGGCCCTGGAGAAGCACCGGAGAAAGCCCGAGGCGCTCAGGAGCTGGTGCGTGTACTGGCTCGTCCTCGCGGTGTACACCGTGCTCGTCCAGATCTGCGACCGGTTCGTGTTTTGGCTCCCGATGTACTGCGAGGCGAAGGTCGCGTTCGTGACGTACTTGTGGCACCCTCGGACGCAAGGGGCGATCTACATCTACGAGACGTTCGTGTCCCCGTTCCTCGCGAAGCACGAGGGCGAGATCGACCGAAGGATAGAGGAGACGAGGAGCTCGGTGGGGGACGTCGCCGCGCGGCACGTCGGCGCGGCGAGCGACTTCGTCAAGGCGAAGTTCGCCGCGCTTCTCGCCGCGCTTCCTCAGGCGGTGCCGAACAAGGGCGGGTCGTCGGGGTACGTCCCGAGGAACGCGACGGAGGCGGCGGCGATGGCGTACACGCGCGCGCCGCCGAAGAGGGATTAGATCATAGATTGTTGTCGAACGCGCGCGCGTCCATCTGCTCGTAGTTCTAGAGTGCACCAGCTGGCAGAGAAAAGACTGCGAAAAGTTTCGGTGAGTCGCGCGTCGTCCTCGAGCTCCTCGTCAACAATCACCCGCGCCCGTAGGTGGGTGACGGCGCGCGTCGTCTCGCGGGCACGCGCGAGCGTACGCGTGTCAGACTCCTTTCTCGCGCGCGTCGGTGCTGAAGGTAGACGTCCATCGACTTCGCGGGGGCGTCCGCACGTCGAGAGCGACGCGGTGAGGCGAAACCGGCGCGAGAGGCATCGACAGGTGCGCGCGTTGCGAATCGATTTGTTGAACAGCTTCGCGGCCTCGTGCGCGCGCGGATTCGCGCTCGCGTGCGTCCGCCGCGCGCTCGAACGTCGAACGCACGACGTGAATCGCATCGTGTGGTCGTGAACGAAACGTCCCCGCGCTCCGTTCACGTCATCGCCGGTCGCGTGCGGACGCGCCGCGTCTCGCGGCGTCATCCATCCGTCCATCCGCGGCTCCCTTTTTGGCTCGCAGCGTCGGACGTGGAAATTTATCGCTCATCAGCGCGGACGGGGACGGCCGCTCGATCGATCGGCGACGTTCCCAGCGCGCGCGCGCGCGTCTAGACGCGGTCGAGAACATCCTTTGCAGCGGAAACCGCGATCGCGGCCGTCGAACCCGCGCTCGAACCCCGTGAACGCGCTCGCGCGGCACGCGAACACCCTCGGCTAACTAACAAACGTGCCCAACAAACGATTCGATTCCGCGCTCAATTCGCAGGATGGGAAAGGGCGAGAAAGACGTCAAGAAGAAAAAGGGGGAGGGCCACATGTCGTGGGCGGAGATCAAATCGACGCTCCCGAAGAGGTCGTTGTTCGTCTTCAGCTTGGACAACCCGATACGTAAAGGGTTGATATACACCGTGCGGTCGATGCACTTTGGGCGCTTCATCCTGTTCCTCATCCTCGCCAACTGCGTCTTGCTCGCGATGGACACGAAAGAGCCCGGGTTCGAAAAGACAGCGACCGGTCAGGTGGTGGGTTACTCGGAATATTTATTCACCGCGCTGTTCGCGTTGGAGATGTGCTTAAAAATAATCGCCCTCGGGTTCGTCGGCCACCCCGGCGCGTACTTGGCGGATAACTGGAACCGAATGGATTTTTGCGTCGTGTTGCTCGGTCTCCTCGCGTACTTGCCCTTCGTGGATAACTTCAGCGCGATCAGAAGCGCGAGGGTGTTGCGGCCGCTGCGGACGATCACCAACGTGAAAGGGATGCGGGTCATCGTCGGGACGTTACTCGGCGCCCTGCCGAAGTTGTTCGACGTCTTCGTACTCGTGTTTTTTCTGTTCTTCATCTACGGCGTCGTCGGCGTGCAGCTGTTCATGGGCAAGATGGATCAGAAGTGCGCGACGCTGTCGAACCCAAACAGCGGGTGCAGCGCGTGTGGGACATTAGAATCCGCGGGGTACACGAACTGCGCGGCGTCGTGTTCGCTGCCGGCGTCGCCGACGTGGGACATCACCGCGACGGATGAATTGTGCGCGGGGCCGAGGGCTTCGGAGTACCCGAACCACGGCGACAGCAACACGGGGACGTCGTGCGACGCGGGTTCGTACTGCATCGAGGAGACAAACAAGGATAACTTGCCGAATTTTGGGCTGACGACGTTTAACCACATCGGATGGGCGTGGTTGACGATCTTTCAGAGCATCTCCATGGAGGGGTGGACGACGATCATGTACAGGGTCATGGACGCGGTGTCGCGGTGGGCGTGGGTTTACTTCGTCTCTTTGATCATCATCGGGTCGTTCTTCGCGGTCAACCTCGCGCTCGCGGTGTTGTACGTGCAGTTCACGTCCGAGGCGGACATCGAGTCGCTGCACCCGGACAAGGATAAGGACAAGAAGGGCGACGCCGTGGAGTACGACGAGTTCGTGCCAATCAAGAGCGGGAACAGGATCGTTCGCGCGTGCTACGCGATATCGATCAGTCCACGGTTCGAGCAGCTTACGATCGCGCTGATTTGCGTGAACACGGTGGTGATGGCGAGCGAGCACAACGGGATGCCGTCGACGATGTCGACTGTCAACGACTGGATCAACTACACGTTGTACGGGTATTTCGTGATCGAGATGCTGATCAAGCTGACCGGTTTCGGGTGGAGGCGGTACGTCGCGGATCGCATGAACGTGTTCGACGCGTTCGTCGTCTTCGTGTCAACGATCGAGATCGTGATCAGTCTCGCGAGCGGGAACGACCCAGACGGGTACCTCACCGTGCTGCGAACGTTTCGGTTGCTGCGGATCTTCAAGCTCGCGCGGAGCTGGAAGGCACTCAACGTGATCATCACGACGATGTTTAACTCCATCGCGAGCATCTCATTCCTGTCGTTGATCCTGATGCTGTTCATGTTCATATTTGCGCTCCTCGGGATGCAAGTGTACGGGTACGAGTTCGTGAACTGCGACAAGTACGATTTGTCGATCGCGGTGCCGCAGTGCCCCGCCGGGTTGAAGGGCGATTGCCCGGACCACTTCGATTGTTACGCGCCGTGCGCGCTCGCGCAGGTGAACTCCGTCGTCGCGTTCACGACGGACAGTGGCAGCACCACCGTGGGTGGGATGTGCAAATCGTACAGCGGACAGAAGTGGGACATGGAGGATCGAAAGTACAACGACGTATCCGTGGAATACCTCGCGTTTGTCGGAAGAAGCGACTACTCGCGGCACAACTTCGACAACATCTATTGGAGTTTCATCACCATTTTCCAAATGCTCACGGGGGAGAACTGGAACGAGGTGATGTACGACGGCATGCGTCAGGTGAGCGCTTGGGCGTCGGTGTACTTCATCGGCATCGTCGTCTTGGGGAACTACATCATTTTGAACCTCTTCCTCGCGATTCTTCTCGACAACTTCGCGGAGGAAGCGGAAAATAATGATGACGACGACGATGACGACGACGACGACGGGGGGAAACCAAAATCCTCGCAGATCCTCGAACCGCACGCTTTTGTGCACGGGAAGTACGTCGAGGGTTTGGAGCACACGTCGTTGTACATTTTTGGCCCGCGTAATGCATTCAGGAAGAAGCTCGCGCAGTTTGTGTATCACCCGTATTTTGAGTACGCGATTATCTTCATCATCGCGTGCTCGTCCATCGCGCTCGCGATCGACGGCCCGAAGATGAGCAAAGACGCGCCGCTGTACGACACCGAGCTGAGCGACTCCGAAGAGCAGATGAAGTCGATGCTGTACTACGCGGACCTCACGTTCACGGCGATATTTACCCTGGAGCTCATCATGAAGGTGATGGTTGACGGTTTCATCGCGCACAAGGGTTCATATTTGCGGTCTCCGTGGAACATTTTGGATGCGTTGGTCGTCGTCGTCGGCATCCTCGCGGTGGTCGGGGACGATTCCATGAACGCGTCGTCGCTCCGAGCGTTGCGTACGTTCCGCGCGCTGCGACCGATACGCATGGCATCGCGAGCGCAAGGCGTGAAAGTTGTCGTGAACGCGTTGTTCCAGGCGATCCCGGGCATCGGGAACGTCGCGCTCGTGTGTATGTTGTTCTACCTCATCTTCGGCATCATGGGTCTGAACATCTTCATGGGGAAGATGTATTACTGCAGCGACGAAACAGACACGGCCACGCGACTCGTTCCCGAATCCGTCGGTTTAGACGACAGCGCGATGACGAAGACGTGGTGTCAGGTGGACTCGGGCTCGCACTTTTACTACTGCCCAAAGTCTACGGACCCGCTGTACTCGAAACGAAATCCCGTCACCGGCGTCCTCGACCTTCCGGTCGCGTCCGGCGACGCGTGGACGTGCGTAACGTCGACCTCAGGGACGACGTTCACCTCCTCGGTCGTCGCCGGCTCGTCCGGGGGCACGTACGGCAAAGAGTACACGTGCACCCCCGGGTCTGCGACGATCGCCAAGTACGGCTCGACGACGGAGTTTACGACCCTAGGGAGTCCGTATACTATCACGTCCGTGTGTTCGCCGACGGCCTACACGACGCTGTGGACGAACCCGAGGGATTACAACTTTGATCACATCGGGAACTCGATCCTGGCGCTGTTCGAAACCGCGACGTTAGAGAACTGGCTGTTCATCATGTACCACGGCGTGGACACGACGTCGCTTGACCATCAGCCGGTGAGGGACGCGAGCCCGTACTTGGCTTTGTTCTTCGTGGTCTTCATCATCGTCGGATCGTTCTTCGTGATGAACTTGTTCGTCGGCGTCACTATCGATAAGTTCAACGAGATGAAAGAAAAACAAGAGGGCTTCAAGGGCAGCATATTACTCACTGAGAGCCAAAAGAAGTGGGTCGCGATCCAGAAGCTCCTCGTCGCGTGCAAACCCGATCGCGTCCCTCGGAGGCCGAGTCACAGCAAAGGAAGGGCGAGTGTGTACGACTTCGTGGTTTCAGACAAGTTCGAGGTGATAGTCATGGTCAGCATCATGCAGAACATCGTCGTCATGGCGTTGGCGCACGACGGGATGAACGATACGTGGGTATCGACGTTGTTCTACATCAACTGTGCGTTCGCGGTGATGTTCCTACTCGAAGCGACCGCGAAGATTTACGCGTACAACCCGAAGGAATACTTCAGCGACAATTGGAACAGGTTTGACTTTTTCGTCGTCGTCATCAGCATTGGCGGGGTCGTGATCACGCTCTTCGCGGGCCAAGACGCGGCGTACGTGAGCATGATACGGATCTTCCGCGTCGCGCGTATTTTCCGCCTCATCCCCAAGGCAAAATCCCTCCGGACGTTGTTCCAGACTCTGCTGTATTCCATGCCTGCGCTCGTCAACGTCGGAAGCGTCTTGGCCTTGTTCTTTTTCATCTTCGCCGTCATGGGGATGAATTTGTTCGGGAAGATAGTCCCGACCGACGGCGAGCTCTCGCGGTACGCCAAATTTGAGGACTTCCCGACCGCGGTGCTCACGTTGTTCCGGATGTCCACGGGCGAGGCGTGGAACGGCATCATGCACGACTGCATGATCACGGACAAGTGCATCATGTACAAAGACCCTTCCACGGGTGTGATCTCGTACTTGGATTACGACGACAGCACGTACAAGAGCGCGGACGAGGACAACTGGACGGACCGATGCACGCCATCCTACGTCGGCACCGTGTTTTACTTTAGCGTCTTCATCCTCCTCTGCGCGTTTGTCCTCTTGAACCTCGTCATCGCGGTGATTTTGGACAACTTCGCGTCGAACAACGAAGACGAGGAGAACCCGGTGAGCAAGGAGCACATGTATTCGTTCACGCGAGCGTGGGTGAAGCTCGATCCGCACGCGACGTACTACACCAGGGCGGCAAATTTGGAGCAGATTGTGCAGACGATAGAGCCGCCTTTGGGATGCCAAGGCGTCCCGCCAAACGTCGCGAAGCAGGAGACCCAGAAGATCATCATGTCCGTGGACATTCCGAACCACGACGGGAAGATCCACTTCCTCGAGACGCTCCACGCGCTCGCGGGGAGGATCGCGGGCACGGAGCTTCCCGCACACGCGGAGGTGAAGGTCACGAATAAGATACAGAAACAGCTGCCGACGTTACGAAGCGGAAAGGTGCCGCAGTACACCGCCGCGCACTACTACGCGGCGATGTACGTCCAAGCCGCGGTGAGGGGGTTCCTCGCGAGGTACGAGATGAGGGAGAAAATGAAGACCATGCCCGTGAATAAGCTCGCGCGGCAAGGGTCTATGTCTAAGCACTCGCACGCGAGCAGCGGTTGATCCGCTGACGCGCGAGGTCGATGTCGTCACTCATAGTCTACTAGCATAGCTTCATATAGAAGAGAGACGGACGATTTCGACAAAAAATGTTTCATTTCAACTCGCGTCGACGCGCTCGTCACTTCGACTTCGTTGACTCGCCCTCTTCGTCCTCTTCGTCGCCGTACCTCCACACCTCGCCGAGCTCTTTCAATCCACCCGCGAACAGCGCCCGCGTGAACGTCCCGCCGAGGATCCCCGGGACGATGTAAAGCAACGCCGGCTGCGCGGCGTTGAAGACGTTCATCACGAGAATCGTGGTCCCGAGGCCGGCGACGTAGCCGAACGCCACCGCGGGAAAGTACGACCTCGGTTTGGGCCGCCTCGCTTTCTTCGCGGCCGCTCTCAGCGCGATGTCCATCCGCAAAATCAGCGCGACGTATATCCCCGGGATGACGATGTCCCCGAGACCTAACATGCTGAATTGCTGCTTCGCGTCGACGACGAAACCCTTCGGGAAGAGCAGTTTAATCGGCGCGTCGAACGATTTCGCGACGCTGACCATGACGGGCGTGCAGAACACCCAGAAGATGTCGTAGAAGAACAGACCGACGAGCAGAATCGTCCCGATCTGGACGCTCTCCAGGGTGAGAAACTCGATCCCCGTGAGCGAGAACGCGAGCCCCAACGCGTTGTTCGCGATCCAGTGCTTCTTCATCACGTACCACAGCGAAAACGCGACGCTGACGACGCCGGCGACGAGCTCCGCGACGGTGAGCGACAACCGCGTGGGCTCGTCCGTGATGAACTTGATCGTCGGTATCGTCCCGAAGTTCAGTCTCTTCACCGCGAGCGCGCGCGGCATGCACAGGCCAAGAACCGGCGCGAGCGCGCCCGTGAGCGCGGCGACGCCGAGCAAGAGAAAGTACCCGGTCATGAGCTTGTTGATCAGATCCGCGGGGAGGTACTTGAACAGGATGAAAAAACCGAGGAGGACGCAGCTGCCGACGATGGGGAACCGCATCGCGTCCTGCTTCGACATCGCCTCCGTGAGCCCGGACGCGGCCGGGCGCACGGATCGGTGAGCGCCCGCGTACACGGCGAGCGACGCGGTCAGGAGGACGTTCAGATTCGTGTTGACAGCCGTGAACAGCGGGGCGACGGTGAGCAGCGCGAGCGCGAGGTGCGCGAACGGCGCGGCGACGTGGAGGGAGTCATCCTCCGCTTTCTGCGCCGATCTCGTGCTGACCATTTTGGACGTGCGGCGGCGACGTGCGGCGGCGCCGCGATGTGTCGTCCGGATCGTTGTCTCAGATCGTCGCAGTCGTCTCGTGCGGTCGAACGAAAACTTTTCCGCGGTGGTGCTGAGCCAGTCAGCGACCGCACCAACCGCGGCGTCGGCGTTCGCCTTCGCCTTCGCTTCAGCGGCGGCGGCGGCGACGGCGTCTCTCAATTCGACTCCGCGTCGCGCCGCGCGCGCGGCGGAGCGAACGGAGTACCGTCGCGCTCTCCGCCGCCCTCGCTTCCTGTGCGGGCGGCGATGTCGTCGCTCATGCAGAAAGCGAAGAAGGCGATGGAGGACGCGGGGATCAAACAGAAGCTCGCGGGCGCGCTCGAGAGCGCGAAAGCGACCGCGAGCGGCGTCACGACGCTGAAGTGCTTGAAGGAGTACGACCTCGGCCCCGTCGTCGCGAGCGGCGGCCCCGGGTGTTTGTTCTCCATCCAACACGGCGACCTTAAAAAACCGACGAAGACGATCGCGCTCGACGCCCCGGGCGCGAAGGTCAGCGTGTGGATCTTGGACAAGAAATCCCTACTGGAAGGGCCGCTCGCGCACGCGAAGGAGGACGTCGAGGAACTCTTAGAGCTCGTGCGGAAGGACGCGGCGACGATGATCAAGATGCTTCACCCCGGCGTGATCAAAGTCGTCAAGTTCGAAGAAGCGAAGCACGCGCTCGCGCTCGTGACCGAGCGCGTCCTCGGGTCCTTGACGGACGTCATCGCCAAGGGCGCGAACTTACGAGGAAAGACACGATCGCCGCCGAAAACGCTGACGGACTTGACGTTATCCACGACCGAGATCAAGCACGGGACGCTGCAGCTCGCGGACGCGTTGACGTTTCTTCACGCGGACTTTGGTCTGATTCACCGCGCGCTGTCGCCGGAGAACGCGGTGATCACGTCGGAGGGGAACTGGAAGATATCCGGCGGGTTCGGGCACGCCGTGAGCGTGCACGTCGTGGCGAACCGCGACGACATGTTTTACTGGCCGGGGGGATATTCCACCGGGGGGTCGGGTTCGGGACGGTCGGGCGGGTACGGCTCGTCGTCGTCGTCGTCGTATTCGAGTTCGGGGAGACACCCCGGGGAGCCGCTCCCGACGACGCCGAGAATGGCGTACGTCGCCCCAGAGCTCGTTCTCGGGAAAGAAGGCAGTGGCATGAATCCCGGGTGCGCGACGCCCGCGGTGGACATATTTTCCCTGGGCGCGATCCACTACGAGCTCGTCACCGGCGGGACGCGGTGGTTGGGCGTCGCCGACGCGTCCGAGTCCGTGTCCGAGTACAGAAACGCGTTCAACCGCGCGGGGAAAGGCCCAGCGCTGAAGGGCGAGGACGCGCAAGCCGCGGCGCTCGTCGTGCAATACATGACCGCGGAGGCGCCGAAGACGCGCCCCGCGGCGTCCGCGCTCGCGAACGCGGCGTACTTTACCGTGGACCCGCGGATGAAAGCTCTGCGGTCGCTGGATAAGTTCATCGAACTCGACGTCTTGGCGCGAGCGGGGTTCCTTCAGCAGCTGCAAGGACAGTTCGCGATGTTCGACGAGCGCGTCCTTCGTCACCGCGTCCTCCCGCCCTTACTCGTGGAGCTCCGGACGCAGCAGCTCCAGTCCATGGTCCTGCCGTTGATCCTGACGCTGAGCGCGCGTCAGAGCCCCGAGGATTTCACCGCTTCGACGCTCCCGGCGTTATCGCCCGTGCTCGTGGAGGCGTCCGGGGACGCGCTGCTCGCGATCCTCCGCGCGGTGCCGACGCTCGCGGGTCTCGTCACGACGCGCGAGACGTTCGAGCGGACGGTCATGGGCGCGGTCGTCAGAGGGATGGACGACGTCGAGATCAGGGTGCAAGAGGAGGCGCTGAAGCAAACCGCGGCGGCGTGCGCCAAGGTCACCCCCGCGGCGGTAAAGAAGGACATCCTTCCGAAGCTCCAGGCGACGGCGCTGAACACGACCGCGGCGGCGGTGCGCGTGAACGCGCTCGTGACCGTCGGGAAAGTGTGCGAGGGCTTGGGCCCTCCCGAGTGGGACTCCACGCTGTCGACGTTGCATCGGCTGTTGAAGGTGGACGCGACGGCGGCGACGTTGATGTGCGTCGCCGGCGTCGCGGATCGCGTATCCGCCGCGGCCGGGGACGTCCTCACGGCGTCGAGGATCATCCCGCTGCTCTCGCCGCTCATGCTCGCGCCGGGGCTGAACAAGAAGCAGCTCGCGGTCGTGACGAAAATCATGCGGTCGATGATCGACCGCGTCGAGCGCGGACGGATGCCGACGCTCAGAGACGCGCCCGCGGAGGCGGCGAGGACGCCCTCCGCGCCCTCTGCGGCGCCGTCACAGACCTCTGCGGGCTCGAGCGGCGGCGCCGTGGATCCGTTCGCGGCGTCGACATCGCTGGCGACGTCGGCACCGACGCCGACGCCCGCGACGCGAGCGCCGCCGACGCCCGTCGTCGCGCCGATCGCGCCGCTGCGTCCGCCGCCGGCGAGCGCGAACCCCGTGGGCGGAAGTTTCGGTTTCGGCGGCGCGGGTTCTGCGATCGGCGGACACGGCGGCGGCGGCGCGTTCCCACCGCCGCCGCCTCCCGCCGCGAACGACGACCTCGCGTCGCTGTTCACGGAGCCCGGGTACGTGCCTCCGCCGACGCTCGGAGGCGGCGCCGGGGACGGCTGGGACGTCGACGACGACGACTTGTTCAGCGGGCTGTCCGTGTCCGCGAACGTCCCGAGCGGGGGCGGAGGGGGTGGAGGGTCGCTGCTGTGACGCGCGCGACGAGAAGATAGACGTAGCTTAGCGAGTGCGACGCGCGAACGGCGCGCGCGAACTGATAGCGGTACGGTTAGTACAGCTGGTGTCTTAGACGGGAGCTTCGCTCCGGTCTGCAAGAAGACTCTCAGAAAAACGTTTCGTGAAGCGACGTGTGCGTGTTCGGGTTTGAGGGTTTGGGTGCGAATTGCACGACACCATATCGCGACGCGCTCGACGCTCGACACGCGCATCGCTCTCGCGAACGAACGAGCGTCCTACACGCGCGTAGTCACACTCGCGCGACTCACCTCATCCCGCGCGCGACACCAGTAGTCATGGCTTGCGCGGCGGCGACGGTCTTGGGTGCGAATGGGCGCTTTATCACGGGCGCGACTCGATTGACCCCGAAGCGAACCCCGACGAACAAGGCCCGCGGCGACCTCGTCATCAGGGCTGGCAAGAAAGATAAGCGCAAGAGCGGCGGCGCGAAAACAGGCGGCGGCGGCGGCGGCGGCGGCGGCGGCGGCGGCGGCGCGAAGACCGGCGGGAACCAAGGACACAAGTCCCCCGGGAAGGTCTCGGAAGGCAGCGCGTATCAGACGGAAACGCGAAAAATCATCCTGTCCCTCGGGAAGGTCCGCAAGGTCACCCCGAACGGGAAGGAGCTCATCAAGAACATCAACCTCGGGATGTACCTCGGCGCGAAGATCGGCATTCTCGGCGCGAACGGCGCGGGTAAGTCCACGCTCATGAAGATCCTCGCCGGCGTGGACAAAGATTTCGACGGGACGCTGCACCTCGACGACGGGATCAAGGTAGGGTATCTCCCCCAGGAGCCCCCGCTCGACGACGGCGAGACCGTCATGGAAAACATCGAAGTCGGCGTCGCCGCGGTGAAGGCGGACATCGACGAGTACAACCAAGTCTCCCTGGACATGGCGGACCCGGACTGCGACATGGACAAGCTCCTCGCGCGCATGGACGCGTTGCAGACGAAACTGGACGCGTCCAACGCGTGGGAGATCGACCGCACCGTCGAGCGCGCGATGGACGCGCTGCGATGCCCTCCAGGGGACGCTAAGGTTGCGAACTTATCCGGGGGCGAGCGACGACGCGTCGCGATCTGCCGCCTCCTTCTCGCGCAGCCGGACATTCTCCTCTTGGACGAGCCGACGAACCACCTCGACGCGCAGTCCGTCGCGTGGCTCGAGCAGTTCCTCGCGACGTTCCCCGGCACCGTCGTCGCCATCACGCACGACCGGTACTTCCTCGATAACGTCGCCGGGTGGATCCTAGAGCTCGACCGCGGCGAGGGGATCCCGTTCGAAGGGAACTACTCGTCGTGGCTGGACAGCAAGTCGAAGCGCCTGGAGCAAGAGGGGAAGAAGCAAGACTCGCTCGCGAGGACGATCAACCAGGAGCTCGATTGGGTGCGTTCGAACGCCAAGGGGCAGCAGAAGAAGGGCAAGGCGCGCCTGCGAAGGTACGAAGACCTGTGCGAGGAAGCGAGCAAGTTCTCCGCGCGCGCGGACCTCGACTCGATCACGATTCCCGCGGCGCCTCGCTTGGGCGGCACCGTGATCAACGTCGAGAACGTCTCCAAGGGGTACGAAGGCAGAGGGCTCCTCATCGACGGTCTGGATTGCATGATCCCCCCCGGCGCGGTCGTCGGCATCGTGGGCGCGAACGGCGCGGGGAAGACGACGTTGTTTAAGATGATCACCGGCGTGGACGAGCCGGACGCCGGAAACGTCGTCGTAGGCGAAACCGTGAAGCTGATGTACGTGGACCAGTCTCGAGATTCGCTCGATAACGGCAAGTCCGTGTTCGAGGAGCTCACCGGCGGCGCGGAGGAGGTTTCTTTGGGCACGCGCACGGTGAACTCGAGGGCGTACTGCTCGTGGTACAACTTCAAGTCTTCGGACCAGCAGAAGAAGGTGGGCGACTTATCCGGCGGGGAGCGGAACCGTCTGCAGCTCGCGAAGACGCTCACCGCGGGCGGGAACGTGTTGATGCTCGACGAGCCCACGAACGACCTCGACGTCACGACCCTCCGCGCGCTCGAGGAGGCGCTGCTGTCGTGGAACGGCGTCGCGCTCGTCATCTCGCACGACCGGTGGTTCCTCAACAAGATCGCGACGCACATTCTCGCGTACGAGGGCGACAGCGTCGTGACGTTCTTCCAAGGGTCGTACGACGAGTACGAGGCGCACAGGAAGGAGAGGATGGGCGGGAACGAGCCGACGCGGATCAAGTACAAGCCGATGCCGTCGTTCGCGTGATGAGAGAGAGAAGCGCCACCGGGGACTCGTGCGCGCGTCTCATCAACCAGTATTAGCTAAAGCCTGAAAATGAAAGTTTGAACCTGAGAGCGATCGAGTCGACCCTAAAGTATGTTTTTCATCGGTATCCGCGCGCTCAAACTTCGCCCCGCTCCTGAACAACTTTTCGCGAAACAAAGCGCGCGGCCATCTCCAGCGCTCGGTCTCTTACAACGGCACCGCAGCTTTAGAAGTTGCAAAGATGGCGTTCACCGCTCGCAAGAAGGTGAGATGCGTGACCTCGTCCCCGCGCCGCGCGCGTCGTCGTCGTCGCGACGACGCGAGCCGCGCTTTCCGGGCGGCTTCCGTCTCGGCATCGAGACGGATGTTTCATATGTTTTTTTCCCCGGCTCCTGCCCTCGCCTCGAGGACGACGTCCTGACCGCCTATCCCCACCCCCGTTCCCCGCCCTTCGCAGATTGTGAAGGAGGAAGGCGCTACGCTCGCCCCCTTCGAGGAGGTCGTCGCGCAGGTGTGTGTCTAGACCCCGTGTGCGATCGGTCCGGTTCGCGATTTTTAGGGATCGATTTAGGGTTTGTTTCTAGCGAAGGACGGCCATCGGGGAGCGCCCGGCGGCGAGCGCGCGCGCGTCGCGCGACGCCGCGGCGACGGCGTGCACGACGTCGTCGGGGTGTCAGCAACCTCGCGGCGCGTTCGATCGCGCCGGAGCCGCGGTCGGGAGCGCGTCGCCGCGCCGCGCGCGTCGCGCCCGCGCGCGTCTTGGCCGCCGAAAAACCACGCATCGCACGTCTCGGACGTCGTCGCTGACACCATCATCTTTCTTCCCGCCCCGCCGTCGCCCTCTCTCCACCCAGGCCCTGTTCGACCTTGAGGCTACGAACAACGAGCTCAAGACGGACCTTCGGGACCTGTACATCAACGGCGCGCAGGAGGTTGACGTCGCGGGCGGCCGCACCGCGATCGTCATCCAGGTTCCCTTCCGCCTTCTCAAGGCGTTCCACAAGATCCAGCAGAGGCTCGTGCGTGAACTCGAGAAGAAGTTCAGCGGCAAGGACGTGGTGCTCGTGGCGAACCGCCGCATCAACCCCGTCCCGTCGTCTGGCTTCGCTCGCGCGCGCCCTCGCAGCCGCACGCTGACCGCGGTCCACGCGAACCTGTTGGAGGATCTCGTGTACCCCACGGAGATCGTCGGCAAGCGTCAGCGGTACAGGCTGGATGGGTCCAGGCTTCTTAAGGTGTACCTCGATCCGAAGGATCGCAACACCACGGAGTACAAGCTGGACACGTTCGCTGGGGTGTACAAGAAAATGACCGGGAAGGAGGTCACCTTTGAGTTCCCCGTCGCCGAGTCCGCTTGAGCGACGCGAGGAGCTGGACACACAGCGGGGGGGGGTTGGGTGCGGAATCAAACCATTGTAATCGATTCTCACTTGAAAAAATAGGGATGTATCCTAACGACGCGCGGCTCGCTCGTCTACACCTTGGTCGTCATCAGCGACGCTTTCAACTTCCGGAGCTGGAGCCGGACTTCCGAGTCCGTCTTGGCGAGGATCCGCCGCTCGCTGACGCGCACGCGCGCGGCGGCGACGGACCGTTGCGTCTGCCGCACCGGCTCTGGGAACACGCCGACCCACGCGTCCGCGTTCGGGAAGGCGCCGTCCGCGCCCGCGTCTTCCTTGATCACCTCCGCGACGAACCCTTTCTTCTTCCCGCTCTTCGCCGGCTTCGACGGGTCCTGCGCGGCGATGTCCTTGTCCTTCTCCAACGCGTTCGGATACCGCCGCAACGCCTCCGACGTCATGTCCGCCAAGAGCTCCCGCACCGCGATCTCCCCTTGAGTCCCGCCCAACACTTCTCCCTGCGTCCCGCGCTTCCCTTTCGTGATCGCGCCGAGGAGTCCGCCGACGACCGCGTTCCCTTTGAGCGCCTTCTCCGCGAGCCCCTCGAGCTCTTTCGGGTCGTCCGGGTCGCACAACGCGAACGACGCGTACTGCAGCAGCTGCTTCGGGTACCCGTTCAAACGCAGCGGGAAGCTCTCCACGGGTCTGAGCCCGATCTTCTCCAGCGCGGCGGCTTTCGCGTCCGCGTATCGGTCGTTCGGGTCGATCCCCAAGGTGATCTCGTACTCGTCGTCCGGGTTCTCCCCGACCTCGGGGGCGAACCCGTAGGATATCAAGAGCTCCGCGCTCGGGCGCTGGCCGTACGACGCGAACACCTGCTCCCCGGGCTTGTACGCGCGGTCCGGCTGTAAGCACACCTTACCGCCGCTGTCGTCGATGTACGCGTTGCACCCGGGCTTGTGGTTCAGCATGTCCGCCCACGGCACGAGCGCGAGCTCGCCGCCGCGGTTCGGGAGTCGAATCAGACGCGAGAAGAGGACGTCGAACGCCCATCGCAGCGCCCCGGGGGTGAGCTGGGGAAACTCCGCGCGGATCTCCTCGATAGCGCCGTCCACGGACGCCTGCCGCTCGTACGCCGCGCGCTGCGACGGCGACCCCGCGAGCAAGGTCTTCACGTCCTCCTCTGGCCAATCTAAGACGCCGCCCGTGCGTCGCGGGAGCGCCTTGACGTACGCGGCGAAGACGCCGCTCTCGTCCCCGTTCTCGATGTCGAGCGCCTGCTCCGCGAGGAACGCGGCGAGGAGGCTCCACTCCTGGAGCTCGGCGTGTTTCGGGCCGAGCTTGGACTCTTTCACCGCGCGCTCGACCGTGATGAGCGACGCGTCTGGAATCTCCAGGAGCGGCTCCCCGCGCTTGACGTCCTCGCGCGCGACGAGGCCCCTGCCCTCGGGGAGGTCCACGACGAGGTCGAGCTTCTGCGCGGGCAGACGCTGGGAGTTCGTCAGCCACCGCATGAACTCGTCCTTCCCCGCGGTCCCGACCGGGGCGGGGATCTCCGAGTCCGCGGCCTTCACCGCGGGGAGGACGATATCTTCGCCTCCGTCACCGCCGCTCTCCGCGATCGCGCGCGCGGCGACGCGGCTCGGCGCGCGCGTCGCGCGGCGCGCGGGAGCGCGGACGACGACGCGAGCGGCGACCGCGGGTCGCGATGACGCGAGGGAGGTCATCGCGGGCGTGTTCGCGCGTGCCGACGACGACAGCGCGCGCGTGCGTCTGCCGCGCCCGCCTCGATCGCGCCCGATAACGTCGACACCAGACCGAGCCGAGCAGTGCAGTGGCGAGCGAGCCCGCGCCGGCCGACCGCGCGGCGGCTGGGAATCGCTTTTTCCGGCGGCGGCCGAGTCGTCTCCTTCGCTCGCGGTAGCGGTCGCGGACGCACAAGACGACGCGCGCATCGCGATCGCGGCGGCGTTCGGACCGCGATCGCGTCGCGACGCCCCTCTCGTCCGCGCGCTCCGAAGGCCGCGGCGAGATGGCGACCGCCGCGCTGGAGGATCGCGTGCATCAGCACTCGGACTTTTTCGACCGTCTCGTGGAGCTGATCCCGGCCAAGTACTACGTCCCCGACGAGCAGAACCCGGAGTGGAGCAAGTTCAACAAGACCAAGTCCGCGAAGGCGGCGGCGAAGCAGGAGGCGAAGGAGAACTCGAAGAAGGCGCTTCGCGCGAAACTCGCGCCGGGGAACGCGCAGAGCACGCTCGAGAAGATCGCGGCGAAGGAGCGCGGCGGGGATGGGAAAAAGTCGGCGGGCGATTCCGACGACGACGACGACGACGACGACGACGACGACGGCGCGGACGAGGACGAGGACGAGGACGACGAGGACGAGGAGTCCGGGTCCGGGTCCGATGCGTCCGAGTCCGAGTCCGAGCCCGAGGGGAAAGGGAAAGGAAACGGGAAAGGCAAAGGGAAGCGCGGCGGCGACGGCGCCCGCGACGGCGCCGCGGATGACGCCGACCGCGACGCCCCCGCGACGCCCGCCGGCGCGCCGCCCACGGCCTCGGGGTGGTCCTTGGGCGAGACCGGCGGCGACCGGCTCGAGGAACTCAGAGAACGCTTGAAAGCGAAGATCGAAGCGAGCCGGGTCGCGAGGAAGGCGGAGGAGTCCCAGGAGAAGATCGCGCAGGCGCGCGAGTGGAGAGAGACGAAGAAGAAGAACAAGCAGGAGAAGAAGCGGAAGGAACGCGCGACGAACGCGGTCGCGAGCGCGCTGGACGGGAAAGTCAACGCCGCCAAGAAGTCGAAAGCCGCGGCGGGTAAGGACGACGCCGGTCGCGCGGGGTCCGACGGCGAGGACGGCGAGGACTTCCAGTTCGGTCGCGTGGAGGTGGACGACGCGATCGGCGGCGGCGGCGGCGTCAACAAAAGGAAACGCGCGAGCAAAGAGACGCTGCTCAAGAGAGCGCTAGACCAACGCGCGGAGATCAAGGCCGCGGGCGGGGAGGAGACCGGCGCGGGGAAGAAGGTGGCGGAGAGGTACGCGTGGGACGCCGCGCTCGCGCGCGCGGGCGGCGAGAAGGTGCTCGACGACCCGAAGCTCCTTCACAAGAGCGTGAAGAACGAACAGCGGATGAAGAAGAAGTCGCGACAGAAGTGGGAGGAGCGGCACGAGAGGACGACCGAGGCGATGGCGGCGAGGCAGAAGAAACGGAAGGACAGCCTCAAGTCGCGCGCGAACGCCAAGGTGGAGAAGCGCATGGACAAGAGGGAGAAGAAGAGGAACCGCCCCGGGTTCGAAGGTCGGTCGCAGGCGCCGATCAACAAATAGGCGCGGCTCACTCGCGGCGTTTTTTTCAACGAAGGAGCAGAGTAAAACGACGACGACAATCAGATCACGCGCGCCTGTTTCCCATGAAGAACCACTGCCAGTCTCCGTTGAACTGTCGCAAGCAGTTGAACACGTACGCGCTTCCGCCGAGCCATCCGGTCGTCATCATCGCGAGCGTCCAGGCCGCGGCCGCGAACGCGTTTCTCTCGCGGAACCAAATCCACAGAGAGAACACCGAAAAGCCGACGTACAAGTCGACGAGGGAGACGACCCCCCAAGGGTTCGACACCAGCCACGCGATCTGCTCCCCGAAACTCCCGGTCGTGGACGATATCGCCCACGCGATGACGACGAACATCGTGAACGCCCCGAGCGCGGTGAGCACCGCGCACGCGTTGACGAACGGGCCTCGAGGGTTTCCGCGCCCAGCGCCCCACCCCTGGTCCGCGCCGGTCGAACCGGGGCGCGCGTACAGCGCGTCCCTCTGTTCCTCGTCCTCCCCGGCCCCGTTCGCCCACATCTTTCTCGCGGCGGCGGGTCGCGTGCTCGCGCGTCTCTGCGACGTTCTAGGCGCGGACGCGCGATGCTGCATGCAACGACGGGACCGACCCGGAGATGGCCGCGCAGACGAGGCGCGGGGCGGTCGAGCGACGACGCGCGCGCGGGGGGACGCGACGACGGGAGTCCTCGCGAAGCGTGCGTGTATCGACGGTGTGTGCGCGATTCCCGCGGCGGGCATGCAACGACGCTCGGCGTGTCGCGGGAGCGTGGTGCGCGCGAGAGGAGTGAGGCCTGGGCCGCGTCGGCGTTTCCGAGACGCCGGGCCGCGGCCGCGTGGCGTGGAAATATTCTTGCCGTTGGAGGTGCCGTTTCCGAGGGAACAACAATCGCGCGCGCCGGGACGCACGCGCGTCTGACGAACACCCCTCGGACGCGATGGGAGGCAAGAAGAAAGGACGCGGAGGCGGCCGCGGCGGCGGCGGCGGCGGCAGAAAAGGAGGCCGAGGCGGCGGCGGCGGCGGGAACACGTCCAGGAGCGGATCCATCGCGCAAAAGGAAATCCCGAAACCGATCCCCGTCCCCGCGGCGGACGCGCCGGAGGAGACGCCGACGAAGCAGCCGCTCCTCGCCGCCGACGCCGGGGGATCGAGCGACGGCGACGGCGACGGCGACGCCACGGCGGCGCCGTCCCCGCCGAAGGAGACGCCCGAGGTGAAGGCTGATGAGGAACAGAAATACGAGCCCCCGGTCGTCGTCGACGCGGCGCCCGTGCCGGAGCCCGACGCGCCGGCGTCCCCGCCGAAGACGGAAGCCGCGCCCGCGGCGGAGGCGTCCACCCCCGCGGCGACGAACGAGGTCACCCTCGAGGAAAAAGACACCTCCCCGCTCGTGCCGTCGCCGCCCATGGACAAGAAGGCGACGCCGAGCAAGGAAGAGGTGGACGCGTCGGAGAAGCAAGCCGCGGAGCAAGAGAAGGACGGCGCCTCCACGAACTGCTGCGTGATCATGTGATACCCCGTTCGCGCGAGACAGCGGCTGCGTGTTGGCACCCCAGAGACGACTATTTCACGTCGAGGGGTGCGGCGTGTTGGTTATCATTGCGTTTTGCGTATTTACACAGCGGGTCCTGTATCCCGGATCAAATCGAAACGTCGCTCGTTCTCACTCGTCCGCGCCGTGCCTCGTGAACTTGCACGACGCGAAGTTCTCCTCGGTCTTGCACCCCGCGCCGTAGTACCCGAGCACGCCGTTCACGTCGGCCTCGTTGACGCACGGCCCCGGGATGTAGATGGGCATGATCCCTTTCAAGATGAATTCGCTGCCCAGCATAGGAAGCCACGACGTCGGCGACTTCGTGATGAAGTCCTCGTCTAACCAAATCACCGTGCCTCTCTCGTCCTCGGGGAGCGCCGCGTCCGCGGCTCTGCGCATCGGAGGCAAGACCGCCATCTTCGTCTCGTCTTGCGTCCAGTACTTCATAGCGTCGACGTGGCACCAACCCCCGAGCGGGTTCGCGCTCGGTTGCATCTTACTCTCGCACTCGCCCCCGGCTTCCTGTCCGACCTCGCGCGTGACCTGGTACACGTCGTTCGCCGCGTCCGTGTACGCTCTGTTCTGGTTCAGCGTGTCGTACGACTGCGAGCACGTCGGGCTCAGGCCGAGCGCGGAGACGCCGCCGAGGGAGGCGGGGAGGCGCGCGGTCGTTTGGATCGTCGGCGTCGTGGTCGATTCCGTCGTCGACGCGAATTCTTTCCCCGCGAGCCCAGTCGCGGGCTCGAGGATCGCGGTCGTCGAGCCCGGGCGCGCCGCGGACGCGGACGCGACGAGCGTGAGGGCGACGAATCCGAGCAAGCTCGTGGACGACGACGGCATCGTGCGCGTGAGATGCGTTTGCGCGGCGTCGAGTGCTGCCAGGTTGGCGCATTATTCGTAGCTTTCAAGAGACGAAGATTCCATCTCGGGAACTCCGAGATTTTCCAACCGTTCGAGCAGAGTCAACGCGCCGCGCGTCGTCATTGTCCCTCGCACGGCGCCGCGAGAGGATGTATCAGACGCGGAACCCGCCCCTCGGGCACACCGCGGAGGCGCGCGCGCTGAAGATGCGCGCGCTTCGAGTGGAAGCGGGAAGGAAAGCAAAGGCGGATATGGAAGCCGCGAGGGAGAGGTACGTTGCAACATCGCGTCGTCGCGGAGAAAACGGCACCGAATCGAATACTTGTAGATCGCGTTCGCCGTCCCTGACCGTCCCCACCCGTCCCCGCGCGCAGGTTACGAAAGAAAGAAGCGCTTCTGCGACGAATGAAGGAAGATCGCGCGCTCGAGGAAGAGATGCTGAGGCGTCTGGTCGCGAGCGGCGGGAACGCGCTCGAGAAAGTCGCCGCCGCGGTCGCGAAGGAGGAGGACGAGCGCGAAGCGCTGTCGATGCTGCCTCGTTTCCGCGCGTGCGACGTGTGCTACGACATGAGGAAGGACGCGGCGCTCAGAAAATATCCGGATGCGGCGCTGAAGCTGTGTAGCAAGTGCCACGCGAGGGCGGCGAAGATCGCCGCCGCGGAGGTGAGGAGAGCGCGCGCGCCGCCGAGCGGCAAGGGCGAGAGGCGCAGCGGAAACGGCAAGCTCCCGTTCGAGCCGGCGTCGCATCTCGCGCGAGGGAGGGACGAGTTAGAGAACGCGCTGAGGGACGCGGACGCGTCCGTCGCGCTCGCGGAGGACGCGAAGACGCGCGCCGCGGCGTTGCACAAAGCGTCGCAGCTGCGGCAAGCGATGACGCACAAGTGAGTGACTCTCGGAGTCGACGGCGGTAAGCTGGTCGTATATTAAAACGACGGCGGCGCCGCTTCGCGCTTCGACGCGTCACAACCCGACCCAATACGAGCGCCCGTTGACGTTGTGCACCGGCCCCACCTCGGGCGCGGTCACCGCCCACTCGTACCATACCTTCGACGGCCCGACGCACCGCCAGCAGTGCGCTTCCACGTTCGTCCCCGCGGGCACGTGCACGGGCGTCCGCAGCGGGAAATAAATTGGAAACCACGAAAACATCGGCTCGCCCGTCGGCCCCATCGTGTGCGTGGGCGGGTATATGCTGCAGTGCACCTTACCCGCGGGGCCTTCGTACAGCTTCGCGTCGAAATACCCGGCGAACCCGTGCATCGTCGCCGCCGCGGCGTCCGGCGCGCGCTTGAAGAGCAACTTTTCGTACCTGTTGTTGTCGATGACTTTGTCCTCGTTCGGGTGATGGAACGTGAACACCTCCTCCGGGTCAGCGATCAGGGAGTACCGATGCAACTTCACGACGTACGGCGTCTCCATGTGCGCGAGGTCGCCGTACGCTTTCGCGTCGTTCCACAGCTTTGACGACGTCATCGGCGCGAGGTACGACGTGTAGCTCTGCGGGATCGAGACCCCGCCTTCTTTCAGGAATCGCTGCGCGCCGTCCAGGCACTCCGGGGACAGCTCGTTATCCCCAAAGCTCCCCAAGAGCTCGGAGACTAAGACGTCCGCTTTCTCCTCGAAGTCCCACGACCGCATGTCGCTCGCCACGATCGTGACGCGATCCTCCCACCCCTCGCTCTCCACGAGCGACTGCAACGTGATCACCGCGTTCGGGTTCTTTTCCACCGCGTACACTTTCATTTTCCGTCCGCACCGGTCGGACGCGCGCAGGGACGCCCTCACGAGCGGCCCGCGACCGGCGCCGACGACCATGAGCACCGTGACCTTCCCCGCCGCGGCGTCCGCGTCGCGCACGCGGTCGACGAGACACGCGTGCACGGCTTCTTCGTACTGGATGTACTTCGACGCGTCCTTCTCGAACGTCTCGTACGTCGCGGACTCGAGGTTGTCCATCAGCGGCTGCAGCGGCGCTTGGAGGTAATCCCTGTATCCGGACTCCACGAGCTCTTGCTCGCTCACCGCGTCGATCTTCCGAAAGAGGTAGACGACGTACTCCCAGTGCGTGCGAAGCGGGTGCGTCGCCGCCGCCGCCGCCGCCGCCGCGCCCGCCGCCGCCTCCGCGGGCGTCGGGTCCCCGACGTCCATCTCGTCCCCGCCGCCCGCCAGGCTCGAGCTCACCGCCTTGTCCCCGTCGCCGCTCCATCTGAGCACGACCTGGACGTTCTTCTGGAGCATCGTCGTGATGAACTCCTGATGACGCTTCGGAAGCACCGGGAACCCGCGTTTGTTCGTGATGAACGCGTCCGCGTTGAGCACCACCGCTTTCACGGGCTCGCCCACCCACCTTCGGAGCTCGGCCGCGGGCGGCAGCGACGCGCCGACTTCCAGACACGCGCTGAGCTGCGGGTGCCCCTCGCACATCGCTCTCAGGTTCGCCCACCGCTCGAACGGGTCGTGCGCGCGTCGCCGCGTGCACGGGTCGATCTGTTTCGCGAGCGCCTCGGCGGCGCCGTCGCCGCCGTTCGCCTCCGCCGCTTCCACCTCCGCGGACACGACCGGGATTCGGACCCACAGCGCGGTGGACGACAGCGCGGTGAGGAACTGGTTCACGATCCGCGCGTAGTTCGCCGCCTTCAGCGACGGCGTCGGGAGGAGGACCGCGTGCAGCGATAGGTGCGCCGCCCACATCAGCTCCTGTCTCAGCGCCGCCTCGCTGTCGCGTCGCATCGGCGCGGAGACCGAGTCCGCGTCGATCCACGGCGACGTCTTACCGACGACCTGGGAGCTCCACTGCGTCGAGTTGAGGAGGAGGTCGGACCTCGCGAACGGCGCCGGGGTCGGCGCGGACGGGTCTCGCGCGCTCGGCGCGGGGCGGCGATGTCGCGGATGCGCGAGCGGCGTGACGAGGAAGTCGAACCCGCCCTCGAGCGTCTCTTTCAAGCATCGCTGCAGGTCGTGGCACACGTCGACCTCGAGCCCGGCGTAGTTGCTGTCCCCGAGGTCCGTTCTCCTGGCGAGAGGCATGGCCGCCGTGCCCTCGCGCGGGAGTGGTGTGTGTCGTGGCGGCGCGCGACGATTAGATTCATCAGATCGGGCGAGCAGAGCGTGACTTTTTCGTTGGTTTCCCGCCGCCGCGCGCGCGCGTCGCGGCCAGTGCGCGAGGCGCCGGACGCGCGCGGGGCGACGCGCCGCGGCGACGGACCCACGCGCGATACGATGCCATCGCGCGCGAACCTGCAAGACCCCGCGGTCCAGGCCGTCCTGACGGACTGGATGCTCCGCGAGCTGGAGCCGATCTCGGACGCGGATCCCGCGGTCCTCGCCAAGTACGTCCTCGCGCTCGTCGCGAAGAAGGACGAGCCGACGCGCGCGCTCAGGCTCACGTGCGAGAGAGAGCTGAGGGACTTTCTCGAGGGCGAGACGGACGCGTTCGTGGAGCGGATGTTCGCGTACGTCGAGGGGGGTCTCGCGCGCGACGGCGACGGCGACGGCGACGGCGTCGAAGCGATCGAGTTCCAGGGCGACACCGCGGCGATGGCGGCGAAGCTGCGCGAGGACGAGGACAGCGACGAGGACGAGGACGACGACGACGACGGGCGCGGGCGCAGGCGCAGGCGCAGGCGGTCGCCGACGCCCCCGCGCGCGGCGCGGCGCGACGCGTCGCCGCGACGCCGCGACGCCGCGTCGCGCATCCAGCCGCTGCCGCCGCCGCCGCTCCCGCGCGGGCCGCCCCCGCCGCTTCCTCCCGGGCCGAGACCGCCCCCGGGGCGCCCGCCGCCGCGTGCGATAGCGCACGAGGAGTACAACCCGTCCGAGCCGTGGCTCGATCAAGGCACGATGCGTCGCATAAGCAAAGCGGAGATGCTCGTCGCGAAGATGCGCTCGGGGAACGGAAACCTCGACGACTACGACGCGCGCGACCGCGACCGTGACCGCGACCGCGACCGCGACCGCCGCGACGGCGGCTTCGGCGCGGGCCCGAGCGCGCGGTACGACCGCGCGCGCGCGCCTCGGCGATCGTCGCGGGAACGCGACGACTTCGAACGCGCCCGCGGCGAGCGCAGACGTCGCGTCATCCCGGAACCGAAGAACGCGGACATCCGGACGATTTACGTCACCGGCGCGGACTGTCACGTCGACGACTTCCAGGAGAAACTCAGGGCGCACTACGAGACGCACGGGAGGGTCGTCGAAATCCGCGCGTTCGCGAACACGGGGAGGGCGTTCGTGCAGTTCGAGACGCAGAGAGAGGCGAGGGCGGCGCTGGACGCGAACGACAGTTTCATGGGGAACCCGCGGTCGTGCACGCGGTGGGGGCATCGGAACTGCACGGACGTGGACGCGGACGCGGCGAGGGACTTCGCGCGCGGAGGACGCGCGCGCGCGGCGGCGGCGGCGGCGGACGCGGAGCCCTCGCCGCCGAGAGAGAGCGAGGAGGATAGGCAGCAGCGGGAGGATTTAGAACGGTCCCAGGCGGAGCGTTTAGAGGAGCTCAAAGCGGAGAAGGAGTCGACGAAGCGAAAGCTTCTCGCGCTGGAGAAGGAGAAGGCGATATTACGCGAGAAGCTCTCTGGGAAACCGCCGGCCGCGCCGGAGCGCGCGGCGGCGGCCGCGGCCGACGCGCCAGCGCCCGCGGCCGTCGCGCCCGAGCTCACGAACGCGGAGAGGGAAGTTCTAGAGAAGGCGAAGACGACGAAGGCGGCGGTGGCGAAGGCGGCGACGCTCGCGCACGCCGCCGCGGCGAAGCTCCGAGCGGAGTACGAGGCGCTCGTGAAGGCGAAGGAGAAGAAGCGAAGCGGCGGCGCGGACGGCGCGAGCGCGAGCGAGGCGATCGCGCCGGTGGGGAAGAAGAGTCGGTACAGCCTCGACCTTCGCGCGACGCAGAAGAGCTGATGAGCTTCTGTTGGCTTCGTTGGAACCAAATACCTAGCTAGACCCTCACTGCATCTCTCTCGCGTTTCCATACTCTCATCGCGCGCGATGTCGCACGCGGCGTCGACGAGCGGGCGGAGCGCGTGCGCGGGACGCGTCCGCGCCGATGGCGTCCGTAGAAACACGTCGAAATCCGCGGCGCGCGACGGGAACGCGACGGCGGCGCCGACGCGACGCGCGGCGCTCATCTCGCTGCTGTCCTCTCGCGTCCTCGTCGAGACGCCGCCGTCCGCGCGCGCGAAGACGACCTTCGTGAAAGACCCGTCGTTCTACGCGGAGTGGTCGTACGCGCAGCCGTCGGACATCATCCCGTACGTGGAGGCGACCGCGCCGAGGGGCGACGCGCGCGCGGTCCTCGCCGCGATGGACGTCTTCGGGGAGTACTATCCCATGTACAAGCTCGGGGACGAGAAGGGACGGATACTCGCGACCATCGTTCGCGACCGATCGCCGTCGAAGGCGGTGGAGGTGGGGACGTTCTTGGGGTACAGCGCGATATGGACCGCGCTGAACCTGCCCCCTGGGGGAACCCTCACGTGCGTGGAGTTCGAGCCGAGGCACGTCGCGGTCGCGCGCGCGCTGACGACGTACGCGGGGGTGGGCGACGTGGTGACCATCTTACAAGGCGCGGGCGCGGAGCGCGTCTCGGACGTGAAGAAAATCATCGGTCAGGACGACGTCGCGGACATGGTGTTCTTCGATCACTGCAAGGAGTGTTACCTCCCGGATCTGCGGAGCTTCGAGGACGCGGGGATCGTCGGGAAGGGGACGGTCGTCGTCGCGGACAACGTGCTGTATCCGGGCGCGCCGGATTTTCTGTCGTACGTCGACACGGCCGCGGGGCGGTACGACACGAAGTTGTACGACGCCGCGTTCGAGTACGATCAAGTCTGGAAGAAAGATTGGACGCCGCAGGCGGACGCGCTGTCGTACTCCGTGTGTCGCGGACCGGTCGAGGACGCGGAGGTAGTTTTATAGTACATCGTGTGCGCGTATTATTTGCATGAAAAATTCGTAGCTTTCGCTCTAAGTGGCTACGTCGTCGGGCCGTCGATGTCGTCGACGACCCCGCTAGTTGTGTTAAGTCAGCTATCCCTCCCGCGTCGTCTCCGCGGAGGTTCCGTTAGTCAATACGTCCGGGAGATGCAGAATCACTGCATCCCGGAAAAGTCAAACCCGCCCTGCGGCGCGGCGGGCTGGGGGTTAAACGCAAACTGCGCCGCGTTCGCGTCCGCCGCGGGCGCGAGGTTCTGGTCCTCCTCGTCCTCGAGGCCGAAGTACTCCTCGAGGATCTTCATCGCCTTGTCGTAAATGTCGTTGTTGTTGTGGTTCTGCAAGTTCTCGATCTTCTCCAGGCCGTCCGCCTCGTCGATGAACTGCGCGAACTGGTTCGGGCTCCCCTCGGTTTTCATCGCCTCGCCCACCTTCAAGATGTTCTCCAAACCCTCGAGCGCGACGGTGACGATGCGCGCGTCCGAGCACACGATGAGGTCGCACAGCGGCTTGATCGCGCCTTGTTCGACGAGGTACTTGATCTGCTGGTGCGTCCCCCCCGACGTCGCGTTCGAGATGGCCCATGCGGCTTCTTTTTTGATGTCAAACTCCGCGTGCTGAAGCAAGTACACGAGCGGCGGGATGATGTTGCTCTCGATGATCGCCTGGATCTGGTCCTTGTTCCCCGCGGTGATGTTCGAGATGGTCCAGCACGCTTCCTTCTTGATCGACTTCTTGTGATCCGTGGTGAGGAGCGCGAGGAGGCTCGGCAGCGCGCGGCAGTTGATGATGATCTGCGTCTGGTAGTCGTCGCCGGTGACGATGTTCCCCACCGTCCTCAACGCCGGGATCAACACGCTCGGCGTCGGGCGGCCGAGGAGCTCGACGAGCCTCCGGCACACGCCCGCCTCGATCACGGCCTGGATCTTATCGTTCGTGCCGTCGGAGAGGTACGACAGCGCCCAGCACGCGTCCGTGAGGACTTCCTCGTCGCTGCTGTGCACCAGTCTCGCGAGCGCCGGGAGCGCGTCGCGGAGCTGGTCAAACTGCGGCTGCGGCTTCCCGCGGCAAAAGTTGGACAGCGTCCACGTCGCGTTCCGCAGCATCGTGAGCTTGGAGTGCTCGTTGAGCTGCTCCAAGAGCGGCCCGAGCGCGTTCGTGGAGAGGACCATGTCGCGGCACTTCGGGGAGTCGCCCGCGATGTTCCCGAGCGCCCACACAGCTTGCTCGCGCACGTCATCCGACGGCGACCGCAGCAACGCGACGAAAATGGGCACCGCGCCGCTGTCGATGACGACGCCGGTGTTCTCCGACGTCCCGGACGCGATGTTCGTCAGCGCCCAAGCGGCTTCGAACTGCAGCTGCGGGAATTCCTCGCGCTTGAGAAACTCGACAAAGTACGGGACGACGCCCGCGCGAATGACTTCCTCGATCGGGGGCGCGCGCTCGATGGACAGGAGCTTCCGAAACTGCGTCGTCGCCTCGAGCTGCGCGGCGGGGTCTTGCGACCTGACGCCCTCACACATCGTGGGGAGCATCTCGAGCTGTTTTCCGAGAAGACGCGGGGGAGAACGTCAGCGCGGGGACGGGAACGGGCGACGATCTGAGCGCGAGCGAGCGCGGAGGGCGAAAGACGAAAAAAAGGAGGCGGGGGTACGTGGATCGCGAACGCACCCTCGCGACGGACGTGGTCGCGGAGGAGTCTTCGCCCACCGCGGTCACGCCCATGCCGTCTCTGCGCGCGGGAGCAGAAGGAAAGATGCGTCAGTCGTGGGGTCGCGCGGGGGCGTCGCGACGCGCGCGGGGGGTCCCCGCGTCGCGATCGGGGCGGGAAGATCGGGGCGGGTAAAAGACCCGCGCGCGCGCGATTTCGAAAAAACCGGGCACCACGCGCGCGCGGACGCGACCGCGCGCGCGACCGCGTCGTCGACGCGACGCGGCGTCGCTTCCGAACGCGCGTCGACGCGCACGCGCGACAACTGGGAGCCCCCGCGCGGAGATCGAGACGCGAACCTGCGCTTCTTCAGCATCGCTTCTTCGCGCTTGTCCTTGCGGATCTGGATCATCCCCTCCTCGCGCTTCCGCCGCGCCTCATCCGCGTCCGTGGCCTTCTTGAAGCCCTTCTTGCGCGCCTCGGTTCTCGAGGACGGGCGAAGCATCTCGGCGTTACGGTCGCTGGGAGGACGTAACGAGTCTCGATTTCGCTTGCGGTGCGCGGTGGGGACGGCGCGCCGTGGAGTGACGGGGGACGCGCAGAAGACGGCGCGAAGCGGTGCCGGCGCGCGGCTCGCATTCACGGCTCGGAAGCCCTCTCGGGTCACGGGATTCTCAGGTGGTTCTATGCTGACGTTTTCCACCCACTCCTCGGTTTCAAAATTTGATCGCGTCCTCTTTCAACTGACCGATGAATTATCTCGCCACGAGTCTCGTTCTGGCTCGCTCGAGGAAAAAAAAACCTGGGAAAGCCACGACGCGCGGCCGGGGAGGTCCTCACTTCGAAGGATGCCTCCGTGCTTCAACGCGGACGCGGACCGGGCGATGATGACCCAGGACGCGCGCGCGGAGCCAGAAGTCGCGCCGGAGATCGTCCCCGCGCCGCCGCCGCGCGAGAGCGACGCGCGAGAGGACGTCGTCGCCGCGCTCGCGGAGGCGCTCGAGTGCGAGGACAAGCGACTCGTGCGCCGGTTCGCCGCGACGCGCGCGTGGGATTACGACGCGACGATGAAGCTCCTTCGCGAGTACGTGACGTGGAGGAAACGCGTCGGGCTCGACGACGGCAGCCTGTGCCGCGCCCCGGGCGTGCGCCGAGAGCTCCGGAAGCGGCACACGATGCGGCTTCTGAACCCGAAGGACGCGAGAAGACGTGACCGCGACGCCGACGCCGCCGCCGCCGCCGCCGCCGCGAACGACGAGCAGAGACTCACGTTCTTGGAACTGCACACCCCCGCGATGTGGCCGACCGCGTGCGACGTCGACGGCTCGCCGGTGATATACACGAACATGCGTCAGTACCAGCGCGGGGTCGGTAAGGCCGTGGAGAACACGTTCGTGTGGATACTCGAGACGGTGTGCGGCGAGATGGACGACGCGGCGAGCGCCGCGGCGGCGGCGGTGCCGGCGACCCTCGAGGGCGAACGCGCGGACGCGAGAGACCGCGAGATGCACGGGGGCAAGTTCACGATTTTCTTAGACCTATCCTCGTGCGATCACGTCCCGCTGCACGCGTTCTTCTCCATCGGACGCGTGCTACAGAACGCGGTGAAGAAGGGTTTTCGAGGACGACTGCGGAACGTGTACGTCTTCCCGACTGGGCGCGGGTCGAGGGCGCTGCTGAAGATCTTGAAGCCGTTCCTCGGGAAGTACACCCCGCCGAAGGTGAAGCTCGTGCCGAAGGAGGACAAAGAGCGGCTGTGTGAGATATTTACCCGCGAGACGTTGCCGCCGCACTTGGGAGGGACGTCGAAGTTGATGGCGGTGGACCTCGAGGCGGAAGCCGCGGAGGAGGACGTCGCCGCCGCCGCCGCCGCCGCCGCCGCCGTCGCGCCCGGGGCTGCGGCCTCGGACGCCGACGGCGACGAACACCACCACGAAGACCTGAAGTGGTTCCTTAAAGTCCCCGCGTTTAACTTCGTCGTCCTCGTGGCGATGACCGCGCACTGCGCGACGCACGGCCCGACGTTCGGCCGCGCGGCGAGGGATGAAAAAGCGAAAGAGAAATTTGAGACGGATGACGGAGACGTCCGACGCGCGCGGCTGAGGAGATACCTCGCGCCGGTCGTTCGCAACTCGGTGATGTGGCATCTCATCGGACGGGAGGGGCTCGGGATCAAGTGGAGCGCGCTGTGGAGCGCGGGCGTGACCGTTTTCTTCGGGATCGTGCGTCGGTTTACTTCGGCGGAGGGGAGGGGCCGAGACTAGCTCTAGCTAGCTAGACCCGGTGTCGTGCATACGAAAGTGAGATCGCAATTCATGAGCCACAAAACGCGTCTCGCAAAAGGAAAAAGCGCATTCGAGGTCGCCGCCCCACGCACGGGCGATGCTCGCGTTCGCGCTCGCCGGCGTTCCCGCGGCGAGGCATGGGGTGCCTACACGCGGTATATGCCGTCGGGATGGCCCTCGCGCGCGCGCGCGAGGTGCCCTCGTGCGCTGGCGGACGCGCGAACGCGTCGGGGAATTGACGCGGACCAGCGGCGGCCGAGGCGCGACGTCAACAACCGCGCGTCGCGCGAAACCGAAAGACGACGACTGGGGCAAGGGCAAGAAAGAAGGCAAGAGCCAGAGCCAGGGCAAGGACCAGAAGAAGAAGGACAAGGACAAGGACGAGGACGAGGAAAAACCGAAAGACGAGACGTCCGCCGCGGCCCCGGTCGCGACGGAGGACGCCGCCGCGGCGGCGGAAATCATCGTCCCGCCGGGAGGGGTGAATCAGGTGCGTTCTATACACTGGTCCCCATACGACCGCGTTGGCGTGGTGAACGCCGATCCTTAAGGACTTTTGCCGTCGTGTCTCTCCGCCCACCCCTCGCTTTCAATCCCCGACCGCGACGCCTTTGAACGCCAACTGACGCCTTTGAACTCCACCCCGACATCGCTTTGTATGGAACGACCCTCAGATCGCGATGAAGTTTCCGTCGATGCTCTCTTCTTTCGAACAGGAGAGCACTCCTGAAAAAACGAACAAATTGAGACTGTCGCGCGGCGTCGTCATCGTGTCCGCCGTATGGATCGCGTTCACGGTCGCGATCGCGGCGTGCGTGAACCCGAAGCTCTTAGCCCCTGTGAACGGAGCGGTGAGCTTCTCCGCTCGACTCGCGCGGAAGCTCGCGGACGGAACCATCGACTCGGAGTTCATCCTTCCCGCGATGTTTTGCATCGTCGCGCTCCTCGCGCTCAGGTTCTTCATGCAACCCATCGCGAAGCGACTGTTCTTTTGGTGGACGGACAGCACGTCCGAGAAGGCGTGGAACGCGTCCGCGCTGCACTGGGTGTTCGACAACGTGTACGGCCCGCTCGAGGTGTCGTTGGTCGCCGTCGCGGCGTTGAGGTTTTTAGAAGCCGGCGTGAAGGGCGCGGGTTGGGTGCACGCCGCGCTGTTCGGCTCCGTCGTGGAGAAGCTCGTGGCGTGCGCGCTCGTCGTCGCGTTCTCGCGCGTCGTCATGAGCTGGCAAGAGCGGTTCTTCTCGCAGAAAGCGTTCGAGCTCGAGCTCGAGGGGAAGGAACTCCAGGCGGATCGCTTGGTCGGCGTGTCGAAACTGTCGAAACTCGCGACGTCGCTCGTCGTCGTCGCGCTCGGTCTGAAAGTCTTGGGCGTGGACATCGGCGCGCTCGTGACGTTCGGTGGGATCTCCGGTCTCGCCATCGGTCTCGCGGGCAGGCAGATCCTCGAGAACGCGTTCATGGGTTTGATGTTGTACGCGACGTCGCCGTTCATGCCCGGGGATGAGATTAAATTTTCGACGAATCAAGAGAGGGACATACAAGGGTTCATCATCGACATCGGGCTGTTCCGGACCTCGATCCGGTCGTTACACCGCGAGATGTACTACATCCCAAACTCGCTGTTCTCGACGCTGTCCGTGCTGAACATCACGCGCCGCGGGAAGGAATTCCGCATCAAGCACGAGGTGAAGGTGCGCCTGGCGGACACCTCGCGCGTCGCGAGCGCGTTGACCAACTTCCGCGCGCTCTTGAAATCCGACCCGCGCGTGATGCGGTCGCTGCATCGGCGCGTGTTCATCTCGGAGATAACCCCCGAAGGGCTGACGATCATGATGAGTTTCTTCGTCGAGGCGGTGAACAAAGACCAGTTTTACGCGACGCAGCAGGATTTTCTTCAAAAGTTTTTGGAGACGTGCAAGAAGAACAACGTCAGACTCGCCGCGCCGACGCGCGCGTTCACGCAGGTGGTCGACGAGGAAGGACCGCTCGTGTTCTCCACGCAAAAAGAGAAGGACATGGAGCTCGCCGGTACCGTGGATATAAACACGACGACCGACGAAGCGGACGAGGTGGCGCCGTCGTCCAAGAGCGCCAACGAGGCGAAACCGCCCGCCGGCGGGTTGACCGCCGCGCTCGCGGACATGTTCCTCGGGGAGAAGGTGATAAAGGAGGAGGGCGTCGTCGAGGAGGAGGAGAACCTGCGGAGGAAGACGGAGAAGCGCTTGGAAGAGAAACGAGCGCTGAAGGAGGCGGAGAAGCTGCTGAAGGCGAAGGCCAAGGAGAAGGAGAGGGCGGAGAAGGAGAAGGAGAGCGCCCGAAAGGCGTGACGACGAGCGCGTCTGCGCGTCTGGTCGATCATCAGTGAATTATTTTCATGCAGTGCACGCATTGCGCTTTTTCGAGACCTTTTTATCCTCGCCGCGTCGTCGTCCGCCGCCACACCCGCACGCCGCATCGCGCCAACGCGCGCCGGTCGAAGCGCGTTACCCTTCCGTGATCTTCTCGCACCCGCGTCGAGACGTGAGGATACCAGAGAGGCCGCAGTCACGCGCGCGCGACCCACGCTCGAGGCGCCGATTCATTCTCCAACAATGCACGCGGTGACCTCCTCGCCCGCGGCGCTGGCGCTCCGGTCGAACGCGTCGAGCGCGCGGCTCAGCCGCGTCGCGCGCGCACCCGCGCGCGCTCACGCGCGATGCCGCCGCGTGACCGCGATCATGGACGCCGCGGACGCGTCCTCCGCGGAGATGGGCTCCTCCGCGGCGCTGGACTCGATGGACGCGGACGACGAGAACGAGGCGGCGGCGGAGAAGTTGGCGCGTGACGTCGCCATCGAGCTCGCGGTCATCGCGGACGAGACGCGAGCCGCGGACGTTCGCGTCTTGGGCGTCTCGAAGAAGGTGCACTGGGCGCGGTATTTCCTCCTAGCGACCGCGTTTAACCGCCCGCAGATGCGAGCGGTCGCGGAGAAGATCCGCGACCATCTCAACGAGACGTACGGGACGCAAATCGCGAAGAGCGTGGCGCAAAACAGCGACTGGGTGTGCGTGGACGCGGCGGACATCATCGTGCACGTGTTCACGCCGAGCTCGCGACAGTTTTACGACATCGAGACGCTGTACAAGGACGCCGTGGACGTCGAGCTGCCGTTCGAGACAGAGCGGCCGATCAGCCAGGAGGAGGAGGACGAGTTCGAGGTCTTCTGACCGCTCCGTCTTGGACCATTCATTGCCTGCGCCTGCCGTGTTGTATTTTGACCAAAAAAAAAGAATTCATCAAATCAGTTACACGTCTACTCGTCAACGTCGAACCGTCGATCGATCATAACAACATCGTCACTGGATCCTCCATGAACGCCTTGAACGCGCCGAGCCACTGCGCGCCGACCGCGCCGTCCACGACTCTGTGGTCGCACGACAGCGTCGCGCTCATCAGGAGCGCCTCCTCGTACCCGCTCCCGTCCGCCTTCTTCACGACCTCTTTCCTCGCCGCGCCGACGGCGAGGATCGCCGCCTGCGGCGGGTTCACGATCGCCGCGAACTGCTTGATCCCGAACATCCCGAGGTTCGAGATCGTGAAGGTCCCGCCGATCATGTCCGCGGGCGAGAGCTTCCCTTCCTTCGCCTTCCCCGCGAGCGCCCTCACCTCCGACGAGATCCCGGAGAGGCCCAGCCCGCACGCGTTTCGAACGATGGGGACCATCAGACCCGCGTCCGTTTGCACCGCGACGCTGATGTCCGCGTTCTTGTACACGCGAATCTTATCCCCCATCCACGACGCGTTCACGTCCGGCACTTGTTTGAGAGCGGACGCGGCTGCTTTCACGACGAAATCGTTCACGGAAATTTTCCCCTTCTCCTTCCCGGCGTTGAGCTTCGCGCGCGCGGAGACGATCTGGTCCATGCGCACGTCCACGCTGAGGTAGAAGTGCGGCACCGTGCGTTTGCTCTCCGTGAGACGCGCCGCGGTGACCTTCTTGATCGTCGTCACGGACACGTCCTCGTACGGGGGGAAGAATCGCGCGAAGCCGTCCGCGGCGCCGTCCGCGGAGCCCGCCGCCGCCCTCGGCGCGACGCCGTTCGCGATCGCGTGCGAGACGTCGCTCATGAGTATCCTTCCTCCCGGCCCCGAGCCGTCGATCTGGTCGATCGCGATGCCCGCCTCCGCGGCCATGACGCGCGCTTTCGGGGTCGCGAACACGCGCGCGCCGGCATGGCGCGGCGCGGACACCGGCGCGGACGCCGCGGACGCCGCGGGCGCCGCCGCCGCCGCGGGCGCCGCCGCCGCGGGAGCCGCCGCCGGAGTCGCCGTTCGAGCCGCGGGCGCCGCCGCCGCGCTGACGGTGAACCCTCCAAACTTACCCACGTCTCCTTCGTCTTCGACCATGATCGCGACTAATGTCCCCACCTCGACGTCCGACGCGCCGGTGCCGTGGAGGATCTTCGCGACGTACCCGTCCTCCATGGATTCGAGCGCCATCGTCGCCTTGTCCGTCTCGATGTCCGCGAGGACGTCCCCGGCGCTGACTTTGTCGCCCTCCTTCACTTTCCACTCCGCGATGTTCCCTTGCGTCATCGTCGGCGACAGCGCGGGCATCGTGATCTCCTGGTACGGCGGGTCTGTCGGGGAGGGAAGACGCGCGGGATCGGATCGGCGACGTTAGTTTTGGAAATAATATCTCGCGGCGCGTCGGCGCCCGACGCGACGCGCGCGATCGGTCGCGGCGGCGGCGCGGGCGTCGCGCCGACGGCGATCGCGACGTCGAGGAGAAAAGAAGAGGGAACGACGCACAATCAGCGCCCGCGGCGAACGATCGCGACCATCGCGGCGCGCGAGCGGACGCGACCGCGGCTCGGAACGACGCGTTGTCGCGCGCGAGCGCGCACGATCCGCCGCCCGCGAACGGGTGCGCGCAGATCGCGCGCGCGGCGGTGGTGTCCGTCCGCGCGACCGCGGCGGCGAGACGCCGAGTCGCGTGTCTGAACGCCATGACGACGCGGAGGGGTGTCGATCGCGCGACCGATGCGCGACGACCTCTGACGGTCGGCGGCCGCGGCGACGCTTCGGTTTTGGGCGTCGGGTACTTTTTGGAAAAGAGCCGAACGCGCGGACACCAGTCAAAAAACCAAAATCTACGTACGGATCGCTCGTATGGGCAATTGGTCAGACGAACGTGGAGATAGCCCTAAGCCCCGACGACGGAGACCCTTCAGTACTTCCGTAGGGCCAAACAGTCAGGAACCGTGAACAGTCATCGAGACGCTGCCGCGTTGGCAAGTCGTATTTCGATTCTTAGGTTTGCGCACAGACGCGTCGCGCGGGGAACGGACGCACGACCGCGCGAGTCGTCGGTCGGCCGAGCCCGCCGCGCGCGAAGGCATCGCGCATCGCGTGCGAACGCGTTCGCGATCAACGAACCGTCGTCCGTGGACGCGAAAGGGGTGAATCGCCCGTCACGCGTCTCGCGAGAAAGTCGTGGTCGGCCGCCTGTGGCTCGTTTTGCTCAGATCGACACGTCTCAAAAAGCGCGCGGAGGCGGCGCGGTGAAGACGGGCGCGAGAGGCGGGTGCTGAGCGGTTCGAGCGGTTCCGATCGATCCCCTCGGTCGCCATGGACGAACCCGAGCCTATCCCGTGGCTGAGCAAGGATAAGCTCGCGTACTACGGCCCGTTCAGGTGCGCGACTCCCCGCCCACGCGTGGAGAGGCTCTCTGGGAGAAATCGTCGAAAATCCCTCATTCGCCCTCCCTCGCCCTCGCCGCTTTCCCGCCCTCCCCGTTGGCATTGACCCCCAACGCGAGCGCACGCCTTCGGGGGGACGCGCACGCGCGGCCGCGCCCTTGCGTGGAGGCTCGGTGCCCCGCGCGGCGGCGTCGCCCGCCGTCGCGCGTCCGTCCTCCCACCGGTGAAATCGCGTATTACCCCCCGATGAAACCTTGTATTGACCGACCGCTCCCGATGAACCGCTTTCAATTCACAGGGACAACGTTCGCGCGTTCGTGAAGAACGAGACCGAGCCGGATGACTACTACGTCGAGGGCGGGGTCTTGGGTCACACGGTGACGCTCGCGAAAGGGACGAAGTACGAAACGAATTTGAGGGTGTACGAGGAGACGATGCTCGAGTCCACGCGCGTGCACTGCGACTGCTGCCGATGCATCGGATGGCATCACCACCCGGTGACGCGGAAGCAGTACCACTTCATAATTCACACCGACTTCCGAACGGATTTGAAACCGGAGCTGAAAGGAAAGCGGATCTGTCAGATCTGCACGGCCGCGATGCCGATCAAAGAGAAGAAGTGCATCTCGTGCGGCGAGAAGGACTGCGACACGAGCATCCTGGACTACCAGACGCACCTCATGCACGGCACGCTGCACGCGAACGGGTGCGGGCACTTGAAACGCATCAACGGCCGAGAAGCCGGGTCGCGGGTCCTGTCCGGGCAGCAGCTGATTCAGATCTGGGAGAAGATCTGCCACCTCCTCCGCGCGCGCGAGGTCAGCGTCGAGGACGTCTCGCAAAAGTACGGCGTCGAGTTCCGTCTATTGAACCCCGTGGCGTGCGGGAAGACGTGGTACGGCACCTTCGGGTATCAGTTTGGGAAAGGGTCGTTTGGGAACACGGGGGCGACGCACCGCAAAGCCGCGGAGCGCCTGCGAGGGTTCACGCTGGAGAACGTCAGGGCTGACTTCAAAGCAATGGGGGGCACGAACCCCGGGGCGGTGAGCGCGTGGGTCGGCGCGGGCGGCGCGAACGCGTACGCGATCGGCGCCGCCGGGTCGTTGGTCACCGGGAACGTCTTAGAGGTGATCTCCAGGTACGAGAAGATCATGGGGAAGTACGCGCCGAAGACGTTGGGAGACCTCGTGTCGTTGTTGCTCAGGCTGCAGCGGATCGTGCGGAAGAAGGAGAAGGCGCGGAGGGACAAGGAGATGGCGGCGCAGAGGAAAGCGAACAAGAGCGTGGGGGGGATTCGGATCAAAGAGGAAGGCCTCGCGAGGGAGGCGGCGGCGAAGCGCAAAGCTGCCTCTTCGATTTTTGAGCCCCTGAAGTTCGAGACGAAGCTCTCGAAAGCGTCGAAGATGTCCAAGACGAATGGCGGGACCGGGACCCCCGGTAAGGTGATGTCGTCTGCGAAGCCGAGGGCGCTGCCGCCGCGGCCGCTCCGACCGCGCGGCGCCGACGGCTTAGTCCCCGCGTCCGACGTCAAGGACGAGCCCGAGGAGGCGAAGCCGGCGAAGAAAGAGCCGCCGCCACCGAAGAAGAAGAAGGAGAAAGAAAAGGAGCCAAAGAAAAAGAAGGAGAAGAAGGAGCTCGTCCCCGGCGCGCCCGTGGTGTCGCGGTGGAGCGACGCGAGGATCGAAATCGCGTCCAACGCGTGCGTGGAGGTGCTGCGCGAGGCTGGGGGGAAGTGGCTGCCGCGGCAGGAGGTCAGAGGGCTCGCGCGCGCGAAAGGGGTGGGAGACACCGGGTTGTTGGATCACGTCCTGAAGAGCATCTCCGAGCGAAAGGTTGTCCTGCGCAAGAGGCCGCCGGCGAACGCGAAAGCCGCGACGAAGCCAGTCCCGAAAGGTGCGCGCGGTTTGTTTTCTTCCCCGTCGCGCGCGTTTTCCTCTCGTCCCGATTTATCTTTTGGAAGAGGGTTCATCGCCCCGGGGGTCATTCGCGCGATGGGGCTGATGAGTATTAGCCAAATCCAAAGCGAGGCGGCCTCGTTCTCGCGATCGAGAGCCACCTGCGGAGCACTGTTGACAACTCACGGCGTCGAGAAAAAGTATATTATTCTGACCCGCGCAGCGGGTGCACCCTCAGCCTTCCTTCCTCCCGTCGAGGCAAACGCGCGAACGACACACTTCAATACCGTGTTCGAAAGCTAACTTCTCCCTCTCTCCCCCCACGACACGGTCCCTTCACGCCACGTCGCAGGTCAAACAATCCGAGCGCACATCCGCCGGCGCCAAAACGCGTCGTCCGGGCAGCTCGAGTACCAGCTCGAGTCCGTCCCGGGGATGTCCAAGATGCAAGCGTCGATCATCCTCCCGCCGTCGAAGAAAGGGCCGAAGCCGACGCCCGGGGCGGCGCCGGGCGGAGGGAAAGGCGCCGTCGTCGCGAACGGAAAAGGCAAGGTCGTGCACCTCACCGAAGCCGCGACGATGGACGCGGCCGCGGACATCCTCACTAAGGAGAAGATCTCGAACGACGTCAAGGTCGTGTACAAGAACCTGCTCGAGTCGTACAAACCCGCGAGGGCGCGCCCGGGACGACCGCTGAAAGGTACGGCGCCGGGGGAGCCCAAGAAGTGCCACGGCTCGGATCTGATCCACGCCGCGAGGGTGCTGTTAGACACGAAGCAGTTTGTGAAGACGTACTGCTCGACGTCGGACATGCTCGCGCTCAGGCCGCCGGCGAGCGCGACCGCGGGGAAGAGCGGGCGCCCGCCGATGGTCTCGAAGGGCGTCCGCGTCATGGTCACCGCGGTGATCGACTCTCGGAACAAAGGACCGAAGGTGTCAGGCCTGAGCATCAAAGAGAAGAAGAAGCTCAAGTACGGGATCGAGACGAAACCGCCGCCGGAGGTTATCCTTCTACCGCCCGAACCGATGCTGTGCGACTTGAAGAACGCGGTGAACAAGGTGTTCTCGGACCTGTACGTCGTCCTCGCGAAGTACAGGGTGCGGCACGTCATCGGGTTCGAGTCCACGCAGGAGAAGGCGCGTTTAAACGCGAAGAAAATTGCCGGCGCGTCCCTCGAGGTGCTCGGCGACGGCGCGGACTTAGAGTCCGATTTCCGGTACCAAGGCGGGTTAGACCAGTGGATCGTAAGGTGTGTGTGCGGGACGTGCGACGACGACGGCGAGCGGATGATCGCGTGCGACGTCTGCGAGGTGTGGATGCACACGCGATGCGTCGGGATTTCAGACTCGGAGAACACGCCGCGGCGGTGGACGTGCAAGGAGTGCATCGAGGACGAGGCAGAGGCGGCGAAGAACGCGCCTCCGCCGCCGCCGCCGCACCCGCGGGAACGCCCGCCGCCGACGAAGCGACGGCCGCCGCCGGAGCGCATCATGAAGCGACGCAAAGCGACGAAGATGTGATCGTTTTTAGTTCAGAATGCAGTTTGCAGCGAAAATATCATACGGGCGCCCCTCAGCCCCTCGGTCGCCCTCTCGTCCCGCCTCCTCTCTCCTCTCTCCCGTCCTCCGTCTCTCATCTCCCGACGGACGCGCCGCCCGCGTCGCTCACATCGTCATCGCGGGCTGCGCCTTGCTGTACGCCGCAGGAAGCATCAAAAACTTCTGCAACTTGGGCACGTACGCGCGTTGCGTGAAGTTGTCGTAATCGTTCGCCTCGATGGCGTCGAGGATGTTCCGGTACACGTCCAGCGCGGACCACACCGGCCAGCGCGCGTCTTTGTGGAGGCAGTTCACCCCCGCCTCCGCTTCCGCGAACACCTCTCGCGCGCGCGCGATTTGGAACTTCATGAACTCCTTCCACCGCGGGTCCACCGCGCCCGTCTCCGCGTCCACGAGCGAGCACTTGATCACCTCGCTCTCTTCGATGCCAAACCGTCGGAGCTCCTCCAGGGGGATGTATATCCTGTTCCGCGTGATGACGTCCTCGCCGACGTCGCGCAGGATGTTCGTGAGCTGGTTCGCGAGTCCGAGCGACAGCGCAGCCTTGTACACCTTCCTGAGGTCGCCCTCGAAGTTCTCGTCGCACCCCATGATGGGCATGGACATCAGCCCGACGGTGCCCGCGACGCGGTAGCAGTACTCGTACAGCTCGTCGAACGTCTCGTACCGCGGCTTCACGAGGTCCATCCTCATCCCGTCCACCATGTCGCGGAACGGCTGGATGTCCACCGGAAACCTGGACACGGTGTCGCACAGCGCGGCGTCGATCACGTCCGCGGGGCGCCCGTCGAAAACCGCCTCCAGACGCGCTTCCCACTGATTCAGCGCCTCCGGGGTGATGTGGCTCGCGTTGGGTCCGTCCACGAGCTCGTCCGTCCTGCGGCACCAGACGTAGATGGCCCAGATCGCGCGCTGCTTCTCCGGGGTCATGAGCTTCGTGCCGAGGTAGAACGTCTTGGCGTACTCGGACGTGACCTCGTTGCAACGCTCGTACGCGTCGTCGAGCATCTTCTCGGGAACGCGCGGCCTCGGCACGCGCTCCCCGCTCGTCTGACGCTTCACGCAGCACTCGAGCGCGAACTGCTCCACCTCGCGGCCGTTGCTCGCGACCACCTGCTCGGGCGAGCGCTCGAACGTCGTCGACGCGGACGTCGTCTCCGGTTCCATGATCGATCGCGTCACGACGCGGCTCGACGGCGCGCGCGACGCGCGATGCCGGTCGTTCGCGCTCGCGCCGCGGTTCGATTTGTGGCCGCGGAGCGCCGCGCCCGAGACGGAGACGGGAGACGGCGCGCGGCGGCTCGCGCGCGACGCCGCGCGCGCGACCGCGATGTCTCCGCGACCGGAGACGCTGCAGACGCCCGATACGCGAGCGGACTGCGCGCTCGCGACGCTCGTGGACGCCATGACGTTCGCTCTCCGAGGCGTCGACGCGTACGCTTTATGAGGCGAGGCGTGGATAGACGTAATCTGCTTCGCGCGAGAAGATTCCCGTCGCCTCTGAACGCCGCGGGAACGCGCGCGAGGGAACTGCGCGTGCGGACTCGGCGTTCGACGCGCGATGCGAAGGATGAGATCGATGCGCGAGGCGTCGATTCGCGTCTTCGCGCGGGGGATACTGCGGTCGCGAGCGTCGCGTTCGACGGTCTTCGGCTTTATTCGACGGCGCAAGGAAGATAAAGCGCGAAGCGAACGGTGCATTCGAGGCGACTGTGATAGGCGACGCCGACCGCGAGACGCCGCGCGACCGCAGATGGGAAGATGTAGGTGCTCGCTATGGGCAATCAGTCACAGATTAATACGTACTCAAGTGTTGTGAAGGATCGACTTATTACACCGGAGGCGCTGATTCGTATGGTGACCAGTCAGAACACGATCCGTTTTGACGTACTTTTCGTACAGTACTTCCGGAAAGTTCGGCGCGAGATTTTTCGTGCATCGTTTTTCAGACGCTCGCTGTTTCGACTCTCGTCGCGTGCGTATTAGATACCGTAAACCTACAGGCGCGCGCGTTCGCTCGCTCACGCTTCCATCCCGTCGAGCGCGTCCCTCGCGCCCTCGTGAAGCGCGTCCATCTTCGCGAGCTGCTCCTCCGTCCCGAACCGTTCCATCTGCTGCACGTACTCCGGCGCCGGCGCGTGGTCGAGGAGGTAATCCGCGAGAAACTGCCGCGGATCCGCGGGCCGTATCTTCGCCATCTGACACATCCCCTCGTGCAGCGCGTTCAAGATCTGCGTCTTCTCGAGGTACTCCCTCGCGCCGATGGAGTTCCCTCCCGCGGGTCTCGATAACCGCGGCGCCGTCGCCTCCGGCGTCCACTCGCGGATGACGTCGGCGGCGAGCGCGAACGGCTCCTCCGGTCGCTGCGACGACAGCGCCCGGAGCGCGTGTCGCACCGCGAGCTGGATGTTGGACGCGAGGTACGCGTGCACGGGCTGCTTCTTCGCGAAGAGAGGCTCCCCTGGGGGCGCGCGGTCGTCGTTCGCGCGCTCGAACGGAGGCGCGGCGTTCTCCTTGAACGCGTCATCCGTCCCGACGTCGGGTTCGGGTTCGGACTCGACGTCCGCGGGCTCCGGCTCCGGCGTCGGCTCCGGCGCGGCGGCGGCGTCTTCATCAGGGTCGACGTCGTCGGGGGCGTCGATTTTCGTCGCGGGCTCGGCGTCGCCCTCGGTCGCCGCGGGGGCTTCTTCGGCCGCGGGGGCTTCATCCTCGGCCGCGGGGGCTTCATCCTCGGCCGCGGGGGCTTCATCCTCGGCCGCGGGGGCTTCATCCTCGGCCGCGGGGGCTTCTTCGGCCGCGGGCGCATCCTCGGCCGCGGGCGCATCCTCCGCCGCGGGCGCATCCTCGGTCACCGCGGGCTCTTCCGCCGCGGCGGGCTCTTCCGCCGCGGCGGGCTCTTCCGCCGCGGCGGGCTCTTCCGCCGCGGCGTCCTCCGCGGGCGCGGGAGATTCTTCGGGCGCGGCTTCCTCCGCGGCGGGAGCTTCCGCCTCCGCGGGCGCGGCCTCGGTCTCGGCTTCGGCGGCGGGGGCCTCGGCCTCGGCCTCGGGCTCGGCGGGGGGTACGGTCTCGGGCTCGTCGGACATCGCGATGTCCTCTGCGCGGTGCGGGGGGATCTGTCGTGGTCGCGATTCGATTCGGGCCAACGGCCGTTTTTCGCGCGGCGTTGACCTTTTGAGATGTACTCGTACTCTATGTGTATTTAGTTAACGTGCGATGTACGCTTCAGGCAGCGCCGGCTGCCGGCCGGACGCACATCGAGGCTTTCGATCTCGCGCAGCGGCGTTCGCGACTCCCGAGGAATGAATCGCCGCCAGTCGCGAGACGCGCGTCGGCGGCGCTCCGCATGGCGACGCCACCCTTCGCGGCCGCGCTCGCGGCGCTGGCGTCGCCTCACTCCACCCCGGAGACACGCGCGGACGCGGAGCGCGTCGTCACCGCGGCGACGGAGGACCCCGGCGTCGTCCTCGCGCTCGCCGCCGCGCTCGCCGCCGCCGAGGCGAGTCCCGCGGAGCGGCACCTCGCGGCGGTGCTCCTGTCCACCGCGGCGGGGAAGCACTGGCGCGCGCTGGACGAGGACGCGCGATCGCGCGTGCGTCGCGGCGTCCTCGCCGCGCTCGCGTCGACGGAGAGCCCCGCAGAGCTCAGAGCGCTCGCGCACGCCGCGGACGTCGTCGCGCAGGCGTCCGCGGGCGGCTGGACCGAACTCCTCCCCGCGCTCGCGGACGCGTCGTCGTCCGCGGTGGACGCGCACCGCGAGGCGACGATCGTCCTCCTGGGGAACCTCGTCGAGAGCATGGGCGCGCATCTGCACGAGCATCACGCCGCGCTGGCGTCGAGGTTCGCGCGCGCGGCGAGCGGAGATCCGTGCCGCCGCGTGCGAGACGCCGCCGTCGCCGCGTGCGCGCAGCTGGCGACCGCGCTGACGGAGCGAGGGGACTTTCCGCTCCTCGCGTCCATCGCGCCGTCGATCGTGGCGTGCTTGATCGACGCCGCGAGGAACCAGGTCGCGGCGAAGGACGACGACGCGCTCGCGGCGGCGTTGAACGCGCTCGCGTCGGTCACGTCGTCGTGCTCCGTCGACGCGATTTTCGGCGACGACGCCGCGTTGGCGACGCCGGCGGCGGAGATCGCGCTCGCGGTCGCCGCGGACGCGACGCGGCGCGACGGCGCCGCGAGAGGCCCCGCGTTCGAGGTCCTGAGCGCGCTCGCGATGAAACACGGGGAGCTGATCGATCGGACGGACGGAGCCGGAGCCGGTGCCGGATCGATCGCCGCGCGGATCCTCGCGTTTCTCGTCGCCGACGCCGGCTCCGCGGACGCGCGCGCGACGCTCAGACAGTTCGCGCTGCATCTCCCCCCGGCGACGGTGCTTCCGGTCGTCGTGGCGCCGCTTCTCGCCGCGAGCGACTCCGGCGCGGTCCCGACGCCCGGGCAACTCGCCGCGCTGGCGGCGGCGGCGGAGGGGTGCGCGTGCGACGTCGCCGAGGACGACGTCATGCCGCGCGCGTTGGACGCGCTGAGCGCAGGAATGACGTCCGGGGACGCGCGCACGATGACCGCCGCGGCGGAGGCGTTCGCGGAGATGGCCGAGCACGCCGGGCACGCGATGACGTCGTTGCACGAGACGCGCGTGGGAGCGCTGTTCGTCGACGCGATCCGCCGCGCGGTCGCCGCGGAGAGCGCGAGCGCGTCGGAGGGCGGCGGCGGCGGCGGCGGCGGCGAGACGGAGGCGGAGGCGTTCGCGCGCGCGGCGCACGACGCCGCGGCGAGTCTGTGCGACAACTACTCGAACGAGGAGCTCGCGCCGTTTCTCGAGCCGCTCGTGAGCGCGCTCGTGACCGGCGCGACGAACGTCGGCGCGTGCGCGATGGCGAGAGCGCGGTGCCTCGCGTCGCTCGCGTGCGTCGCCCGAGCGGCGGCGTTTGATTTTGAGCCGTTCGCGCCCGGGACGTTGCGCGCGCTCGCGTCGCTCGCCGGCGCGGAGGCTTCCGGCGGCGCGCCCGTGGACTCGCTGAAACGCCTCGCCGTCGTCGAGGGCGCCGCCGCGGTCAGAGCGAGAGCGCTCGCGGCGATGGCGACGATCGTCGCCGCGGTCGGCGAAGACGCCGCGCCCGCCGGCGCCGTCGACGCGTTGTTGGACGCCGCGACGAAGGGCGTCTCCGACCAGGGCGGCGACGACGCCTCGTCCACGATGCGCGAGTGCTCGCTTCGGTGCTTCGGGCGGCTCGCGGTGGTGTTGGAGGGGAGGCTATCGCCGTGGCTCCCCGGCGCGACGCGCGCGGCGGCGAACGCTCTGGTCGCGGCGAGAGCGAACGCGAGCGTCGGCGGCGGGAGGCACGGACGCGCCGCGGTCACGACGGGCGGCGTCACGGAAGCGCAAGCCGCTGCGGAGACGTTGGGCGCGTTCGTGAACTCGTGCGGCGCGAGCGTGGTGCCTTTGATGCCGTCGATTCTCTCCGCGCTCGCGTCCGCGGTCGAGCCGACGAACGCGGCAGCTTTGCGAACCGCGGCGGCGCGCGCGTTTGAGTTTTCGCTGCACCCGTTCGACGCCGAGGACCCGGAGGCGGGTCCGACGCGAGAGACCGTCGCCGCGGCGATGCCGTTCGCGCGCGACGCGCTCGCGCTTCTTTCGCGCGTCGTGACCGAGGAGGAGGAGCCCGAGGTGGCGCTCGCGGCGGCGACGTCGCTCGAGACCGTGATCGAGCGCGTCAAACGGTTGGCGGCGGTGTCCCCGGAGGCGGCGGCGGCGGCGACCGACGCCGCGACGGGCGCGCGGGCGGCGGCGCAGGCTGTTCTCGATGGCGCGACCGCGTGCCAGGCCGAGCTCGAGGAGGGCGGCGGAGGGGGGCACGAGGGAGGGGACGGCGAGGACACGGGGACGGTGTTCATGGATTTAGAAGACGAAGCGCGGCGGATCGTGAAGCTGTGCGAGAAATGAGGTATTTTGTAGAAGCTGTGCGAGAAATGATACAGATTTTGTTGTAGTTTCTCTCATCACAGTCTAAAAGATGGAGTCGTGTAGCTAGTCTAGACTAGTTTATATCGAGAAGATGACGTTGTTCCTCGTCAAATCGAACGTGTTCCCTCTCGACACCTCCAAGGGCACCGCCATGTTCGTCGCCTTCGCCGGGGACTTACACCGCACGATGTTCTCCGCGTGGTATTCCGCGGGTATCGGCCCCGTCGTGCCAAATTTACACCACACCGGCTCGTCCACGGTGAACCCAGCGCCGAACACGTTGACGACCGTGCCGCCGCCGCTCGTGCCCGCGGGCGGGGACAGCGACAGCACGAGCGCCTCCGCGAGAGGCTCGAAGTACGTCTGCGACCCGGTGAAGTCCTCCCCGGCGTTCGTGGACGTGTCCACGGACAACGAACGTCCGACGGCGGCGTCGGAAAACGTCGGCGTCTCGCATCGCAAAACCGCGCTCGACACGGCGCTCGCGCCGACGGTGTACGCGCCGACGCCGCCGAAGCGGCACGACAGCGCGTCTTTCCCCTTCATCGCGTCGGACCCGGAGCCGAGGAAAATCCCGCCGCCGCTGCCCGGCTGCGCGGTGTTCCCGTGGCCGTACCCCCACTGCTGGTTCGACGCGATAAAGTTCGCGCCCGCGACGGTGACGAGCGTCCCGCCGGACGCGAGCCCTGTGGGCGGGAACAAAACCTCTGGCTCGTGCGCAGCCTGGAACTCGAACACGACGCCGAACGTCGTGAAGTTCCCCGGGCCCGCGGATACTTCCACGGAGACGAACCCGACCGCGTGCGGCGGCGAGCGGCACGTCGCCGTCGTCGCGGTGACTTCCTCGCCGAGCGCGTTGGACGCGAGCACGGGGAAGAAACCGAACCGGCACGTGAAGGTCGGCTTGGCGTTGAGGTCCACCGCGGGGACGAAGTTCTTCCCGTGCACGATCACGGAGGTGCCGCCGACGCTCGGGCCGTAATTCGGCTGAAGCCCGTACACCTCGATCCGCGCGCCGTACGTGAACGTCAGAGGACCGAACGCGTGGGAAATCTCCGGGGAAAAGTCGCGCCCGTTCACGGCGACGCCGAGGCGGGGGAGATATCCGTCCCGCGACGGCGCGTGCGCGGGGGAGACGCACTCCAGGTGATTCACGCTCATTAACCCGGAGGAAACGACGACGGTGGAGCCGAACGAACACTTCAGCTGCGCGCCCGTGTCCCTGACGTCGCTCCCGGTGAGCTTCGCCGCGGTCCCGCCCTCTTCCGTGCCCCACGCCGGTTCGCTCTGCAGCGCCCGCGGCGTGCGGTGAAAGGCGATCAGCACGCCGTCCGCGCTCCACGCGTTCGGGTCTCTGACCGCGGCGTGCGACGACGCCACCTCCACAGGCGCTTGCGTGTCGTAGTTGTGATCCCCCGTCGCCTCGAGTCGCATGAGCGCGGAGGAGATCACGACGCCCGCGGCGTTCGGCCCGGGCGCGGCGAACTCGCCGAAACGCGCGGCGGTTTCCCCGAGGACGAACCCGCCGCCGACGAGGTCGAGCACGCTCCCGCCGCCGTTGGGTTCGCAAATTCGCGGGAACACCGCGCGCACGACCGCGGTTGGTCGGTGCTCGAGCTGCGGCCACGAACCGATCAGCGCGTGAGGCTCCGAGCCCGCGGTGTTGACGCCGCGGTGCGCCCACGGCGACGGCGGCTGCGGGACGGAAAACCCCGCGCCCGGATTGGGCAGCGACGTCAGAGACGCCTCGTTCGAGCGCGTGCCGTTGACGCCGCCGCGTCGAAGAACCGGGCGCGTCGCGCGCGCGTCCGCGGGCGACGCGAGCGCGTCCTCGCCGCTCGCGAGCTCGAGATCCGTGGGAAGGAACCCGAGGTCCGCGAAGAGCGTGACCGTCGCGCCGCCCGCGGCGGCGACGACGGGAGGGCTCGCGTCGCGCGAGACGAACGGCTGATGGTACGTCCACCGTTCGGACGCGACGTGCGAATAGTCGGACATCGCTCGCCCGATCGCGACGTCGACGACGCGGTGCGCGTGCGCGGGCGCGATCGTCTCCGCGTGCCCCGAGCCCGCGCCGGAGCGCAGCGCGATCGGGCCGAACGTCCCGATCCGCGCGGCGACGTCGTCCGACCCTGACCGCGGCTTGAGGTTTCTCCCCGACAGAGACACGACGACGCCGCCGGTGACGACGCCGCTCGACGGCGCGATGTCGGTGAGCACCGGCGCCGCGGTCACGGACACGGGCGCGGACGACGCCGTCGCGGACGTCGCCCCCAGCGCGGGCGTCGACCCGGCGAGACCCACGGACAGCGCGTGCACGCCCTCGGGCACCGAACCGGGGGCCTCGCACGCCGCCAGCGCCGACGACGTCACCGCCGCCGCGGAGGACGCGGGGGCGTACCCGCTCACGCTGTTCCCGACCCGCGGCCCAGTCGCGAACACGCAGAGGAATCCGCCGCCCGGGGCGTCGTCCACTCGGAAGTCCGCGCCGACGATGGTGATCACCGCGCCGCCGCCGACGTGCGTCAGCTCCGGGCTCCACCCGGTCGCCGTCGGCGGCCGCGCGAACTCAAAGCCGACGCCCGCGAACGGCGCGTCTCGCCCGCCGTCGCCGACGTACAGACCGGTCACGCCGCCGCCGGGGCTGTCGATCACGATGGGATAAAATCCTTGCATGAACGGGTCCGCCACGGGCGCGCAGATCGTGCCGTTGACGCCGGTGACGCCGATCGTTTTCCCGCGCGCGGAGGACCCGCCAAACGCGCACGCGTCCAACGACGCCGCCGTCGCGGCGGACGCGTACGGCGTCGCGAACAGGACGTCCACGCCGCCGTCGCCGCCGTGCAGACCGGTCATCCCCGGGTACGACGCCGGCGGCATCGCCGCGGAGACGATCGCGGTCGCGGTGAACTCAAACTCGTTCACGGGCACGTGCGTCGTGATCGTCGTCGTGACGTACGCCGGCGGGGACCCGGCGGGGACGACGGCGGAGGCGTCGATCACACTCCGCGTCGCATTCGTCGGCGGGTTCACCGTCCAGTCCTTGCCGTTGCCGGAGAGCTGGACGTTGACGACGCCGCGCGATGTCGCGGGGGTGAGGCACCGAACCGCCGTCGTCGCGTTGCTGAGGTGCTGCGCCGCGATGGGGCCGATCGTCCCGATTTTACAAGACACCGAGAAGCCCGCGCCGGACGCCGCGGCGCCGACGACGGTGATCATCGACCCGCCGTGCGTCGGTCCGCGCGCGGGGGAAACCTCGCGCACGGCGAGCGCCGGCGCGCTCGAGAACGTCGGCGTCGCGATCCCTGCGGAGGACGACGCCGCCGCCGCCGCCGCTTCCGTCGCGGTCCCCCCCGCGATGGCCAGCGCGGCCACCGCCGCCGTCGCCTTCGGCGCCTCGACGCGCGCCACCGCGGAGGACACCGCGCGCGCTTCCACGGCGACGTCCCCGAAGAGCACCCACGCGTCGTCGACGTCGCCGCCGCCGGCGGCGCCGCGTCGCAGATTACGCCCGGTCACGTAAACGACGGACCCGCCGCCGTGCGCGCCGATCGGTGGGTCGATCGCGTCCACCCGCGGCGGGGAGAAAACCACGACGCCGAGCGCCTCGCCGACGACGGCGCGCGAAAGCGCTTGCTCGCTCGCCGCCGCCGCGGGCGCCGCGATCGCGACGAACCCCTGCGGCGTGATCGCGCCCGTGGACAGCGACCCGCTCGGGCACGCGACGTACCCAAATCTCGAAACGTTCGACGCCGGCGCGGGAGACGGCGCGCGGACGCCGCCGGCGACGGAGACGATCGCGAGCTCGGCGCGCGTGTCCACCGTCACGACGCCGCCGCCGCACGGGGCGGCGACGCCGTCGCGCGCGAACCCGGCGCCGATGATCGTCACCGACGCGCCGCCCACGGCCGCGGCGGACACCGCGGACGGCATCACCGCCGTGACCGCGGTCGGGGGCGCGATCGCGGTCCAATAGATCGTCTTGTCGACGACGTCCACCGCGGCGTCGCGAGACGCCTCGACGTGGAAGCCGTAGATGTTTTGCGCGATGATCATCGCCTCGTCAAACTCGCCTCGTTTCGCGCTCTCCACGAGTCCGCGGAAGTAGCTCCACTCGTCCGCGGTCGCGTTCGGGGCGTTGACGTCGACGATCTCCGGGATCGTCTCCGGTAACGTCGCCGCGCGGGTGTAATCGCGGCGGTTGAAGGACACCTCGACCGGATACCCGCGCGGCGTCAACGCGGGGACGTCGCAGGACAACTCCCCGGCGGAGCTCACCACCGCGCGCAGCGGGCCGACGCTCCCGACGCGACACGACGCGGATCCGGTATCGAGAAACCCTCTGCCGGTTATGACGATCGTGTGCGCGCCTCCGGACGCGCCCGGTGAGGAAGGTCCGGTCGACGGCGACATCGAGCTGATGTCCGCGCCGGGGAGGACGCCGATCGATAGCGTCGCGCCGCCGGCGGTCGCCACCGCCGCCGCCGACGACGATGACGACGCGACGTGCACGGTCAGGCTCAACGACGCGGCGCCGGGTGGCATAGACGGCGCCTCGAGCGAGGCGACAGCGGAGGACACCGCGCGAATGTCCGCGCCGTACGCGGAAACGCCGGCGCCGGCGCCTTGAGACGACGAGAACGCCGCGGCGACGACGTGCGACGCCGCGCGTCTCAGGTTTTTCCCGGAAAGAAAGAGAACGCCGCCGCCTGCGGAGGGCGTCGTCGCGGGAGACAGCGTCCCCGCCACCGGCGCGGCCGCGATCTCGATCTGCGCGAACGGAGTCTCGCCGCCGTTGACGCCGTCGACGTCTAGGGATATCGGCACGAAGCCGCCCTCCGGTCGCGCGGGGACGGACAGCGTGCGAACGCCCTCGCCGTCGCCGCTCAATTTCGCGCGCGTCGGATCCGCGCCGAAGAGTACCGACGAAGAAGCCGGGTCCGCGGTGAACGGCGTCCACACCTCCGCGTCGCCGCCGTACGCCGCGAGCGCGGTCGCGCGCAGTAACACCGCGGCGACGCTCGCCTCGCTTTCGGCGTGGACCGAGAACGAAACCCCTGACCGTTCCGCGCGATGCACGGACGTCGCGACCAACCCTGGGTGCGCTGCGGCGGCGACGTCGACGTCCCCGGCGCCCTTTCCGGGGGTGACGCACTCCACGCCGCCGCCGCTCGTCAGCCTCGCCGCGATCGGCCCGGAGCTCCCGAACCAGCACGCGATCGCTTGCGCGGCGGCGCCCTCGCCGGTGATCGGCGGCGAGACGACGAGCGTCGCGCGAACGCCGCCGCCGGAGACGCCCCTCGTCGGCGTGATTTTCGTCGCGACGCGAGGCGCCGCGAGCGCGAGCGCGAGCGTCGCCGTCGGCGCCGCCGTCGCGTCGCTCGCGTTCGACGTCCCGGACACCGCGCCCATCGACGTCAGCGTGATCGCGACCGTCGAGGACAGCTCGCGCGCGTCCAGCCGCCCGGGAGCTTCCAGGAGCAGCATCGTGGACGACACCGCGATCGCGGCGACGCTTCGAGCGTCGAACATCACGCGCGCCGCCGCGTGCAAATCGTCGCCGAGGATGCGCACGACGCCACCCGCGGCGGACGACACCGACGCCGGCATCACCGCGCGCGTCGTCGCGACGGGCTGCCGAGACACCACGAGCGCGTCGCCGCGGACGTGATCCGCGTGGGATAACGCGACGGCGACGAACCCGCCGACGCCAGGGGGCACCGCGCACGCGAAGACGCCCGCGGAAGCGAACGACGCCGCGCGCGTCTCCGCGCCGACGACGCACTTCGCGTCTTCGCCCTCGCCCTCGCTCGGGAGCAGGCCCCACCCGATGAGACGCGCGGTCGCGTCCGCGGCGGTCGCGGCGTCGCCGCTCCAGTCCGCGTCGATGACGACGCCGCTGGAGCGGAACGCGAACGTCGGGTCGACGCTCGCGCGAGCCGACCGCGGCGCGGCCACGCACGCGCGCGCGTGCACGCGCACCGGCGCAGCCGCCCCCGGCGCGTGCGCGGGGGTGAGGCATTCCAGGCTGCTCGACGTCCCCGTCTCGCTCGTCCGCGTCGCGATCGGACCGATCGAGCCGACGGAGCACGCGGACGCAGACGAAGACGACGCGCTCGCCCGGTTCGGGAGTTTTCCGCCGACGGCGCGCGACTGCACGCTCTCGACGACGCCGCCGGCGACGAGCCGCACGACGGTTCCGCCGCCGACGCCGCCGCGCGACGGCGACGACGACCTGATCCACGGCGTCGGCGATGTCGTCCACGCCACGGACGCGGATTCCGACGACGTCGCGCTCACGCCGGGGATGGTCACGGACAACGCAAGGTCTCGCGTCCCGAATCCGTTCACGATCCCCGGGGACTCGCACCGCGCGACCGCGGAGGATACGAGATGCGACGCCGCGTGCGCGGCGTCCGCGCCCGCGCCGAAAGCGCACCGAGCGCCGCCATCGACGAGGTCGGCGCCGGTCACGAAGACGACCACGCCGCCGTCGCCGCCGCCGCCGTCGGGCGACACGGAGAACACTCGCGGGGGTAACACCACCTCCACCAGCGCCGCCGCCGTCGCGAACGACGCCGCGGGAACGCCCGCGACGTCGACCACGTTGATCGCCGCGAACGCGTTCGCGCCGAAGCCGCTCGAAAACGACCCCGCGCCGCAACGCGTCGCCGTCGACGACGACGCGACGTTCGACCCGCACGAAGAACCCGAGAGCCACAACCCGTACACGTCCACCGGGATCACGCCGCTCGTGGCTACCGACGCCGGAACGGTGGAGTCGCCGAACACCACGGGCGCGCGCGCGTACGTCACGTTCGCGCTTCTCGCCGGCTCCCACCACGCGCCGTCGACGACGCCGACGAACAGCGTCGTCGAATCCGGCGCCTTCGCGGGGGCGACGCAGTGAAACTCTGCGCCGTTCGCGAACGACGGCGCGATCGGACCCACCGCGCCGAATCGACACGCGGCGTCTCGCCTAGAAACGCCGAGGTTCCCGCGCACGACGACCACGACGCCGCCGTCGTCGCTCAAAACGCTCGGCGCGAACGACGCCACGCTCATCGCCGCCGTGTACGCGAACGACGCGCCGCTCACCGCGTCGTTGACGTCGATAGGACCAACGCTCACTCCGTACGGAGCCTCGAACACGACCACGGCAGAGGACACGAACGACGCCACGGGCACGGACACGCCGCCGAGGACGATGAAGCGCCCCAAGTCGCTCCCGTGCACGAGCACCCGAGACCCGCCGTTTTTGAACGCCGTCGACGGCGCCAGCGCGACGACGCGAGGCGCCGCGTCGTCCTCTGCGGCGTCGATGCCGCTCGGTGCGGCGCTGTCGTCCACGTACTCGATGACGTCGCTCGAGCGCTCGTAGAATCCGCCGCTCGCGGCGATGCCGACGTCGACGAGGCCGGCGTCACGCGACGGCGTCACGCACTCCACGGCGTCCACGTCCACGACTCGCGCGGTGATCGGTTTCACCGTTCCGAACGCGCACGTCACTCGCCCGTGCGAACCGAACGACCCGCGCAAGGTCACGACGTCGCCGCCTTCCCAATCCACGCTCGTCGGCGTGAACGATTCAAGCACCACGCGAGGGACGTACGTGAACGCGACGTCGTCGTAAATCGTCGTCAGCCCGTTCGCGTGCGGTGGAAGCTCGACGAACGCCACGGCGGTGGACACCGCGTGCGCTCCAACGATTGCGTCGCCGACGTTCACGAACGGCGACACCAAGAGGTTCGCGCCGTGAACTTCGACGAGCGACCCGCCCGTGGACGCGCCGACAGACGGAGAGACAGACGACGATGACGAAACCGCGACTGGCGCAGACGCGACGGAGTCGCTTACGTCCACGCCATCGCCCAAGGACGCGAGCGCGATCGTCGTCTCGCCGCCCGCGTTCCCAAACTCGGTCCCGACGCCGACGCGGACGACGACGTCGCTCGACGGCGCGAGCGCAGGCGCGGTGCACGCGACGACGCGGGCGGTGACGAACTTCGCGCGTATCGGCGCGATCGTGCCAATCGCGCACGCGAGCCATCGCGCGTTCAGGTGCCCCGTCGTCGCGACGTTCAGCATGGCGCCGCCGCCAGAGCGCGGCGGCGACGACGCCGCGTCGACGTCGATTGAAGTCACCGATTCGATCGCGCGGTACTCGTAAATCAGCTCCGCCGCGCTCGTCGCGTGCTCCCCGTCGGTCAAACGCAGACCCGCGTCCGAGGCGCCACCGTGTTCGCTCGCCGGGGTCTCGCATCGAATCAAGACGCTCGATACGAACTCCGCCGCGCCGCCGACGCCATCGAGCGCGCACCCCGTGTGCGCGCTCGCGTGTCGCGTCACGATCGTCGCCATGGACCCGCCGCCGGCGTACCCGGACCGAGGGTACACCCCCAGCGTCTGCGCGGGGGTTCGGAACTCGAACACCACGTCGATCGATCCGTCGTCGAGCTTCAGCCCGCCAAACCCGACGGCCACGAACCCGGTCGCGTCGCCGCCGGACACGGCGCACGACGCCTCGCCGGCTCGAGGCACCGTCGCCGCAAACGCGCGCGAGCCTACGACGCAGTCGAACGTCCCGTCGAGCGGTATGCTCGCGCCGAAGAGCGAGATCACGCGCGCCGTGGACGACTCCCCCGACGTCGGCAACGCAGACCGCACCGCCAGCGCGGATTCGTACGCGTAACGCACCCGATCGTTCGAGGCGTACCCGGACGTTCGCAAACCAACAGACGCGAGCACTGACCCGGAGTCTCTCGCGGGCGTGACGCACTCGACGCCGATGGTCAAGTTCAGACCAGTCGCGTCGTTATCCCTCGCCGTCAGCGGACCGATAGACCCGAGCTTGCACGCCGTGGGTTCGATGTGCGCGAATCCAGTTCCATAAATCGTCACGACGTAGCCGCCCATGATCGGACCGCTCCTCGGGGACACGGACGTCACTCTCATCGTCGGGAGGTAGTTCACGACGATATCCGACGCGCTCCTTATTCCGCCGGTGATGACGCCCGCTTCAAAGCGCACTAAACCCGGCGCACCAGGGAGCGTTTCGCACATCAGGAGCGCCGTGGACACGAACGCCGCGGGGGACGCGGCGTCGTCGAAGAAACACGCCGGGCGCGCATCGATGAAGTTCTCACCGCGCACGACCGCGATGGCGCCGCCTTCGTCGAAGCCATTCTTCGGCGATGCCGACGTCACGCGCGGCGTATCGAGATACGCGATGGCATTGCCTGGAAGCGTACTCGCCCCCGCGACGCCGACGGCCAAGAAGCCGCTCGCGCTGGGAGGCAACGCGCAATCTGTCGTCTGCACGCCATCAAAGAGACACGCCAGCCTGTACCCGAGGTTGTGTAACCCCCATCCGAAGGCGGTTACTTTCGTGGACGCTACACCAATCGAAGGCATGGTCGCGCCGACGTGCGCGCCCTTGATGTGCGTGAACTCAAGCCCGCTGCTCGAGTGGTACGCCCCAGATAAATAAAGCATAACCGGTGAAGTCCCAGGGTATCTCGCCGGGGTGATCATCTCCACCTTCGTCTTCGATATCCACCGCGTGGAGATCGACCCTATCGTCCCGACGCGCACGCTGAAGATGTCGCCGTCCGAGAGCGCGGTGCCCGATGCCGTCACGACGTCGCCGCCGGACGCCGACCCTCGCGTCACGTCCATCCGCGACAACGTCGCCTCTCTGGTGAACATCACCGTCGCGGACAAGAGCTCCGCCTCCGTCTCCGCCGCGGCGAACTCCGTCGCGACGGAAACAGCGGCGCCGCCATCGACGGTGACGGCTTCGACGCCGTGTGCGTGCGGTGGTAGTTCGCACATCACGAGCGCGGACGACACAAAGTGCGATCGCGACGTTGACCCGTCCACGACGCAGCCGTTCGCGCGCGGGGAGAAATGCGCCCCGAGCACCGCCACGGGCGCGAACGACCCCGAGGCGCGAACATGCCGCGGCGATACCGAGCTCACGACGCCTGGAACACTGTTTTCGACGTCCTCGTCCTCCTCTACCAGCATCGCGTCCTCGTACACGTGCGTCAGCGTCGCCGCAGCCGCGCGCTCGCTCGCGCTCGACGCCACCCACAACGGCACCGAAGTTCCGCTCGCGCCGCCGCCCGCCGGGGACGCGCACGACGCCGTCGCCACCCCGCCGGCGCCGCCGGCCACGTTCGCGGTCACGTCGATCGTGCCGAACCTGCACGTCACGGACGCGCCCCAGCCTCTCTCGAAGTACGAGCCCGCGTCCGCCGCCCACGTGATCTGGACCACCGCGCCGCCGCTCGTCGCGCCCGTCGTCGCGGTCGCGTTCAGAGCGCCGCCTCCGGTTGGCGCGATTCGAGCCTCCGACGGCACGGACCAAGACGCGAACGGCTTCGCGCCGACGCCTCCGACGCCCCCAGGTATCGTCCCCACGTTTACCTCGTGCACCCCGGGCGGCAGCGCGGGCATCTCGCACCGCATCACCGCGGAGGATATCCACCGCGACGGCGCCGACGAGGCATCCGCCAGCTGCGCGCCGTCTCGCACGACGACGGCGCGTTCTTCGCCGTCGGACGCGTCGGCGCCGCCGCCGCCGGCTTGGAAGAAGACGCACGTCGCGTCCGGGGTGAACCCGCCGCCGCCGCCGATGCCTCTCCTCGACGTCGCGATGATGAACGCTCCGCCCACCGCGCTGCCTCCGGACGGTTGCACGCCGTGCAGCCGCGCCGGGTCGCGGTATAAATAAAAGATCGAGTCGTCCGCTTTCGCTCGCGTGAAGTCCTCGCCGTTCATGCTCACGGCCACATGCACGAACCCGGCGCCGAGGACGCTCGGCGGCGCGATGCATCGCATCGTCGAGCTGTCTGTCACGTTGCTCGGGACGGCGTACCCGCCGAACGCGCACGCGGTCTTCGCGTGCGGGCTCGACCCTGGGACGTAATCGCGCCCGTGCACCGTCACGAGCGTGCTCGAGGCGGACAACGACCCGGCGACGGGGGCGATCATGTCGACCCCGCCTCTCGTTTGTGTCGGCAGGGTCAGGGCTATGACTAAGAATAGGAGTCTAAGCGCCGTATCGGCGTGGAGCCTCATGTTCTAAGCCGGCCCCGACCCCACTAAGCGCGGACGCGCGCTGTGTAAAAAACCCGCGCCCCCGCCCCGCTGGTCTTGAACAAGTCGAAGAACCAGCGATTTCGGGGCGCGGTCGGAGCGCGACGCGGCCTACGAGCCGCGCGATCGAACCCGGACTACCTCCGGACGTTCGACCGCGACGGTCTCGAGCTAAACTAAGGCGCGCGCTCCAGAGGCTAGTCCTCGTGAAGTGACGCCCTCCCGCCCGCGTCTTCCAATTTAACGGCTTCAACGACGCGAAAATAAAAACCCGCGGCCTCTTCAGGGTGATCCGAAAAAAAAGTTAGTCGTTCAGTTGAAAGGGGAAGCGATCAAATGTTGAAACCGAGCTGAGGGTGAAAAACGAACGCACCTCGGCATTTGAAAAAAAATGTTTCTTCCGCCACTTCTTCGCGCGCGGCGACCAGATCGAGCACGTTAAGGTCGTCGTCATGGCCGAAGATACGGCCGCGCCGACGCCGGCGAAGAGCACCGCGCCGGACATCAGCGGGATGTACTCCCTGAAGGTCGACAACATCGCGTACAGGGTCGACGTGGGGAGGGTCCGCGAGATGTTCGCCGCGCACGGGGAGATCGGAGACGTGTACATGCCTCGCGATCGCACCACTGGGAACAGCCGCGGGTTCGCGTTCGTGCGCTTCATTGACAAGAACGAAGCAGAGGTTAGTAACGACGCGAGTGAAGTAGTGCTCGTGACCTGACGTGGACGCCCGAACCGCGAGCAGAGCGACCGATCCCGCGCAGATTTCGTCCGTCTTCGAATCAACCCTCGTTCAATCGCCGATCACCGATCGATCCAGACCCACGAGAGCGCCACAACACGAGACTTCTGTTTCATCAGCCGTTCACTGTTCACGTCAGCGACGCGTTCGATCTTCACTCGGCGCGCTCACAGAGATCACAGATCGATCACCGCTTCAGAGGAACCGACGAAAGCCGAATCGATCGTCGCGTCGGTCGCGTCGTCTCCAGAGGCGGTTTACTTCTCGTTCCTGACAGATTCTGATTCTGATTCGACGATTCCCCCCGCGCTCGCCCACTTGACTTCGTTCCCGCAGGACGCGATCAAGGCGATGAACGAAAAAGAGATCGAAGGCAGAGCCATACGCGTCGCTTTCGCGGAGGAGCCGAGGGCGGCGAACCCGCGCGAGCGATACTTGCCCGGCGGCGACAGGGCGCACGAACACAAAGATTACATGCGACCGGCGCCCCGGGGGCCGCCGCCGAGGTATGAGCGCGGCAGGGACGACTACGACCGCGGACGAGGACCGGACCGCGGCGGATGGCATAACGATCGGAGGGACGACCGCCCGTACCGACGAAGCCCCTCGAGGGATCGCCGAGATTCGTACAGAGACGATCGGAGAGACTACTACGAACGCGACAGATATTCGGGATATTCCCGCGGTCCGCCGCCGCCGAGTTATGACCGCGGGAGGTACGACGACCGCGATCGGAGGGATTACTACGACCGAGGGAGAGACCGGTCGAGGGATAGGCGCTGAGGGCGAGGAGAGAAGCCGCGTGTGACCTTAACTTGTTGAAATACACGATACGCACCGTGCAAACCAATTTCGACCTACGCGTGCTCTTTCCAGTCTAGTGTCCGTGTAAAATCCGTCGGCTGCACATGCTTTTCTCGTGCCCCCCGTTTCTAGTCCTGCGCTTTCGCACCGCACGAAGCACGACCGCGGTCGCATCGACCACCGGTCTTCGCGCGATTCCCGCGACGTCCTTCGCGTCGACCGCGCATCGCGTCTTCGATCGCATCCGTCGTCCCGCGCCCGGCGTCTGGTCGCATCGGCGTTCGTTGCCAAAAAGGGGAATTTACGCTTCCTAATCCGCCACGATGCCCGCGGCGGCGTTCGACCCGGTCGCGAAGAACAGAATATGGAAGGAGTTCTGCGACAGAGAGACGGCGACTATCAAACTGAACACACACTTCTCCGTGTCCGATCCGTCGAAGCTGGACGTCTTCCCCGAGAAGCCGAACAACATGGTCCCGGAGTTGTCGTTGGATCAAGCGGAGATGGACGAGGCGAACGACAAACTTCGAGAGCTGTGCACGGTCCGCGACGCGTTTAAACCGCCGCAGGAGAAGTACGACCTCCCGATGACGTCGTCGCAGGAGATCGGGTGGGCGACGCGGATGTTGATGCCGCGCAACCCGATGTTCCACAAGCCGAGGAACTCGTGCGACATCACGCGGTACGCGGATGCGTACTACGCGGATAAAGGAGTGACCCCTTTCACGCAAGTCGGTCCCAAGTTCGCGGACCCCAACCAGGGGTTGTGACGTGCCGTAGGAGGACGATACTGTATGATAGTCTATCATTATTTCTAGCTGTATCAATATTACATCAGGGCTATTCCCCGACGCTGAGATATCATACGATGACGCTACAGGCTCACGACGACCGACGGAACTTGTTCATCAGCGCGTTGATGCCGCCGTCGTCTTGTTCTTCGCCGCCGCCGCCGCTCGACGGATTAAACTCCGGCTTCCCCGGGTCCTGCGTCGCGCGCGGAAGCCCGCTCCCGCCTTTCTTCTTCTTCTTGCTCTTTTTCCCGCCGCCGCCGTTGTTCGACAGCGTCCCCACCTTCATCTTGGACGGCTTATCTTTCGACTCCACCGCTTCGAACGGAGCTTTGATCGTGTTCTTCCCGACTTGAATCGAGAGCGCGCCGCCACTCGCGTCCACGACGGTGCCGCTCTTCCCTTTGTTCACGCCGCCGACGATCTTCACGACATCGCCGATCGTGAACCCGCCCTCGTCGTCGTCGAAGTCGAAATCGAACCCGCCGCCGTAGCTCGTCGTCGCGGGCGCGGGGACGCGCGCGTTCGACCGTCCGCCGCCGCCGAGGAGCGCGTTGACCCGCCTCGCCGCCTGCGTCCCGCCGAGCGACCGCGCCTTCGCGGGCGGACGCTTCGGTTTCGGCGCGTCGGCGTTCATTTGGAGATCCTCCGCGTTCACGGTGAGCTTCATGATTCCCGCCTGGACGGTGACCGACGTCCCGGACGTCCCGATCACCTTACCCGCCATCCCCGTGGCGACGACGACGACGTCGGCGCCGACGTCTGGAATCCACCCGCTCGGCGTGACCGGCGCGGCCGCGGCCGCGGCGGCGCCGGCGCCGGCGGCCGCCGCGCGCTTAGCCGCCGCCTCCGCGGCGGCGGCGGCGGCGAAGTCCATCGCGCCCGTTTTCATCGTGTCCGCGCGTCGCTCCCGAGCCGCCGCGGACGCCTTCTCGCGCGCCTCCGCCGCGAGCGCCGCGCGTCGTTCCCTCGCCAATCGCGCGATACCCGCGGCGATCTTGACGTCCGTCGCCTCCTCCGCAGCCTTGACCTTCGCCGCGGCGGCGGCGATCCTGGGAATCGCCCTGCGCGTCTCCGCGAGCAACCGCCGCGCGGTCGCGATGTCCTCGTCCGCGCCCCGACGCGCGATTTCGAGCGCGGAAATCGTGCTCTCGAGCGTGACGCGTCCCTCCCCGAGCATCGATCGCGCGTCGTCCACGACGTCGGGCTCCAACCCGAACCGCTCCGCGATCTGCAACGCCCTCGAGCGCCCGGGGACGCCCCACAGCAGGCGATACGTCGGCGCGAGCAGGGCTTCGTCGAACTCCACCGCGGCGTTTTCAAACACGCCCCCGGGGTGCTCGTACTTTAACGCTTTCAACTCCCCGTGGTGCGTCGTCGCGAGCGTCAGCCCGGCGGCGTTCGCGCTGTTTCCCCCGGCGACACCGGCGAGGCGTTCGAGAAGCGCCGCGCCGATCGCAGACCCCTCCGCGGGCGACGTCCCGGTCCCGACTTCGTCCATGAGCACGAGCGACGTGGGCGAAGCGGCGGATAAAATCGCGCGTTGCTTCGCGAGCCGCGCGCTAAACGTGCTCAGCGACGTCATCAAGTCCTGCGAGTCCCCGATGTCCACGAGCACGGAGTCGAACCACGGCAGCTTCGCGGTCTCCGCGGGGATGAAAAGTCCGGCGCGGGCCATGAGCGCGGCGAGGCCGACGGCTTTCATCGCCGCGGTCTTACCGCCGGTGTTCGGGCCGGTGATGACGACGCAGCGCGCGTTCAAGGGCACGAACACGTCCACGGGGACGGGGCCTTTGATCTTCACGACGCCCGGTCGGTTCGGGTCGTTCCTCGCGAGCCGGCCGCCGAGGAGGAGGTCGTCGTCGTACGAGTCGAACGCGCCGGCGGTGGACGCGGCGGTGTTCTTTCGTTTCCGCGCCGCCTCCGCGGCGGCTTTCCTCGCCGCCGCGCGTTGCGCTTTGATCGCCTGCGCCGCGAGCACGGGCTGCCTCAACCCGGCGAGCTCGACGAGGAGCTCGCGCTCTTGCCCGTTACCGTCGTCGTCGTCGTCGTCGTCGTCGTCGTCGTCGTCGTCGTCGTCGTCGTCGCCGTCGTCGTCCGCGACCATCGCGCCGTTCACGCCGACGCCGTCGCCCGGTCTCAGCGTCGGAAACATTGCGCTCCGCTCCGCCGCCGCCGCCGCGGCTTTCGCTTCGTTCGCCTCGTCCTCGTCCACGCTTCCGCTGAACCCGCCGCCGTACGCGTTAAACCCTCCCGGCGGTAGCACGAACGTCGGTCGTATCGCGTTCAAAGCCGCAGCCTGCCTCGCTTTCGCGGCTACGACGTCCAGACGCGTCACGACGTCGAGCGCGGCGAGTAAATCCACGCACACGGCGGCGACTTCGTACGTCAGCCGTCTCCTGACCGCGTCGATCGCGGTCTCCTCCGCGGCGTTCGCCTGCGCGAGCGTGCCGTTCAAGAGCACCACGGAGGGCGGCTCCACGAGCACGAGCGCGCCGCCCGCGGCGACGCCGACGACGAGCGCCCCCGGCGGCGCCTTGTCCACGGCGAGCACCATCCGGCCTTGGTGCGACACCGTGGACCCTCCGAACGACTGCAGCGCCCGGCGCAGCTTGCTCTCCGCGGCCGATTTCTGCGACCGCGCGCGTCGAAGTTCCGGCGACGCGCCGTCCTTGAACCCGCCTTGGTCGTCCACGCACGCGCGTATCGCGTCCGCGACTTCGCCGTGCGCGATCGTCGTCGACGTCAACAGTCGCAGCGGTTCCAACTCCGGCGGCGGCGCGCCGTTCACTTTCACCCCTTCCACGGATTTGGTCAGGCGCTTCACCGCGGCGATAAACGACATCATCGCCGCGAGCTCGTCCCCGCCCAGGGACGCGTACTTCTCCGATTTGTACAGCGCCCTTCGAACCTCCGCGCTGAGGATGCCGCCAAAGTCCAGGGACACGCCGTGATGGCTCTCCATCGCGACCGCCGCGGAGGTCTCGTCCAGGAGCGCCTCGGACGCCCACGGCCCTTCGGACGGGAGCGGCAGCGTCCGGCACGCCTCCTGGCCGAGCGCCGTGGACGCGTACCCGGCGAGGTGCTCGCAGAGCTCGTGCCATCCGCACGCGACGAGGCTCTCTCGAGACAAGTCGGCGCTCGAGATGTCGGGCGGCGTCGTGGACGTCGCGACGGAGGCGACGCGCGCGGTGGACGCGCGTCGCGCCGCGCGGCTCGAGGAAGACGCGCGTCGCGCCGCGCGATCGCCATCGCGGCGGGCGCACGGCGGAGGCCGTGCAGGGCCAGCCGCGGCGGTGCACGCGCCGGGCGCGGCCATCTCTGCCCGTCGTCGCGTCCGAGCGAAACTGGAAGGAGTCCACGTGTCGTCCGTGGATGACGCCGCGAGCCGACCGATCAGTCGATCGGCAAGGTCGATCGGCACTCGGTCGAGTTCATCGAGAAAGCGCGCGTCAGCGACTATCATACAACTACACGCGCAATCCAAAAAAGGGGCGAATGAAGAATCGCGCGCCACGATTCGTTCATTGATTCCCGCGCGCTCGCGCCCTGGCGCGATGTACAAAAACGTCGCGTCGATCGTCAAACCCCCGCCGCCGCCCCCGATGCACAAGGTGTTCGTGTACGGCACCCTCAAGCGCGGGTTCCACAACAACCGCCTGCTGCTCGAGAAGAACGCGGTGTACGTGGGAAAAGCGAAAACGCTGCGAGAGACGCGCCTCGTCGTGGACAAGCGATACGGGATCCCGTATCTCATCGACAGCAGCACGGACAGCGCGGACACGACGTACGCGGGCGGCGGCGGGCACGGGCACAGGGAGGTCGTCGCCGGGGAGCTCTGGGAGGTGGACGGCGACACGCTCGCCGAGCTGGACTTACTCGAGGCGACCGCGGAGGGAATGTACGTTCGCAAAGAGATGGAGATCGTCTTCGTGAAGGAGAAGCTCGACGAGTACACCCCGGGGAAGTCGGAGATTTTGATCGCGTGGGGGTACGTCGCCGGGCCGGCGTCGCTCGCCGCGGGGATAGGGACGACGCACTCGAACGACGTCACCGTCGGGGAGTACACGCAGTGGGTGCATCGGTCGACGTACGTCCCGAAGAGCAAACGCGCGGACGGGAGCCTCGGAAAAAATTTGGGGAGCGCGGGGCCATCCGCGCCGCCGTCGACGATCGCCTGAGATGAACTCACGAGGAGGCGGGCGCGAGCGAGGGGAAACGGACGGTGCGGCACGTGTACTGTACCACGGGGGGAATCGGGAACACGATACGCGCGGCGTGAGGGGTTCATGTATAGATGCTAACCGCTCGCGGCGGCGGCGTTGTAAATGAATGATTGACTGGCTACCGCTAAAGAAGACCCGGCGTCTACGTCTCCGCTAATCACGTCCGGAACGAAAACTCCTCCTCGTCCTCCTCCTCGTCCTCCTCGTCGTCGTCGTCGCTCCCTCCCACGTGGGTGTCTAACACCCCCACCTTGCACCGCTCGAGCATGAACTCGCCGTTCACCCACCGGTGGAACTTGTCGAACAGCGCGGTGCAATCCTCCCCGAGCGCCTTCTTCAGGATCTTCCTCCCGCCCGGGTGAAAGTCCAGGTACGGCGAGAGGTGGTACACCTTCCCTCGGAGCACCGTCCACCCGTCCTCCTCCGTGCGATGTGTCTTCACTTCCTCCATGGATATCTTCCTCTTGCGCGACGCGCCGTTTAAACCCGCGATGTCCGGGTGCGTCTTCGCGAGCCGCATCCACGACATCTGGCTGAACCCGGGCGCGAGCTGGATCTTCTTCGGCGCGCCGTCGCCGCCGTCCGCCGCCGCGCTCTTGCTCTGCGTCCCCGCGGACGCGGGCGCGTCCTCGTCTCCGTTCAGGCGCGACACGCCGCCGCCGGACGCGGACGTCACCGTCGCGTTCGCGAGGAGCCCGCCGTACTTCTTCGGCGGGTCGCTCATCTCCGCGTCGCGTCGCGAGAACTGACGAGCGTCGCGTCGCGTCGCGTCGATTTCGATTTCGCGAAAAATACTCTAACCTACCGCTGCTACGTCATCATCATAACTCTATCGACCCGCCCGCCGCCCTCGCCGCCAACTCCTCCTCCTGCTTCTTCTTCAAGGCTTGGAGCTCCTTCTTCCGAGCCTTCCCCGGCTTCTCGTGCGCTTTCGCGAACGCTTCTTTCTTCGCCTTCTCGCGCGCGATCGCCGTTTTGTACGGCGGCTCCGTCGGCGGCGCGATCGGGGCTAACGGGACGTACGGCTTATGCCCGACTCTCCCGCCACCGTCCTCGCCCTCCTCGCCGTCGTCCAAGCTCAACTTGCTCTCGAAGTCCAAGTCGTAGTTCATGTCCGCGTCGTACCCGTTAAGGTCCCCGCACGCCACGAACGGGACGACGCACTCGTCCGGCCACGACATCAACCCCAAGTCGACGTCGTCCGCGAGCAACCCGCGCGCGCGCTCCTCTAATATCACCCTCAAGTTTTTCGGGTCGAACCCCTCCGGGGGGCGGAAGTCTTGACACACCACGAACGCCTCCACGCTCGAGTTCCGGCTGCTCTTCGGCTTGGCGCACGTGACTTGCGTGAAGAACATCTTCAGCTGGGCGTAGAGCAACGCGACGTCCTTCCCGCGAAACACTTTCGCGATGTACGTCCCTCCCGGGCGCAGGATGTGCGCGCACACGGCCAGACCGGCGAGGATGAGCTGCGCTTGCATGAACTCGTCCATGTCGTGCAGTCCGGTCACGTCCGGGGCGCCGTCGCTGACGATGAGGTCCGCGAGCTTGCCTTCGAAGTGCGTCAGGACTTCGTTCACCTTGGCGAGCGAGGTTATGTCGCCCTGGATCTGCACGACGCCCTCGATGGGCGCCATGGGTTGGAGGTCGATGGCGACGATCTTAGGCATGTCCTCCGCCGCCGTCCCCGCGTCGCGCGCGGGGATCCACAGCCGCCGCGAGATGACCTGGCTCCACGAACCGGGAGCCGCGCACAGATCGACGACGTGCTTCACGTCTTTGAAGACGTCGAAGCTGTCGTCGATCTGCAGGAGCTTGAACGCGGACCGCGCGCGCCATCCTTCCTCTTTCGCCTTGCGGTAGTAGATGTCGCGCTTGTCTTTGCTGCTCTTCCCCATGGCGACGGCGCGGTGGAACCGGGCGCGCGGGGGGAGTGCGACGTGCACTGGCGCCGCGGTCGCGCGACGAAGCGCTGTTACCCTCCGTCCGGTGCGGCGTTGCGTTGGTTGAGAAAACGGCGGCGCCGCTTGTAAAATTTCCTGTTTCACGACAGATGGCGGCGTCGCGTCGGGCGGATCACAATCAAGCGCGCGTGGCTCAAGGGGAGCGAGGCTCGATCCGCGCGCGATGCGCAAGAAAGTGGACTCGCGCATACGAACCCTCGTCGAGAATGGCGTCAAGCTCAACGAGCGAACGCTGTTCGTCGTCGTCGGCGACCGCGGGCGCGAGCAGGTCGTGAATCTGCACTACATGCTCAGCAAGGCGGTCGTGAAGTCGAGACCGAACGTCCTGTGGTGCTACAAGAAGGAGCTCTACCTCTCCTCGCACAAGAAGAAGCGCGTGAAGCAGATCAAGAAAATGGTGTCGAGAGGGCTGATGGACCCGGAGAACGAGGACCCGTTCTCGCTGTTCGTCGCGAGCACGGACATCAAGTACACGTACTACGCGGACACGCAAAAGGTTCTGGGAAACACGTACGGCATGGCGGTGCTGCAAGACTTCGAAGCGCTGACGCCAAACTTGCTCGCGCGCACCGTGGAGACGGTCGAGGGCGGTGGCATCATCGTGTTACTCCTTAGCAACTTGGAGTCGCTGTCGCAGCTGTACACGCTCACGATGGACGTGCACTCGCGGTTCCGAACAGAGTCGCATCAAAACGTCGTCGCGCGATTCAACGAGCGGTTCATCCTGTCGTTAGGGCACTGCCAGACGTGCATCATGATGGACGACGAGTTAAATATCCTGCCGATATCCACGCACGTCCGGGATATTCAACCCGTCGGCGGGGACGTCGAAGCCGGCGCTGAGGCAGAGGACTTGACGGACCTGAAGCGATCCCTCGCGGACACCGAACCCGCGGGGCCGCTCGTCTCCGCGTGCAAAACCTTGGACCAAGCGAAAGCGGTCGTGACGTTTCTCGACGCCGCGAGCGAGAAGACGCTTCGGAGCACTGTCGCGCTGACCGCCGCGCGCGGGCGAGGAAAGTCCGCGGCGATGGGCATCGCCGTCGCGGGCGCGATCGGCATGGGGTACGCGAACGTGTTCGTCACGTCGCCGTCGCCGGAAAACTTGAAGACGTTTTTTCAATTCGTCTTGAAGGGCTTCGACGCGCTGGGGTACAAAGAGCACCTGGACTACGACATCGTCGAGAGCTCGAACCCGGCGTTCGGGAGGGCGATCGTCAGGGTAAACGTCACCAGGGTGCACCGGCAGACGATCCAGTACATACTTCCGCAGCATCACGAGCGCGCGGCGACGGCGGAGCTGCTCGTCATCGACGAAGCCGCGGCGATTCCGCTGCCGGTGGTTCAGAAACTGTTGGGTCCGTACCTCGTGTTCCTGTGCTCGACCGTGAACGGGTACGAGGGCACAGGGCGCGCGCTGTCGCTGAAGCTGATCAGCAACTTGCGCAGGGAGTCCGCCACCGCGGCGGCGCCGGGGAAGGACGGCGGCGGCGGCGGCGGCGGCGGCGGACGGATGCTCAGAGAAGTCCAGCTCGCGGAGCCGATTCGGTATTCGTTCGGCGATCGCATCGAGGCGTGGTTGAACAACTTGCTGTGTTTAGACGCCGCGGACGCCACGCCGCCGCTCATCGGCGCGCTACCGCCGCCGTCCGCGTGCGAGATGTTCGAAGTCAACCGCGACACGCTGTTCAGCGCGCACAAGGCGTCGGAGACGTTCTTAAAACGCATGATGTCGCTGTACATCGCGAGTCATTACAAGAACACGCCGAACGATTTACAGCTCATGGCGGACGCGCCCGCGCACAGGCTGTTCGTGTTGCTCGCCCCGATCGTGAAGGACGCGAACGCGCTGCCGGAGATATTGTGCGTCGTGCAAGTCGCGCTCGAGGGCGCCATCACGCGCGCGTCCGCGTCCGCGACGCTCGCGGCCGGTCACGCGCCGCAGGGAGACCTTGTGCCGTGGACGGTGGCGACGCAGTTTCAAGACCCGGAATTTCCGTCGCTCAACGGCGCGAGGATCGTGCGCATCGCGACGCACCCGGACCTTCCGAGGCAAGGGTACGGCAGCCGCGCGCTCTCGCTTTTGCACGCGTTCTACGAAGGGAAGCTCACGGATCTCTTCGAGGCGGACGAGTTGCCGTCGGACGAGGCGCGAGGCACGAGCGACGTGACGCGGCAGGAGGGCGGGTTGTTGAAAGAAGTGCTCAAGCCGCGCAGCGCGCTGCCGCCGCTGTTGGCGTCCTTGGGGGAGAAAAAGCCGGAGAAGGTGCACTGGATCGGCTCCGCGTTTGGTATAACACAAGGCCTGCACAATTTCTGGAGCAAGGCGGGGTACAAGCCGGTGTATCTGAGACAGACGAAGAGCGAGGTCACGGGCGAACACTCCGCGATCGTGATTCGCGCGATTGAAAACGACGACGACGACGACGACGGCCCCGCGGCCGCGCCGAAGTGGCTCCAAGCCTTCAACGCGGACTTCCGTCAGCGGTTCACGAGTTTACTAGGCGGACCGTTCCGGGACATGCCCCCGGGGCTCGCGCTCGGGGTGCTCGCGCCGAGGGTGGACTTCAGCGACGCCGAGAAAGAAAACGGATGCGACGTCTCCGTCGTGCGGCGCGCGGATGGCGAAAAGATCACCGCGCACGATCTGAAAAGGATCGAGAAGTACTCGCAGTCTCTCGTGGATCATCACCTCGTCGCGGACCTGATACCGCCGCTCGCGAGGGCTTTTTTCGCGGGGAACGTCCCGGCGTCGATGTCGTACGCGCAGACCGCGATTCTGTTGTGCCTCGGTCTGCAGCACAAGGACGTGGACGACGCCGCCGCCGCGCTCGGTCTCCCGGTGAATCAGATCATGGCGTTGTTTAACAAGCTCGTGAGGAAGATGCACAACGCGATACGCGCGGGCAAAGAGCGGGAGATCGAGGATGCGATGCCGAGGGAGACTATCATGCCGGAGCTCAACCCGCACGCGGTGAGCTTGGACGAGGATTTGGAAGACGGGTGCGCGCTCGGCGTTTGTTTCGCTCGCTCGTTTTTTCTTTCTTTTCCTTTTTTCGAGTCGACGGCGAACGGAAGTGATGGATACAACCAAGGACTATGTCTCCAGAAACGGCTTCGCGGGCGCCACCGTGTATTCGGGGTTATAAGTCCGCGAAGCCTCGGACCGTGATGGTTTCCTATGCTCAACAGGACTGATCCGTTCGATGTCGCTCGACTCGACCGCGCTCGCGTGCGATTTACGTTTCCCTCGCTTCGCCGCTCACGCCGCTCTTTTCTTTTCTTTTACCCACCCAGAGCCGCGAAAGTCACGGAAGCGATGCGACTGAAACAAAAGCAGCTCCTCGAGGTGCGTCCCCGACCCGAATACACGCCCGACACGACTTTTACCCTCCCCGTCGGAACGGCGATGACGACTGGTTGTCAACCAGGTAGCTGACTCATCCAACGTGATTAAAAATCACACCGCTGCGTTCTTTCCGAGCCGTTCTCGGCGGGGTATCTCTGGTTTCTTTCGCTCGCGCGTCGACGCTCTCGTCCACATTTCACGAACACACGCGCGACGTACTCGCAGGAGACTGGCTTGGAACGATACGCGATCGAGGGCGACGTCGGTGATTGGGGCGACGCGTTGAAGGGCGGGAAGACGCCGTCGTCGGGGTTACTCAGCGTGAAGCGGAAGCCCGGTTCGGGGAAGGACGACGAGCGGACGCCGAGCAAGAGCGCGAAGAAGGAGGGGAAGAAGGATAAGAAGGACCGAACCCCGGGGAGCCATAAGTCGCACAAGTCCGGCGGCAGCGGGAAGAAGAGCAAGCACAGATAGAGAGAACTTAGACGTTCTGAGAATAGCGAGAACACGGGAGCGTTTTCATCACTGAGACAACTGCGTCACTCCCCCTTCCCCTCCCTGCGCCGCTCTCCACCGCGCCTCGATCCCGTCCATGTGCGCCATCCCAACGACCGCGACCGTCCGACCGGGGCACTTATGAAGCAGCCCGTTCGTCATCATCTCGTCTCGTTCGTCCACCATCGCCACGGCGACTTTCGGAAAGTCCGTTCGCAAATGCCGCGTGACTTCCGCGACCGCTCGCCGCGTTTTCATCATCTCCACCGCAGCCTGAGGGTCGTTCCAGTCAATCTTACTGAACCGCTCCGCGAGGTCGGGCGGCATGTGGTCCGTCGGGATGGTGCCGCCCGAAAACATCGCGCGGAGGAAGTCAGACATCGTCAAGGCCTCCCGCAGGCGGCGGATGGTGACTTCCTGATCCCTGTCTCCCATCACGAGCTTCGCGCCGATCTTCTCCGCTTCCTCGATCGCGACCTTGAACTCTAACCCAGGGTCGAGGCCGTACGTCCTGAACGCCTGGTAAATAGATTTCAAACCCGCGCCGAGGACCTTTTCGGCGACGTCCCCGGGAGCCCTGCGGAAGGAGACGTCAGCGTCATGTTCTAGTAGATCAGGAGATGTAACAACGAAGAGGAGAAGAGAAGCGACGCACCCTAACACGCGAAGGAACTCTTTCACTTTATCCTCCACGCCGCCGCCGGGAGCGCTCGCGCCGTCATCTTGAAGCATCGACCGGCGGATCGACGCCGCTCGCTTCTCGCACAGCTCCACGAACACGGTGTCTGGCCTGACCGCCTGTATCACGTCCCTGACTTCCTCGGCGGACTTCTTCGAGACGTGCGCGGTCCCTATGAGGTAGACCTCGTTCCCGGTTCGAAGGTCTCGGAGGTAGGACATCGTCCCGGGGAGGTTGGTCGTAGACGTGCTGGACGCGCGCCATCGCTGGAGCACGGGACGCAGCGCGCGCCTCGCCACCGCCGCGGCCATCGCGTCGCTCGAAGTGATGTCTCGATCTACCAAACTTTTTGTTTGTACGAAGGTGTTGTTCACACTCACAACGCCAACTGCCTATGATATGTACTACCCGTTCGCCGGGTCAACTGTCTACAACTACCTAGAACCGTCGACATCCATCACGCCGCCGGTCGCGTCGACGCTCGTGCCGCCACCGCCGCCGCCTAAGAACAGATGCTCGATGGCGTCGTTCGGTTTCAACCGTTCGCTCGGGGACCACGTCAACGCGCGCTCGACGAAGTCGTAAAATAACGCCACCTCGGTGAGGTTTTCGATCGATCTTCTTCGCGCGTGGTGCCCTCCGGGCGCCGCGCGTCCGTCTGTGCCCCGCGCGTCGCTCTCGTCGTCGTCGCGGATCCCGAGCTCGTGGAGGGACAGCATCGCCGCCTCCGCGGCGGACGTCGACGTCGCGGCGCCTCTCGCGTCCGCGCCGGAGCTCCTCTCGCGGTTTAAACTCTCCCCGCGCCAGCTGTCGTACTCTTTCGCGACCGCGATGATCGTCGAGCGCAGCGGCTTGGACCCGGGGACGGGGCACTCGCCGATTTCGCGGTCGATCATGACCGGAAAGTGCACGGCGCGTTTCTCCGGCGGCGCGCGGCTCGCCATCTCGCTCGGGACGGACCCGAGCGCTTCGGAAATTTTCCACAGCTGGTCTCGCTCGTCCTTCCCCGGGAACAGCGGCTTGCCCCCGTGCATCTCGACCATGATGCACCCCAGACTCCACACGTCGACCGCGCAGCCGTACGGAAGCCCTAATATCACCTCTGGGGCGCGGTAGAACCGCGACTGGACGTACGTGTTGTCGTCCGTCTCCCCGGCCCAACCGCTGCTTCCGAAATCGATGAGCTTGATCGCGCTTCGATCGACGCCGCACAGCAGGACGTTCTCCGGCTTCAAGTCGCAGTGCACGACGCCGTGCGATCGGAGATACGCCAGCGCGGACACGAGCTGCTTCGTGAACTTTCGTATCAGCCCCAAGGACACGCCGTGGAACTTCGTCGACTGCAGGACGTTATACAGCGAATGCGACAAGAGCTCGAAGACGAGGCACCGATACGCGGGCAACGCCGCGTCGGACGACGCGCCTTTCTCGCCGCCCTCCTCCTTGTCTACCCTCCCGACGTGCGTGAACGAATCCAACAGAGAAACGACGCACGGGTGCCCGACGTTTTTCCCTTCGCCCTCGCCTCGGCCGCCGCCGCCGCCGCCGAGGACTCGCAACACTTCGATCTCTCGTTTCGCGTGCGAGTCAAAGTCGTGTCCTTTCTTTATGATCTTCATCGCGACGCGGACGTCGTTCACCATGTCGTACGCGACGATGACGAACCCGAACGCGCCTCGGCCGACGACGCGACCGACGACGTACCGGTCGTGTAAGATATCCCGCGGGTCCGTCGGGCCTTTCCAACCCACGCTCGTGGACGTCGTGAGCTCGAGCGCGCTTCGAAACGCGCTCGGTGGCGACGGCGACATCGATTTGGGCTTGCCCCCCGACCCCGAGGTCCTCCCTGAGCGACCTTCGACCGACCGACGCAACGCCGCCGAGCCGCCGCCGCCGCCGAGGGAGTCGGCTCTTCTTTCCGTCTTGCGCGTGTCGAAGTACTTCCGGTTGATCCGTTTGTACACGTCGATCAGGTGCACGGTCGTGAGCTTACGCAGCGGTACGTCGGCGAGCTGCGGGCGGTTTGGAAGGAGGAGGGAGTGCGGCGGCGTCGGTCGCGGCGGCGTCGGAGAGGGATCGAACGAATGATTGGAAACGAAAAGACAGGCCAGGCCGCGTCGGAGTTTTTTCGCCCGCGTCCGCGGATTTGGTCGGTAACGGCAGCGGGTCGAGTCGAGCGCGCGTGGACGCGTCGCCGTCGCAACCGCCCGCGCACCTGAAGGTCGCTCACGCCCGCGTATCCCCCTCGGACGCCGCGCTCGAGCGGCGGCGGGCGTTCCTCGCGAGAACTCCCGGGCGGCGTCCACATGCCCGCGTCCCTCGGAGCAGCCGCGCGGGAACTCTCGTCGACGTCGTCCGTCTCCGCGAGCGCGCCCGCGGCCGCGTCCATGGGGTCCGGCGGTGGGCTCGACGGCGTGGGGGTTTGAGCCTCTTTCCCGTCGCGCGAGGACGGCAGCGTATCCTCCCTCATCGTCTGCAGCGGCGACGGCGGCGACGGCGGCGACGCGTCCATCTCGTCGCGTCTCGAACGGCTACAACGACACGAATGCTCCAAAAAAAGTGCGGTTACGAAACGCGCGCCGCGGTCGCGCGTGCCATCGCGCGCGGAGGTTCGACGCGCGCGTATCGCGATGTGGCGAGGTACTGTACGCGAGCGCGCGATACCGCAATCTCCCGCGCGCGCGACAGCCGCGCGTCTTCTTATGACGCGGGAGCTCTCGCGAAGGAAAAGGCCGCGTCACCTTTTTCGCGCGTTCAGTTCTAAAAAACAGGGAGGGGTTCACTGCTGCCTTTCGCGCTGTAATTCGGGTCGGTTTTTTGTGCCGATGCGTGGGGGCTTTCCGGCGTTCTTATTGGCTGGCGCGCGCTGCCTTCGCGCTGCCTTGAGCGGCGAGGCAGCGCGAAGGCAGCGCGACGGGCAGCGCGCGAGGCAGCGCGCGGTCACGCGGTCACCAGTCACGCGGGCAGCGCGCGGGCAGCGCGACGGGCAGCGCGAAAACAGCGCAAAAAGAAAAACGGGCAGCGGTCAAGCAGCGCGCTCCAGCCTATCAAATCGCCGGAAAGCCCCCACGCATCGGCACAGAAAACCCGCTCAAATTACAGCGCGAAAGGCAGCAGTGAACCCCTCCCTAAAAACGCGTGATGAGATATCGCGCGTGATGCTCTCGTCGCCACAGCATCCTACCCGTCGTCGTCGCCGGCGCCGACGCGCGTCGCGTCCACGTCCACGTACCCGAACCGCTTCGCGAACGCGTCTATGAGCCGCCACTCCACCTCCATCGCGCTCGGCGCCCCCCCCTCCCTCCCGCCCTCCACCTCGTCGCGCAGCGTCGTCACGCCCTTCCCTCTCAGCCCGCACGGCACGATGGCGTCGAACCACCGCAAGTCGACGTCGCGGTTGAACGCGAACCCGTGCGACGCGACCCCTCGCGATATCTGCACCCCCACGGCGCCGAGCTTCTTCCCTCTCGCCCACACCCCCGTCATCTCCGGTACCCTCCCCGTCGCTCGCACGCCGAAACTCGCCGCGGCGTCGATCATGACGTCCTCTAACCCCTCCACGTACGCGCGCGCGCCGAGCTCGGACGCGCGGAGATCCACCACCGGGTAGACGACGTGTTGCCCCGGGCCGTGGAACGTGACGTCGCCGCCGCGTCGCGCCTTGTGCACGGTCGCGCCGAGGGACGCGAGGGTTTCGACGTCGGTCAGGATGTTGTGCTCCGTCGGGCGCTTGCCCATGGTGTACACCGGCGAGTGCTGCGAAGGAGGGACGAGGGGTGAGGGAGACGTCACGAGACGTTCGTCGGCTACTAGGGTTGGTTGGACGGACGCGCGACGCGAGACGCGCGCGGTGGGTGCGGCGCGTCGAAGGTCGCGACGACAAGCGCACCTGCAGCACGAGGAGCGTGTCCGGCGCCATCCCCGCGCGGCGGGCGTTCGCGAACGATTCCTGCGACGCGTGCGAACGACGCGGGGGGGTCAGAATTGGGTGGCGGACGTCGAGACGCGGCGACGGGAGCGATTCGTGAATTCGCTTTGTTCGTGCCGACTCCGCGCGCGTTCGAAGGCGGCGCGGAGGACGGCGACGGAGCGAGGGCGCACCTGGAGCGCGAGGCCGCGTTCGTACGCGACGAGATGGTCGTATATTCGCACCGCGAGCCGCCGGCGCGTCATCGCGCTCGGTGACGCGCGCGCGACGCCCGCGGTGGGCGCCGCGAAAATGGTGCTGACGAGGACTTCTCGCTGACTTCTCGCCGCGTGCTTCGACCTGCTTCGAAGAGACCTGACGCTGACGTCGCTCGAAGAAGGTCGCGACTCGCGGGAGCATTAATGTCGCGCGCGTCGGCTGTGCCCCGCTGCCCGTTGCTCGCGGCCCCGCCGCGGGCGTCCGCGGCGTCGTGCCGCTGCGGCACGCCGCCGACGCCATGGCGCGCGCGATCCCCCCCGGGACCGCGCGCGCGCGACGTCGCCGCCGCGGCGAGCGCGGACGCGACGGTCGACGACGGATCGAAATCGGCATCCGCGGAGGACGAAAAGCCCGCGAAATCCGTCGTGTTCGTCTCGTTCCTCTGGCCGGAGTCGTCCTCCTCCGCCGCGGGCGTTCGCACGTGCGCGCTCGTGAGAGATTTCAAGTCAAGGGGCTGGCGCGTGCACTTCGTCGCGTGCGCGAAGCGGAACTCCCACGCGGACGCGCTCGAGGCGGAGGGGATCGGCGTTTCCGAGATCTTACCGAATCGCGGCGCCGACTTCGAGGACGTCCTCGCGACGACCGCCCCCTCGGTCGTGATCTTCGATCGCTTCATGGCCGAGGAGGCGTTCTCGTTCCGCGTCAGAGCGGCGTGCCCGAACGCCGCGCGCGTGCTTGACATGCAAGACCTGCACTCGCTGCGGTACGCGCGTCATCACGCGATGAAGGAAGCGATCCGTTTTAACAGAGAGAAGGATGCTGAGAAAGAGAAAGACGCGGCGACGGCGGACGCGGCGGCGGCGGACGCGGCGGCGGACGACGACGACGACGACGACGACGACGACGACGACGACGACGACGACGACGACGACGACGCGCGGGTGAATCCGATCCTCGCCGCGATGTCCGCGATCCCGAACGCGCGGGACGAGTGTTTGAACCGCGAGCTCGCGGCGGTGCAACGGAGCGACCTCACGCTCGTGTGCTCGATGGTCGAGCGACGGCTCATGCTGGACACGTACAGAGTGCCGCCGGAGAAGCTCGAGCTCGCGTCGTTTTTCTGCGAGAGCAATCACTGCGAGATGCGACGGAACGGCGAGGATCTGCCGCCGATCATGCCGCCGCCGCCGCTGCCGCCGACGACGCCGGGGTTCGACGCGCGCGACGGGTTCACGACGATCGGGACGTTTCACCACAAGCCGAACGTCGACTCGGTGCGGTGGCTCGCGGAGGCTATTTGGCCTCTGATTCGCGCCGAGCTCCCGACGGCGACGATGCGAGTCTACGGCTCGTACCCCACGGAGGCGATCAGACAGCTTCACAAGCCGGAGTGCGGTTTTCTCGTCGAAGGGTTCGCCCCCACGATCGAGGGCGTCATGGACACGTCGCGCGTCCTCCTCGCGCCGCTGCGGTTCGGCGCCGGGGTGAAGGGAAAAATCGTCGACGCGTGGACGCGAGGCCTCCCCGTCGTCACCACGCCCGTCGGCGCGGAAGGGACGGTGCCGGGGATGTCGCTGATGTGGCCGGAAGGGCTGTGGGAGGATCGCACCGGGGTGTGGGGGGGCAAGTGGCGGTCCATCACCGCGGAGGACTTCGCGGCGGACGCGATTGAGCTTCACGAGAACAGAGAGGCGTGGGACGACGCGAGGATCGATTGCTCGGCGATGATCGACCGGCTGTTCCCGGCGGAGAGGAACTTGGCGACGGTGCGCCGCGCGATCGACGAGCTGTTCGAAGGCGAGGGGGGTCTGGAGGCGCGGCGAGGGCAGGATTACTTCGCCGCGTCGCTGTGGCATCACACCGCGAGGAGCACGGAGTATTTCAGTCGGTGGATCGAGATGAAGGAGACGGGGAAAGACACGAGCGCGCACGGACCGGAAGGGGTGTTCCTCGAGGGGCAGACGAGAGAGGACGACACGGAAGCGTAACAGATTCGATCGCGTCTATTCGTATTCGTATCGCCGTTCTAGTCGCGGCGTCGCTAAGTTCAATCCGCCTCGTCGTCGGCGTCGCGCCGCTCGAGTGGCGGCAGGTCGTCTTACCTCAGTATTCCTACCTCGTCGTCGTCGAACGCCGAACGCCGATCGTCGTCTTCGTCGTCTTCGTCTTCTACGACCACCTCTCCATCGTCCTCATCGTCCTCCTCCTCGTCCTCCTCCTCCTCCTCGTCCTTTCCGACGGGATGGCGGCACATCGGGCACGTCGGATTCCCGTGCAACCAACTCTCTAAGCACTCGAGGTGAAACGCGTGCCCGCACGTCAGCGTGCACACGACGGTGCCCACTTCCTCGACCTGGCACAGACATATGCTGCACACGAGCTCCTCCGGGGTCCGGTTCTCGAACCCGGGAATCGCGTGCGCGCCCGCCGCGGGAATCGTCTCGCACATCGACGTCAACGCGTTCGTCGGCAGCCGCGCTTCGAACGCGCGCATCGCGTCGTCCACGGCGCGATAGCTGTTCGACATCCGCGCCTCGGACTGCTGCAGCATGATCGCCGCGAGACGGACGCCTTCGTTCGTCTGCGACGGCGGGAGGTCGCTCACGTGCAGAGATCGCCACAGCAGGACGTGCTGCATGTGCATCTGCGCCGTCATCGCCTCGTGCATGTCGTGCCGCGTGCCGTACTTTTCTTTGTACGCCTCGACGCGTTCGTCTTTGTCCTCCCGCGATTCGAACGTCGTCGTTCGCAAGACGAGCGTCCGTTCGCGCATGTCGCAGCACTCGCGCTCGACGCGCGTCATCAACGTCTGCAACACGTGCCACCACGCGAGCTCGGACTTGTTCTTGCTCAGTTTTAGGAGCCTGCGGAACACGGCGCTGTAGCCTTCGTTCAGGGCGTAGACGTCGTCATCGTCGCCGCCGTCGCCGTCGCCTTCTCCTTCGCCGTCGTCGATCCGCGCCCTGGCTCGTCCGCGCCGGCTCGAGCCGTGCGGGCGCGCGTGCCGCCGCCGTCGCCCGTTTTCATCCTCAGAGTCGCTCGCGTCTTCGTCCGAGGACGCGCTTCGCGCGGAGTTCGACGTGTCCGATTCCGTCTCCGACGTGTCCGTCGTGTCGTCATCCACGAGCGGCGGCGGTTCCTCGTCCGAGGACGCCCCCCCCGGGAGCGACTCGTCGGACTCGTCTATGCTGCTGACCTCGCTCACTAACGATGGTACGTCGCTGTCCGCGTCGGAGTCGCTGACGTCCTCCAACGCCGGCGGCGGCGACGACGGCGACGGCTCGTCCGAGTCTTCCGTCGCGGAGTCGACTTCGATCGGGTGCGTCTGGAGCTCCTCATCCTCCTCCGCGGGCGTCGACGGGGCGACGTTCTCGCTCGTGGGCTGCCCCGACGATCGCAGCGCGAGCCTCGAGGTCGCGCGCGTCACCGCGCGCTCGGTCAACAGCTGGTTCACGACCCTGTCGGTCGCGCTCGCCTCGGGCTCGTCCATCTCCGCCTCGGGCTTCGCCTCGGGCTCGGGCTCGGGCTCGGGCTCGGGCTCGGGCTCGGGCTCGGGTTCGGGTTCGGGCTCAAACGGCGACCGTTGAATCGACGCGAGCATCCGCTCCGTCAACGGCGGCGTCTCGAGCAGCCCAGTCTCGAGGTATAAACGCTTCATCGCGCTGCGGCACGTCGACGTCATCGGCGCGTTTTGCTTGATCGTCTCCAACGCTCGAAACGTCTCCGGCAAAACCTCGTCCGCGATTTTCCACCGCGCGAGCCTCGATATCCGCTGCCTCACCGCCGCCGTAAACTTCCCGGTGATCGCGTCCGGCGTCGCCGGACGCAGCGAGAACGTGTGCGACGCCGTCCTGTTGTGCTCGAAATTCTCCCCCGGCGCTTCGGACTGACCGACGCTCCCCTCGATGGCGCCGTCCTCGCGGAGATGCCCCTCGCACCGCGTCTCCGCGTCCGAGAAGGACAACGGCAGGCGCGCGCGTCCGTCCTCGCCCGTCTCCTCCTCGCCAATCTTCAGCGCGCACAGCTGCTCGTCGCCGTGCGCGGCGTGCGAGATGGTCCACGTCGCCGCGATCGGGTTCCAGTCGATGACTTGAAACACGTATTTGGCGCCGCCGACGCCGCCGTTTTCCCCAGGGATGCAAATCTCACCGAGCCACAGCCGGCCGGGGCGGAACCACGCCCGAAGGCCTTCGCGCGCGCTCGCGGGGACGCCGTCCGGGTTCGGGAGCGGGCTCCCGCCGCGCTCGAGCGCTTCCGCTTTCGCGGCTCTGCGACGACGCGACGACGAGGGTGGTGGGACGTTCGTTCGTTCGTTCGTTCGACGGGTGAGTTCAGTCGTTCGCGGAAGGTCGTTACTGTACCGGGGAGAGCGGGGGTAGGGATCTGACCGACGCGCGGCGCGAGGACGCGACGCTCGAGGCGCCCATCGCGGGGACGGAGACGCGAGGGCGAGCACGCACTGTATGTTCGCGATGTGCACGTCCAGCTTCTTCCGGAACGCCTCCGTGGACAAGCCCGAGCCCGCGCTCAGGTCGACGCCGAGTACGGACTGCAGCAGCGAGCTCATCGTCTCCTCTCGGTCGCGCCCCGACGAGACGCCGCGCGCTGATCTGATGACCGGCGATGGACGCGCGCGAGGGCGCTTCCCTCCTCTCCGACGCGACGCGCCGCCTCGCCGGGGTCGTGTGAACGACGCGCGAGAGGATAAACGTTCGGTGGCGCGCGCGCGCGCCCGGGTGCGCCCCGCTCGCGTCCGCCGCGGTGGCGCGGTCGTGCTCTGCTCTCGTCCTGTCGCGCGGTTTTCCCGCGGCGCGACGCGGCGCCCGACCGCGAATCGGTCGGTCGGCGGATGGGGGACGGCCGCTCACGGCTGAGGTTTACCCGGGCTGATGAGGGTTCAGGTTGGCGGCCGAGCGCAGACCCGATCGCGCGTGCGTCTGACCTCAGACCTCTCGTCACGCCATGTCCGCTATTCTCCGATCCCGCGTCGCGCGTCAGGTCCTCACGGGCGTCCGCGGCTACGCCGCCGTCCCCGAGGTCATGGTGCGCCGCCGCCGCCGCCGCCCGCCGTCGCTCGCGGTCATCATTTTCTGTCGATAGACGACGATGTCTTCCGAAAGCCGATCGATTCGAAGGTCGCCGCCGCCGCTCGACGCCTCCCCGCCTCCCCGCCTCCCCGCCCATCCTCTGACCCATCTCATCCTTCTCGCCCCCTAAACCCCCCTCCCCTCCCGCAGCGCGCCGCCGTCGTGCGCGAGACCGGCCCTTCGTCCGTGATGAAGGTCGAGAACGACTACCCCGTCCCGAAGCTCGCCCCCGGCGGCGTCCTCGTGAAGAACAAGTACAGCGGCATCAACTTCATCGACACGTACCACCGAAGCGGCCTGTACAAGCGCGAGCTGCCGTTCATCGGCGGCCAAGAAGGCGGCGGCTTCGTCGCCGCGGTGACCCCCGAGGCGGAGAGCCAGGGCGTCAAGGTGGGCGACCGCGTCGCGTACAGCTCCGTGTTTCAAACCTACGCGGAGTACACCGCGGTGCCCGCGTCGAAAGTGGTGACCGTCCCGGAGGAAGTGCCCCTGGACGTCGCCGTGTCGTGCGGCGTGCAGGGCATGACCGCGCACTACCTCACGCACTCCGCGCACGCGGGACTCGTGAAGCCCGGGGAGTGGATGCTGATTCACGGCACCGGGAGCGGGACGTGCCAGTGGGCGGCGCAGATGGCGAAGCTCCGCGGGTACAAGGTTATCGGCACGTGCTCGGAGTCGAAGCAAGACATCGCGCGGGCGACGGGTGTGGACGAGCTCATCGTGTACAAGGAAGCGCCCGGAACGTCGTACGAGGACTACACTTCTGTGGATCTCGTCCCGAAGGTCATGGAGATCACGGGCGGGGAGGGGGTGAAGGCGGTCATCGACGGCATCGGCCTCGCGACGTGGGAGACTTCCATCGAATCGCTCGCGAGGCGCGGGATCTTCGTGTCGTTCGGGAACGCCTCCGGCGCGGTGCCCGCGTTCCCGCCGCTGCGTTTGATTAACAAGTCCGGGTTCATCACGCGCCCGAAGCTGAACGATTACACCGTGACGCGCGAGGAGCTCCTCTCCCGCGCGAACGACATCTACGGTTGGATCGACAAGGGCGACCTCAAGGTTGTGGTGAGGCTTCGCGATCTGATGTTTTGCCCTTCTGCTTCTATCCCTTTTCTTTTCTCATCTTTTCTCGCGGTCGACGACGGCGCGCGTTGCCGATGAGACAAACATCGGTCGCTATTGTGGTCACACATGCGCGTTCACCATATATTAAACAGTCGTTTGAGGCTACGACGTTCGCCGTCCCGTCGCCGCGGAGAAAACTTGTACGAACCGGTTCCCACGGCGCTTTTGTTTCTGGCGTGTTCCCTACGCAAAGGTCGACCGCACGTTCCCCCTGGAGCAGGCAAAGGAAGGCCACGACTACCTCGAGGCGGGCAGGTCCCGCGGCAAGGTCCTCTACGAGATTTAAGCGTATATGTTCGACCGAGCGACGAGAATAACAGTCGCATCGAACGAAGGCTTTTCGCGTCGCCCCCGCGGGCCGCCGTAAGCGCCGGACCGGAGATAATAGGAGGCGATCGCACTGTACATAAAACTCATGATTCTTTCTCAGACGTACTGTGTTCTGTGGTCTTACAAATGTCACACGCAAGTACTTCCGTACTGTAAAAAATAGTTCAACTCATCGAGGAAGGAGGGATCAAAACGCGATCGATCACGTCACTCCATCGTGTCCCCCCAGCGCACGTTCCACCGCGACGCGAGGTAGTGCGCGCCGATCGGCCCGCGGCTACCGTAAGGGTACAACTCCGGCGCGATCTCGTCCTCCTCTATCCTGTCTAGCATAGGCGTGAACAGCTTCCACGCCGCCTCGAGCTCGTCGTTGCGGATGAACAGCCGTTTATCCCCTTGCACGACGTCTAAGATGAGACGTTCGTACGCGTCCGGCAACGCGCCGCCGCTGTACTTGGTCTTGTACTGCAGATCCAAGTCCGTCTGGTCTAACCGCATCCCGAGGCCGGGGATCTTGCTGTTGATGTTCAGATAGATCCCCTCGTCCGGCTGAATGCGGAACACGAGCTCGTTCGAGTTCTCCTCGCGGTTCCCGAGCTGCTTCTTGTACAGGTTCCCGGGGGAGTGGTGAAACTGCACGCGAATCTCCGCCTGCCTCTTGTGCAGCGCCTTCCCAGCCTTAATGAGGAACGGCACGCCGTCCCATCGCGCGTTGTCGATGAACAGCGCCATCGCCGCGAACGTCGGGCATCTAGACCCGGGGGGCACGGTATCGTCGTCGAGGTATCCGGGCAACACGCCGTCGCCGTCGCGTTTGCCCTTGTACTGCCCGAGCACGACGTTGTCCATGTCGATCGGTCGGATGCTGCGGATGACCTTCACCTTCTCGTCGCGGATGTCCTCCGCATCCAGAGACGCGGGCTCTTCCATCGCGAACAGCGCGAGGATCTGCAGGAGGTGGTTTTGAATCACGTCGCGCACGATCCCGTAGTTGTCGAAGTACCCGCCTCTGCCCTCGGTGCCAAAGTTTTCGCTGAAGTTGATCTGCACGTTTCGAATGTACGTCCGCGACCACAGCGGCTGGAACACGATGTTGCTGAACCGCAAGACGGTGAGGTTTTCGATGAGTTCCTTCCCGAGGTAGTGATCGATGCGGTACGTGTGCTCCTCCGCGAGGTCTTGCGCGAGCGCCTCGGTCAGCGCTCTGGAGGATTCCAGATCGCGTCCGAACGGCTTCTCGACGATGACTCTCGTCTCCCCAGACTTGCTGCTGACGTGCCTCGCCGCGTTTTGCGCGACCGGGACGAAGATTGACGGCGGGATGGACAGGTAGAACAACCTCAGCGTCTTCTTATCCCCCCACAGCGCTTGCTCTTGCTCCGCCATCGCGACGTCTAAGGATTTGTAATCCTCCGGATCGTCGTACTGCCCCGCCGTGTAGAAACACCGCGTCAGGAACTTCTCCACCTTGACGTCGCAGTCCTTCGCGGCGGAGATTCTGCACGGCAGCGACGACCTGATCCTATCCTTGAACTCGTCGTTCGACATGTTCGACCGCGCGTACCCGAAGACGACGAAATCGTCCGGGAGGTGGCCGTCGTAGAACAGCGAAAAGATGGCCGGGTACACCTTCTTCTTCGCGAGATCCCCGGACGCGCCGAAGACGCAGATCGAGAGCTTCCCGGACTTCTTCACTTTGCCTTTGAACATCGCGGCGTCGTCGTCGATCGCGCTCGGGGCGTCCGCGGCGACGGCGTCGACGCGGAGACCGTTCGCGGACCGGCGTCCCGGAATAATCTTTCGCGCCGCGCGCGTCCGCGATCGAATCGCCGCGCCGCGCGCGACGGGCGTCGCGTACGCGCGAGACGCGCCGAGAGACGCGGCGGCGGCGGCCATGGCGATCGACCTCGAGCCTTCCGCCTTCCGACGTGTCGCCGAGCGCGGATCCGTTCCCGATCGAGCGTGTGCGCGCGCGGAGGTGTGCGCGCCGTCGCTTCGGGACCCACGTGCTCGTGAAATATCGCCGGCGCGGGAGCGGGAGAGGCGCGGGCGCCGACCAAATGACCTTTTCGGTCGTTGAACGGGCGTCGGAGTGGGGCACGGACTCTCGCGCGCGCCGTCATGGCGTCCGAGGAGGGCGGCCGCGCCGAGAAGGGCGGCCGCGTCGTCGGCGGGATGTTCCTCAGCGACGACGAGATCTCCGCGTTCCGCGAGGTCTTCTCCCTCGTGGACAAGGACGGCAGCGGCGAGATCGACGCGGAAGAGGTGTCCGAGCTGATGGAGTTGTTGGGAATGTCCGCGGACAAGTCGACCGTCGAGACGATGATCAAGGAGATCGACGCCGACGGGAACGGGAACGTGGACTTCGACGAGTTCTTGCTCGTCATGGCCGGCGGGCAGAGCGACGGGAGCTTCACGAAGAGAGACATCATGCGCGCGTTCAGGGAGTTCGCGGACAAGTCGCTCCCGAGCGGGTTCATATCCCCGACGACGCTGGAGGAGAGCATCGTCAAGTACAGCAGGGAGCCGGTCACCGCGCAGAGAGCGCAGTCGCTCGTCGCGGCGCTGCGACGGGACCCGAGCGGGAACATCGACTACCTGGAGAAGATACAGGCGCTCATGAACTGAGTGATGAGACGTCGTGAAGTCGTTAGATTCGTAGAGATAGCTAGCACCAGTAGCGGTAACGCGACGTCGTCGTCTCCGTCGTGCCCCTTTTCCCGGGCTCGCTTTCTCTCACCGGCAGTGATCGCGCGTGGCGGCAGTCAGTCATCACACTTTCTGTCCTTTCGCAAATTTCGGGACACGTGAGGGGTCGAGAGGTAAAGTTGACTTTTGTCGAACGCGCGAAGGGGCGCGCGCGCATTCGCTCGTGTGCCGAACGATCCGCGCACACGCGCGTCGCGCGCCCGCGCCCGCCCTCATCCGCGTTCATCGCTCGGGGGCGAAGAGATCCTCGCTCTCGCCGCCATCGCGCCTCGCGTCCGAGGTAATCGTCGCGACGAGCGCCGAGTCGATCGCAGGTCGAACATCCGCTCGAACATTTCGATTCGGGCCGAGCGATACTCGTTTTCGCGCCGGGGACGCGCTCGCGAGACATATCGAGCGGCGAGCGATCCGTCGCATCAGCCCGACCGCTCGCGATGCTGGCGATTTGTAAAGGAAAAGACAACGCGGTCGCCCCGGCCGAGCGCGCGGATAAAAAATCGCCGAATGTGAAGAAACCAGAGATTCGATCCCCGAAGAAGAGACCGAGACCGTCGCGCGACCCAGAATGGAAGTCGAAACTCAAGGACGCGGACTTGCTTCGATACTTGCCGAACGGCGACAGACTCGCGGACGAACACGTGTGGACCGAGGAGTTCACGAAGACGTGGAGCGACACGGCGGTCGCGGACGATCTGTTCTTAAACAGCCGCAGGCTCGCCAAAGGCGCGGCCATCGACACGTTCATCTCCTACTGCTGGAGCTCCCCGACGGACGAGAAAGCCGCGCTCTTCCGGCTGCGAAATAACACGTACGCCGCGGCGTTCGCGATGATATTCACGAGCACCTTCGGATGCCTCCTGTGGTTCCTCATCTTCGGCGCGGGAAAGGCGGCGTACATATTGGGTTGGTTCACCATCGCCGGCGCGACGGCGCTCGCGGTGACGGTGTATCTCCGCGGAGCCAACGTCCCCGGGATCAGGTATGCGTACGATCTCTTAGGGAAGACGCTCGGTCGGGAGACGTTTTGGTTGGACAGGTTCTGCGTGTATCAGGGCGTCGGGGGAAACGCGCACGTGCTGCGTGAAAAGGGCGTGTCGCAGTTCGCGCTCGTGCTGGGACGCTCTCGGAGGGTCGCCGTGCTCTGGCACAACGATACGACGCACACGGACTCGAATTACATGCGACGGGTGTGGTGCGTGTACGAGCTCGCGACGTTCATGCGACCGCGGCTGGACTACATCGGTTACAAGGACGAGGATTTAGCTAGGGCGGACAAGAAGCGCGAGCAGGAGCTCATGTTTAAACAGCGGACGTTGGCGCAGATGATGCAAAATTACGAGTACTTGTCGCGGCTACCCGATAAGCAGAATGAAGCGAAAGAGCAAAGGCAGTTGGCTGAGAAAGTACGCACGGAGATCGAAAATGGCATGGCGAAGATACACGCCACGCTAGACGTCCATTCCAACAGCGAGATCGGATGTAAGGGGTGTAAGCGAGCGCCCATTAACGTGTACAACATGGCGAACGTAAAACGGTTATCCCGGTGGATGCCCTGGTTATTCATCTTTTCCGGGATATTTTTAGCAGTGGCCATGGCGTGGACCTTCCAAGACGGCAAGAGGGAAAAGAGAAAAGGACATTACGGTATTCTTCTATTGGTCTGTTTTGTTTTCTTGTTAACCGCTTTTGTGATTGGCATGACCGTCCGATTCTTCGCTTGCTGTGGTCGCGTGCTGAGGCTGGGTAAGCTGATAGACCTCATCTTGCGTAGGGAGCAGAAACTCTTCGACGTTCGCGAATGCTTGGCGACGAGACCAGAGGATAAAAAATACGTTCTTGGGGAGATCGCGAAGGATTGGAACTCCGACAAAGAAGCGAACGATGGCATAAACGAGTTCAACGAGTTCGTGCAAAAGGCGCTTCCGAAACTGACGCTCGGCGGCGAGGACAAGTTGAAGCTTAAAATGATAAACGCGTTGACGATGAACATGGTCGGGTGCCTCGTCTTCGTCGGCGCGGTGTACGCGTTTCATCCCTAGCTAGTACTGACGCGTCGTATCGTTCGTCGTTTAGATTCGTATACGGAGCTAGCTAGTATTAATGCGACGCGTCGTCGTCTCGTCGCCGCCCTCGGGGCGTTTTTTCGTACTCGTCGAAGTCGTCGGCGGCGGCGGCGGCGGCGGCGCTCACCGCCCCGTCCCCCACCGCGACCGCGTCGACACCAAGTGCGTCCTCAAGCTCCGGTACTCGCCATCCGGCGTCCGCACGTTCACGACGCCGCGCGACTCACCGAAGAGGTCAGGGGTACCGACGTCCACGGGGTCATCGTACCCGTCGGGCGATGGGAACACGTCGAGGACGTCGAACACGCTGTTCGGCGACGGCCGGCGCGAACCTTCGAGTCCCGGTTGCGATTTCGCGACGCGAGCGCCAGGTCGGGCGCGACCGTACGCGGACTGGCTCGCGTACGGCGACGCGCGCCATCGCATCGACGTCTCCGCGTGTTCGCGCGCGGAGACGTACGGCGACGGCGTGAGCGTGTCGTCCACGGAGGCTTGACGCACCGCGAGGTTCGCCGCTTCCATCGCCGCGAGCTTCACGGCGAGGTGCTCGTTAATGTCGTTCCCGCGTCGTCGCGGCGCGGCGGCGCGCGCCGTCGCGAGCGGCGTAGGTCGCGCGTCCTCGTCGTCGTCGTCATCCTCGGACGCGTCCTGCCAATTCCTGTCGTCCTCTTGTGGTTCCTCTACGGTGACGTGGACGCCTTCGTCTTCGCCGCGATCGAACGTTCGCGCGGGGGGGGCGCGGGCGGACGTCGCCGGGGTTCCAAACGCGCCGCCTCTCGCCGCGGCGGCGGAGGGAGGCGTCGCCCGCGCCGCCGGAGGTCGACGCGCCGCGGCGGCTACCGGAGCTGGAGTCTTTGGCGCGTCGAACATCCTCGCCCCCGGGCCGCGCCATGCCGCCTTCTTCCGCGCGCTCCCTCCCTGCTTTTGCGTCGAACGCAGCTCGCGAATCGTGCTCGGCAGCGGATTCGGCGGCGGGGTCGTTCGCGCGGACTCGGGCGACCCCATCCCCGCGGCGGACAGCGCCACCTCCGCTTCCACGAGCAGCGACGTCGTCTCCTCGAGCGCTCGCTTCAGGAGCGCGATCTCGGAGTCCTTCGCGCTGTCCCTCGCCGCCGCGGCCGCCGCGGACGACATCGCGGCAGCGAGTTTTCTCTCGCTCACGCCGAGCGCCGCCCGCGTCGCGGACGCCTCCGCGGCGACGTCCGTGAGCCCTTTCGAGAGCTCCTCGTCCGAATCCAATTTCACTTTCGCGCGCTCCATCTCTTCCAGCGTCGCCGTCGCGCGCGTCGTCTGCTCCGCCAACGCGCGTTGCGCTTCCGACAGCTCCCGCGCACGCTCCGACGCCCCGGCTTCCGCGGCGTCGGCGCGCGCGGTCGCAATCTCCAGCTTCCGCGCGACGGAGACGAGCTGTTCGTCCGCGGTGCGTCTCGCGCGCTCCTCGTCCACGACGAGCTTCGCGTGCGCGCGCTCGAGGAACTCGAGCGCGTCCCCGAACGACGCCTTCTGGTCCCCGAGCGCGCGTCGTAGGTTCTCGATCTCCGCGTCTTTCTCGCCGTCGTCGTCGACCACGACGACGGACCGCTCCTCCGCGGCGGCGAGCTTCCGCGTTAACGTCGCAATCTCGCTCGCGTGCTTCGATTCCATCCTGAGCTTCTCCACCTGCGCGGCGGCTTCGACCTCTACCGCGGTCCTCTCCGCGATCGCGGCCGCGAGAATGTGCCGCGTGGACACTTCCGCGAGCGCGCGCGCGTGTTCGTTCCTCTCCCCCGCGCGCTTCGAAAACGCGCGCCACGCGTTCAGCGCCGCGGTCGTCGCCCTCCTCGCCCGCCGCGCGGAGACGCGCCACCGCGCGACGGTCAGCCGTCGCGTCTCCTTCGCGATCGCCTCCCACTCCCTGAACGCGCGCGATCGTCGCGTCGCCGAAACGCGCGCGGCGAGGCGCGTCAGAATCGCGCGCGCCGCCGCCGTCGCCGCGGTTTTTTCCCTCCACGCGCGCGTCGCCGCCGCCTTCTTCAGCATCGCGAACCGCCGTCGCATCTTCACCGTGAGCTCCTCGCGCTGCTTCGCGTTCGCCGTCGTCGCCGCCCACCGCCTGATCGCGCTCTGAAGCACGAGCCGCGCGACCCGCCGCGTGAGCCGCCGCGCGTTCCCCTGCGTCGCTCGCCGCCGCTCGCGGAGCTTCTCGCGCGCGGCGGCGACTTTGGGCCATTCCATACAAGCGAATGTCGGGGTGGAGTTGAAAGGCGTCAGTTGGAGTTGAAAGGCATCGAGCTCGGGGATTGAACGCGAGGGGTGGGCGGAGAGAGACGCCGGCAAAAGTCCTTAAGGATCGGCGTTCACCACGCCAACGCGGTCGTATGGGGACCAGTGTATAGAACGCGCCTTTTTCATCTTCCAGCCGTCTCCACACGGACGCGAGGACGTACGCGCGCCACGCGGCGACGACGCCGCGCCCGGTGACTCTGAATCGTCGTCTGTTCGCAGCGGCGAGCGCGCGTCGGTTGCGCGCGTCGCGCGTCGCGGCCTGACGCCAGCCGCGGAGCGCGCGTCGCCTCGTCCGCGAAACCCTCGACGTCGCCAGCTGTGCGGCTCGAGCGTCGTCCACGAACCTCGAGTGCGTCGCGACGGACCATCCGACGAGGACGCGCCGCGCGAAGTCCGCGTCTTTCGCCTTCGACCGTCGCCGCGCGAACTCGAGCGCGTGGCACCGCCACGCGGCGCTCTCGGCGCGTCGGACCGCGCGCCAGGAGCGGAACGCGACGAGCGCGAACGCGCGCGTCGCGAGCCGCGAACGCCGCGTCGTCGTCGCCGCCGCCGCCGCGGTGCGCCGCGCCGCGTGCGCGCGCGCGTCTCCGAGCGCGCGGACGAGCTCGGCGACGCGCGCGACCGTGAGTTCGGGTTCGATGGCGGGAGGGCGCGTCGCGTCCTCGACGTCGACGTCGTCTTCGAAGTCGTCTTCGTAGGCGTCGGTCGCCGCGCGCTGCGCCTCCTCCTCGACGCGCTGCGCTTCCTGCTCCGCGAGCTGCGCTTTCGTCCAGAGCTCCGTGACCTCGGCTCGGAGGCGCATGATCTCGTGATACTCCGGCTCGGACTCTCTCGGGGCTTCCTGATACACGAGGTCCTCGAGGACTGATGACGCGATGAGCGGTGGGGGCGAGGGGAGGGGACGGCGTCAGATTCGCCGGGTGCGCGTTGAGTCGCTATTCAAATCTCGCGACGAACCTCGCATCCCGCGCGTCACCTCCGAGGGCGGCGACCCCACGTCCCCGTCGTCGCGCATGCGGTCCGCCACAGTTCTCGATACGCGACAGCTGAGCGCGAACGTCTCGGGAGATTCCATGGCGCCGCGCGCCCGGGTCTGACGACGTGAGCGGCGGCCGCTCATCAACGGCAGGCGCCCACTTTCCAGCAGCAGCGAGAGAGATCTCGATCACGCCCAGAAACGGCGCGGAAAACGCTTCGCCTCCCGCGTCGCGTCACTCCCCCCGGCGCTCCCGTCATGACCACGCTCGCGCCCTTATCGCAATCGCAGTACGCGGAGGTCAAGCCCGCGGCGGACCCTTCCGACGCCGGGATCGAATGGCGACACGAGAGGCTCAAGGACTTCATCTGGCGCGCGCGATGCGCGCGCCTGGAGAACGACCCGGAGGTGATCCGCGTCGTCAACGAGATGACCGCGATGACGAACGAACTGGACGAGCTCGCGATGAAGCAACGCGCGCCGGACGCGCCGCCGCGACCGTGGTGGTGCGACGGCGAGTACGACGAGACGCGCGCGGAGGAAGCGAACGATAAAGGCATGGACGCGTTCAAGGAGAAGCGCTACGAAGAAGCGTTCGAGTTTTACACCGAAGCGATTCGATTAGAACCTCGACGCGCGGGGTACCACGCGAACCGCGCCGCGTGCGCGCTGAAGCTCGAACGCTTCCGCGTCGCCGCGGATGACGCGGACCACGCGATCGAGCGCGAGAAGACGCACGTCAAGGCGCTCGTGCGCGCGGGGAAGGCGTACCTATGGTTGCGGGATCCGAACGTCGCGTCGATTCGTTTCGACGCCGCGCTCGCGTTGGACCCGCGCTCGGTCGCCGCCGCGAAAGGCAAGGCGGACGCGACGAGAGCCGCGGGCGCGGAGGCCGCGGAGACCGCGGCGGCGGCGGCGAGCGCGAGGAAGGGCGCGCGCGCGGAGCTCCCGCCCGTGCACGCCTGGCCGTCGCTGAACGACGCCGCGGAGACGCTCCTGGACGCGGAGACGTTGTTGGCGAACAATCCGCGACTGGAAGGCGCCAAAGCGTCCGTCGCGGAAGCCGCCATCTTGTGTGGACGGATCGCGCGCGCGATCGACGTGTGCAAGACGATGCTCGAGGACAGCGCGGACCGGGCGTATCTCCGCGCGGAAGCGCTGTGGCGCGGCGGGGATATCGACGCCGCGATCGAAGAGATTGAACGGCGCGCGAGGAAAACGAAGAACGCGAACGCGTCGTCGCCCGGGAAACTCGTGAGCTTAGGGTCGAGGCTCACGAAACTAAAAGAGCTCGTCGACCGCGGCGCCGCGGAGGCGGAGGACGGACAACACGACGTCGCGCACAGGGCGTTCACCGCCGCGCTGGACGTGTCGGAGCTGAGGCGGGTGTGGGGCGCCGCGTCCGCGTTCGCGCCGGGCGCCGCCGGGGCTGGAGATGCGAAAACGCGCGCGGTCGATCCGTACCCGAACCACCTCCGCGCGGACGTCCTTCGCCGACGCGCCGCGTGCGTGATCGACCGCGGCGACGCGCTGGACGGCGCGCACGGCGACGACGCGCTGAGGGACCTGAACGAGTGCGTCGCGATCGACCCGAACGACGCGGCGGCGTACATGTTACGAGCGACCGTGCAGCGCGATCGCGGGGAGTACGAGAGGCATTTCAACGACTATCGCTCGGCGCAACGCGCGGACCCGGACGCGCCCGGGATCGCGAAGCTCGTGCAGAAAGCCGCGAAGATGGCGATCGGCGGTGGCGGCAGCGGACGCGATGAGGTCGGGACTGGGGGTAAAGTCAAGACGTCGGAGTTTTACGAGCTTCTCGGCGTGACGCAAGACGCGAGCGCGAAATCGATTCGACGCGGGTACCGGAAAGCCGCCGCGCAGTGGCACCCTGATAAGTGGCAGCAGTGCGACGAGAAGCAGAAATCGGTCGCGGAGAAGACGTTTCGTCGGGTCGCCGTGGCTTACGAGACGCTCAGCAACGCGCACCAGCGCAGGCTGTACGACCAAGACCCGAAGCGGTTCGAGGAGCGAAAGCTTTAACCCGCGAGCGAATCGTGAGTGTAATGTTACTGTAACCCTCCCGTCGGCGTTTCAATTCTAATTTAGACTCTTCCCGCAACGTCCTCACGGTCCCCCGCGTTCTCAGCTCATCCCTCGAGTCTCCATGTACGCGAGCACCTTCTCTGCTCTCGTCTTCTCCCCCGCCTGCTCGAAAATCTCCACGAGCTTCCAGCATATCGTCTCCGTGGGCGCGTGTCCGGCGGCGACGGAGTCCACGAATATTCCCTCCGCGCTAGACGGCATCCTCAGCCGCGCGCACAGCTCGAGCATCGCGGTGAACACCTCCGCGGGGATGGAACCGTCCGCGCAGTCGTTCTTCAGCTCCGCGTACGCGACGTTCGCTCGCTTGTACTCGTCCCGACCGCACGCGTCGACCACGACGGCGACGAGGGCGTCGATGCGAGGCGCGATGGCTTTCGCCTTGAGCTCCCTCATCGCCGCGGCCTTCTCCTCGTCCGTGCGCGCCTTCCCGCGGTCCACGGTCGGTTTACGGCGCACGACGCGGCGCGCGGGGGAGGTGCCCGCGGCGCCGCCGCCGGGCGTCGACGCGGCGCGGCCGACGCGCCCGCCCGTCGCTCGCTTGGGTCGAATCTCGCCGCTCGACTCGCCCGCGCGGTCGTCCGCGCTCGCCGACGAGGCGACCGTCGCGCGTCCGGGCGTCGTCCATCGCGCGTCGACGCGACGTCGACATCGTCGTCGAGAACACGACGACGGCGCGAGCGCGGAGACGTTCGCTCCTCGCGCGAGCGCGACCGTCGCCATCGCGGCGACCGTCGGAGTGAGGACTCGCGCGGAAGGGGGGCGCTTCTCGCTGCAGCTGAGCAGCGAGCACTCACTGAAGGAGAGAGGTCGGCACCTGACCGGGGCCTGAAAAGAGCCGGCGAACGCGTCGCGAACGTCAGACGCGACGCGTACGGTAACGAAACGCACTCCGTCTATCTTCTATCATCACTCACTCGTCCTCCCCGTCACCCTTCGCGCGCTTCCCGTCCCCCTCCACGTCGTCGTCCTCCCTCGCGCGCTTCGCCGCGTCGCTCAGGGACAGCTCGTACAAAGTGTTTTCCATCTTCTTCAGCGTGTATTTCAACGCGTCGTACTTTTTGCGAAGCGCGCCGTTCCGGAAGTCAAACTTGAGGAATATCCCCATGAGCGCGTCGACGACGTCGCGGCACTTGCGCACTTCCGCGACGTCCCTGACGGTCGCCTTCGAGATGCAATACCGGTTCAGCTCGCCGGTGAAGTCGAGGATGCCGCCGAGGTATTCGTCGCGGTCGCACCGCGGGAGATCCACGCTCGTCGCGATCGTCCCCGTGCGAACGAAGTGCTCGAACACGACCGCCTCCGCGTACTCCTCCAGGCCGCCGCTGTAGGACCCGCCGCGGAGACCGGCGTTCGCGTCCACGATCGGGCGGAGCTCGTCCGCGATGGACGCGGAGAGTTCGATCTGCGCGCGAGCTTTGTCCATCTCTCCGCGGTGGAGGCAGTAGATGGCCACCTTCGCGGCTTTCGTGATGTCGCGGCTGCGCTTGATGACCGTGTCCCGCTGCTCGTCGTACAGCGTCATCGCCTCTCGCATCGCGTCGAAGTCGGATTCGCTGAGGAAGTCCATCTCCGCGGTGGACGACGTCGCGAACGCGGAGGCGCGGGCGACGACGTTCCACGTGGGTGCGGGGCGGCGGCCGACGCGCGCGAAGGCTGACGCGCGAGCGACGAGAGGAGCGCGCGAGGGTGTGCTGCGGAGGCTGCGGCTGCTGCAGTTCGTGCGGACGCACGCGATCGTGAGGCGGGAGATGAGGCTCGCGGCGACGGCGCGGCACATCGGGCGCGCGGCGAACTGATGAACCCACAGATCTAGAAACCTCAATTTGTAATCGTTTCGTCGCACTCGCGATGGCGCCCCCGTCGATCCCGCCCACGCGCGGCGTCTTCGTCCGGCTCGGGGACCAAGTCGCGAAGCCGTGGTTCCCGTTAGTCATCATCGCGCTCAGCGCCGCGTCGTGCTTCGCCATCTTCCTCTCCGGCGCGGTCACGGCGCTCTTCATCAGCGCGTGCGTCGCGCGCGGCAAAGGCCGTTTCGCGCACGTCGCGCTCGCGAATGCGCTCGGCGTCGCGTTGGGGTTCGGGATCTTCATCGTCATCGTGAAGCAGCGCGGCATGGACGCGATACGCGCGTCGTACCCGTCGCTGTTCGCGTCCACGCACTGGGGATACATGGAGGGCGTGATCGCGAGGTCGGGATGGGGCGGCGTCGCGGCGTTGGCGGCGCCGCTGCCGTTGCATCCGCTCGTGTTGATGGGGATGCTGTCGGGGATGTCGTCGTTCTCGATACTCAGCGCCGCGTTCGCAGGGCGGTTCGCGAAGTACTATGTCATGGGTCTCGTCGCGACTCGCGGCGAGGGCGTGTTAGCGGCGATGCGCGGCGAGCGGCGGAGTGGGGGGAAGGAAGCGGACGACGCCGCGCCGGCGGCGGCGGGGGACGAGGACGAGTCGAAGAAGGAGAAGTGACGCGACGCGGTCGGTTATTTCGCCGGGGGGAGCGTCGCGCGTAGGGCTAGTGGAGTTGTGAAGAGGACGCGTCGCCTCGCGTCGTCCCGCTCGCGGCCTCGCGCGCGCGTCTCGTCTCCCGCGCTCGACGAACGCCGCCGCGCGAGAGCGTTCGTTGAAACGTTTCGCGTGATCGAACTCGCCAGGTGTCAATTTCAAAGCGAACGGCATGAAACGCGGTTTCAACGTTCCCGAAATCTCATTACCAACCGCGCGACTTCATCGAACCGTTGCGGCCGCGGACGAGTAGTTGTACGCTCGCGCGTACGTTTCTGACTGTTTGCGCCGTGGCGGCGTTCGTTTTCCCGCCCCGGGGGAAAATTAGTGGCGTTCGTGCTCTCTTCGACGTCGCAGCCGGCGGCGATCGGGAATTACTCGTAGATCGCGAGACAGCCCGACCGGCTCGTCGCTTCCTCCCGCTCACGGGCGCGAACCCAGCCGCGGTCGCCCCCAGCGCGTCCGCGCTCGTCGATCACACGAACCAGTCGGAGCTTCCGGAGTCGCTCGCGCAGGTGCGTCGAGGTCGGAATCGCGATCCTCAGATCTCTTCGGAATTCTTCCAATTGTCCTCGACGCGGCGACGCGAACGCCTCGCGCGCGCGCGCTCGCGAGCGCTCACCCCCTCGCGTTCCTCGCGATCGCCTCGCGCGCGCGTATACACGCGAATTCGCCTCGCGAGTGTCCTCACGCCGATCGCGATCGATACGATCGCGTCGCGTAAATCTCTACGCGTCGCTCACCGCGACCCGCCTCCATCGATCGATCCATCATCGCGCGCGACAGACGCTCGGCATGACGGACGTCGAGATGACCGCCGCGGACGCGGACGTTTGGCCGTCCACGAAGATCATTCAATCCAACCTCGAGAAGGGCGAGCTCCTTCTCACGCCGAACATGGCCGCGCGGCCGCCGAAAGGGCACTCGTACGTCCCCGTCGGCGAGTACGCGGTGTTCGTCGAGGCGTACGAAGAGCGCAAGCGCCGGCCGAAGGTGACGGCGAGGGCGATGCCGCCGCCGAAGGCGAAGGCCCCCGCCAAGAAGAAAGCCGCGCCGAAGAAGGTTTACCAGGAGGAGGAGTACTGGCCGGCGGAAGTGTACACGCCGCCGGTGGTGCAGGGGCCGGTGATTCCGCAGATGCCGGATCTCACCGGCCTCACCCCCGAGGAGGCCAAGGCGAAAAAGAAGGAGTTCAAGAGGATGCAGCGCGAGATCTTACTGAAGCAGATCAGTGCGATTCAGGACGCGCACAAGACCTTGGACGAGGCTGAGGAGGAGGCGAAGAAGAAAGCGGAGGAGAAGAAGGCGAGGGAGGAGGGAAGGAAACGCGCGGCGAAGCCCTCGCAGGCGCACGGTCAAGATTTCATCGTCGGCGAAAAGGCGTCCGAAAAGGCGGTGGAGAAAGCGAGCAAGTTTGAGGGGAAAAAGACGAAGAAGGTGCCGAAGAAGGGCAAGGACGGGAAGATCATCACGATGAGGGACATGAAGCGCGATGAGCTGATGGTCGATCGCAAGGATCGCAGGGTGGCTCTCATCAGAAAATGCCGCGAGGTGCTCACGCTGACGCGAAAGAACAAGGACGCGAGGATCTTCGCCATGCCCGTGGACCCGATGAAGATGGGACTCCCGGACTACTTCGACATCATCAAGAACCCGATGGACTTTGGGACGGTGAAACAGAGGCTCGACTCGAAGGCAGCGGGGACGGCATACGACCACCCGATGGAATTCTACCGCGACGTCACGTTGACGCTGGACAACTGCAGGCTGTACAATAAAGCGGACTCGGTCGTCGGCACGATGGGCGAGAGCGTCAGAGCGGATTTCGAGAAGCACTGGGCCGCCGCGGAACTTGAAGCGAAGGCTGCGGATGAGGACGAATACCGCGCCTCCGAGGAGGCGATCATCGCGGCGGAACCGGACGATCCCGTCGAGGAGGAGGTTCTCGAGGAGTCCAAGCAAGTGTCCGAGATTAACCGCCAGCTCGCGGAGGTGCAGCGACAGCTAGAGGAGTTCAAACGCGCGCATTCCGAGGGGACCAGGATGACCCCGCCCAGCGGCGGCGGCGGCGGCGGCGGCGGCGCGAAGCGCAAGAGACCCGCGGCGGACCTCGAAGACGACGAGTATTTCATGGACGAGGAGGAGCCGGACGACGTGTACATTCCCGCGCCGCGCAACCGCGGAGGCTCGCGGGGCGGAGGCGGCGGCGCGTCGCGGTCGCGCGGCGGCGGCGGAGGCGGCGGAGGCGGATCTCGAGCCCCCGCGCGCGCTCCGGCGTCTGAACCGCTCCCCACGCGCGACATGACGTACGCGGAGAAACAGGAGCTCACCGAGCTTCTCGGCGAGCTCCCCGAGGACAAGCAAGCGAAGGTCGTGCAGATCGTCGTCGAGCGTCAGAAGGAGCTTGGCAACGCGGAGGGCGACCTCATCGAGATAAATATCGAGGAGCTCGACTCCGTGACGCTGTGGAAGCTCGACCGGTTCGCGCGCTCGTGCATCAAGCCGAAGAAGAAGAAGCCGACGCAGGCGGAGATTCTCCTCGAAGCCCAGCGCGCGGAGGAGGAGGCACAGCGGGAGCTGATGGAGGTGGAGGCGAGCCTCGGCGTCGGCGTCGGCGCGCCCGCCGCGCCCGCCGCGCCCTCCGAGCCCGCCGCCGCGCCCGCGCCCGATAAACGCGCGAGCGACTCGGACGCGACGTCGAGCAGCAGCAGCGACAGCGGGTCGTCCTCCTCGGACAGCGACAGCCTCGACTCCGCGGAGGGCGGCGGATCGAACCCGAAAGACGGCACGGCGGCGGCCGCCGCTGGCGCGGGGGTCGCCCCGGCGCCCGCCCCGGCCGGCGGCGCCTCCGCGGTGGAGGTGTCGAGCTCGCGTCCGGTCGACGAGGGCCTCGCGCTGAAACAGAACCAGAGCAAGCAGGAGGTCATCATCCAGAACCAAGCTGGGTGGAACAACCTCGCGGACAAGCCCGGAGACGCGGCGCCGGCGGCGGGCGCGACGAACGGCGAAACCGCCGCCGCGGGCGAGAAGGAGGCCATCCCGGACTCGCTCTGGTCCGACTTCGAAGCGATGGCGCAGCAGAAATCCGACCGCGAGAAGGAGAGAGAAGCGGAAGAGGAGAGAGAGAAAGCTGCCGCGGTCGCGAAGGAGGAGGCTGCGAAAGAAGAGGAGGAACGGAAGCGCCGAGCCGCCGTCGAAGCGGAGGCGGCGGCGAAGCGCGCCGAGGAGGAAGCCGAAGCGGAGAAGAAGCGCGCACTCGAGGAGGCGAGGAAGAAGGCGCGCGAGGAACTCGACGGGATGGACCAGACCGTGGACATAGAAGCGCAGCGGGAGGTGATGAAGGAGTTCGACGCGCAGTAATCGAATCGCGCGTCGAATTGAACTCGACGGGGAAGAGAACGGTCGGCGCGGCGACGACGAATGGAAGGATCGGAATTATTACGAGTCGGCGCGCGCGGAACAGAACACGCGGGCCGGCGAAAAAAAACAACAAACAACACTTAGAAGCAAGGCTTGGGAGCCCAAGTTAATGACACGCACATCACGTCATATCGTTCGTTTCGTCCGTTCACGCACGTTTCGGGGTGTTCGGTATTATGAATCATCGAATCGTATATTTCAACTCGACGGTCGTCCGCATCGAGACTCTCTCAACAACTATAGCTAATAGCACGACGTGCGAACGGACGCGTCCACCACTCTCTTCGTTCACCGAACCGCTTAAAGCGCGGAGGTGAGGAGGATAGCGAGCGCACCAGTCCCGACGACACCGACGACCGCGGCGGCGGCGAGCTTGAGGTCGCCCTCGTACTTGTCGCCGTCCGTCTTGAACTCTTCCGGCGTGTAGATGGGGGAGTACTCGTCGACGTTCGCCTTGCCGTTGCGGAGGCCGAGCTTGTAGACGTACCCGGCCTTGCCGGAGCGGCTGTGAGATGATTACGCGATCGGGGTGGGGGGGAGGGCGTCAGCGCGATGTGCGGGGGCGCGCGTCGATCGAAGGCTCCGAGTCAGATCGGAAACGGGTCGAGCGTTCGTGGTGGTAGATCGTCGTCCGTCCAGGTGGAAAAAAGCGCGGGATCGATATCGACGGGAAGCGCGACGCACGTCTTCGGGGCGGAGCCGCCCTCGGTGGAACCCTTGTAGCCGACGCCAGCCTGGCCACCCTTGGCCTTCGTGCCCTGTGAATCGTTCAGAGGAAGGACGGAGGCGCGTCAGTCGTCGTCGTTCGTCGGTCGCGATGTGAAATGAGAGTTGGATACGATCGCGAAAAACCCGAGATTCGCGCGTGAGCGCGCGTCGAAAACGCGACGGGACGCGACGCGACGCGCGGCGAACGCGCGACCGCGCGGCGCGATTCGATCGTGAGCACCACGATGGAATCGCGACCGCGTTCGTACGCGTCGTTTTCGCGTCGCGCAGGCGCCGCGAGGCGGGTCGCGGGCGAGGCACGCACGCGCTTGGGGCCGGAAGAGTTCGCCATGATGACGGTCTTCGCGCGCGTGTTCTTCGCGGCGACGCGAGCCTGGACCTTCACGCCGGCGAAGGCGGAAGAGGAAGCCATGATAGCAGCCATTTTGTGTGAGGTGTTTAGGTGCGCGCGTGAGACGACGGGTGCTGGAATGCCGCGGAGTCCGGCTCCGGAGTCCTGTTCGCTCGCTCGGTCGTCGCCGCTGGCACGCCAAGCAGATTGCTTCGTCTTGATTGGCTGACGTTGAGGTAAAAAATTTCATCGCGGAGCGAGATGCGGTTTTCGTATGGCGAGCAGTCTTGTAACCTGTGCCAGGCGCGGGGGGCAGGCCCAAGTTCTTACGCGATTTGTTCGCTTTCAGCCTTCTCCGCGTTTCTACTGGTCCGACGACGTCATTTCTAGATTGCACCGGCCGCGGTAGACGAGAGACGACGGCGACATGACGACGACGCGTCTCCTCGCGACGCTGCTTCTCGTCCTCCTCTCCGCGTTCGCCGTCTGCGCGAACGCGCAGTCGCCGTACGCCGAGGACGGCCCCGTCGTCGAGCTCACGGACGAGAACTTCGCCGATCTCGTGATGGAGAACGGGAGAGACGTCTGGGTCGTCGCGTTTCACGCGGACGGATGCGCGCCGTGCGCGCAGATGGCGCCGACGTTCACGAAAGCGGCGAAAAGCATGGACGGCATCGTGAAGTTCGGGCACGTGCACGTCTCGGAGGCGACGATGGCGATCGCGCGGGGCGTCGGCATCGTCTCCGTGCCCGCGGTGTTGGGATTCCCCGCGCACAAGACGATCAATCCGTACAAAAAGAACGAAGCGTCGAAGCAGCACGAGACGTATAAGAACTCCACTTCCTCGCACAAGCGCGTCGCGGAGTTCGCCGCGTCGCTGCTCCCTCCCGCGGAGGAAACGATCGCGCGCGTGGAGACGTCGGACGATCTCGCGCGAGTGAAGGAAGCGAACGCGAACGACGCGTCCCCGCCGCTCCCGATCGCGACGCTCGCGTCCACGAAGGACGTCACGTCGACTTTGTACCGCTCGCTCGCGCTGAAGTTCAAGCGCAGGGTCGTGTTCACGGAAGCGCACGCGGGATCGGAGGTCGTCGCGGGGTTAGGTGTCGACCCCGAGGACGCGCCGGTGTTGATGATCTCGAAACCGGGGGAAGACGCGATCGTCAGACACGACGGCGAGATGAAAGCGACGGAGATCGCCGAATTTCTCGAGACGCACGCGGCGGCCGTTCCCGAGGACGACGCCCCGGAGGAGCGGGATCCGCGCGCGGGGAGCAGGAAAACGAGCGGTGGCGGCGGCGGCGACGACGACGACGCCGCCGCGAAGAAGAAGAGGGAGGAAGCGAAGCGGAAGAGGGAGACCGAGTCTCTGTTCGGGGCGATCGCCCCCGCTGATTTCGAGAAGGAAGTCCTGAAGCACGAGCCCGTGACCGCGGTCGTGTTCACGCGCCTGAACGTCCCACGGTGCGTGAACGAATCGAGGGCGGTCGCGAAGGCGGTGACGAAGATGTACGGCCAGGTCACGATCGGGGAGGTGAACGCGTCGGACCCGGCGGCGTTTGACCTCGCGGAGCGGTACGCCCCGGCAGTCGCGGAGGCGGTGAAAGCCGCTGCCGCCGCCGAGGATGAGGACGAGGACGGGAAGTGCCTCGACGTCGTCGTCTTCCCGCACGGCGCGGAGAAGGAAGACTCCGACCCGGACACGTACCAGGGCGAGATCACGGAGAGCGCGCTCGGGAACTGGCTGTTCGAGTCCGTCCCGGACTTTGTCATGCCGCTGAAAGCGATGCTCGTCGACTCGTTCCTGCAGCAAAACCTCATGAAGCCGAAGCTCGTGCTGTTCCACGCCGGGAGCGAACCCCCGCGGGAGTTCGTCGCCCTCGCGGCGAACTTCCAAGAGGACTTCATGTTCGCCTCGATCCCTGCGAGCGACGCCGCGAGCAAGGCGCGGTTCCAGGTCGACGCCGTCCCCGCGATGCGTCTGATGTACATCCCGATGAAAGACGGCGAGACGCCGACACAAGACGTGCAGTACAGCGCGGCGGCGTACCCGTCTCCGGTGCTGCGTTACGTCGAGATGCACCACTGGCTTCAGCAGGTGCAGATTCAGATCTTAGGGAAGGACATCGGTCAGGAGCGCGCGGCGAAGAAGACCGCGGAGCCGGTCGAGCTCGTCGGCTCCCCGGAGGAGCTGGACGAAAAGTGCGGCGCGAGCGGGTTGTGCATCGTCGCGTTCGTGAGCCAAGAAGAGGGCGTGAAGAAAGACACGGACGAGGCCGTGATCGCCGCGGTGTCGAGAAACATGGTCGAGAAGCCGTTCAAGTTTGTGTACGTCGATCCGGCCGCGCAGCGGTCGTTCGCGAGCGCGTTCGAGGTGACCGCGTCCGACGTCCCGACCGTGACAGTCGTGAGCATGCGGAAGAACCGTTTCGCGACGTACCGGAAGACGTTCAACGCGGACGGCGTCGCGGAGTTTCTCCAGGACGTTCTGAACTCGAAGCAGCGCACGCAGATGATCCAGGAGATCCCGAAGCTCGTCCCCGGCGGCGAAGAACCGGAGGTGATCGAGGAGGTGATCGTCGAAGAGGAGTTCGACCTCGCAGACATCATGAACGAGGAAGTCGAAGGCGAAGCCGGTATGAGCAAAGAAGAGCTCCAGGCGAAGATCGAGAAAGAGATCGAGGAGGAGGCCGCGGCCGCGAAAGAAGCGGAGGAGGAGGCGAAGCGGAAGGCAGAGAAGAAGGCGAAGAAGAAGAAAAAGAAGAAAAAGACGAAGAAGGACGCCTCGGAGCTGTGAGCGGATCGACAACGCGCTCGGTGAGGTCGCTCAGTTCGGTGGTGTAAAATTACAGTTGCAATCAATCTTCGCCCGCGGCGGTCTCTTCGTCGTTTAATATCATTCACGTAATACGGCATTCATCTCCCCCTCCCCTCAGCGCGTCTTCTGCTTCTTGCTCGCGCGCACAGCCTCCTCTTTCAGGCGTGTCAGCTCCGCGATGGCTTTCTCGTACTTCGCATTGAGATCGTCGTACGCCTTCGTCGTGTCCTCCAGGGCTCTCTTCATCCTCTCCTTGTGGGCCGCCGCGGACTTTCGGTTGGCCATGATGCGGTTGTACTTCACCGGGTTCTCGGTCTTCAAGCGTTCGAGCTCCGCGTCGCTGACCGCGTTGGAGTACTGCTTCTTCTTCTCGGACGACGGAGCCGCCGGTTTCTTCGGAGCAGCAACCGGTTTCTTCGGAGCCGCAACCGGTTTCTTCGGAGCCGCAACCGGTTTCTTCGGAGCCGCAACCGCTTTCGTCGCCGGCGGCGGCGTGGTCGTCTTCGTCGTCTTCGTCATCTGCGCGCGCTTCTTCGGCGGCACGGTCGGGACGGCGATGGGCGACTTTTTCACCGCGTCGTTGTCCCCCTCGCGTTTCACCGTCGCGAGCGCCGTGCGTTTCGTTTTCGTTCGCGGTCCCCGAATAACGTCTGGAACGTTCGAAGCGGGACGCGTCGACGGCGGCGGCGCCGCGTCGGGTCCGCGCTTCGGGACCGCGCGCGGCGACGGGGCCTCGTTCTCGTCCGTCGCCGTCGAGGCGGTCGCGGCGGGCGGGCGCATCCTCGTCGAGCGCATGGGCCTGCGAAGGAGCGGGTGAAGGTGAGCCGAGAGCCGCGACCGAGAGCCACTGCACGACGCGCGGACTCCTGTCCGAGAGGGGTAAAAAGGGACACAGCTGTGCGTCGAGGCGCGCGCGCACCGAGGGTTGTGCCGCATCGCGCCCATGACCTCCGCAGCCTCAGCGCCGCGCGGAGTGATATCCGCCGGCGGCTGCGAGCTCGCGCGCGCGATCGTCGCGGGCGTGCACGGGCTGCGCGGCGTCGACGTGAACGCGTTCGCCGCGCGGCGCTCGCGTTCCCCCGCGTTCGCGGGCGACGCGCGGTGCACGTCCGACCCCACGTGCGCGGCGATGAGCACCTTGTGCGGCGTCGACTCGAGCGCTCGCGGGGGCGACGTCATCGCGACTGACGGCGCGCGATCCATCTGCGCGCGGATCTGGCGGAGGATCTCCTCGGGCGGCTCCCCGAACGGGTCTATCTCCAGCTCCGCGAGGTGCTCGAACGACGACGGACCGCCGTGCTCGTGGAACGCGGCGTCCGTGCCTTGCGTGAGCGGCTCGAGGCTGCACGCGACTTCCTCGAAGCTCTGCGTGTTCGCGTCCATGTCCACGATACGAGGGCGGGGGCGGGGGGAGGAAGGACGGAAGGGCGGGGGCGCGAGGGCGGCGGCGAGAGGGGCGCGCGGAGGAGTGCGCCGCGCGAGGAAACCTTCTTAAACTTTTTCGTCGTCTTGATTTCGCTACACTTCTCACGCTCCACGCCTCTGCTCGCGCGCTCACAACAGCAACCACGCGGCGAGACCCCAGAACGGCACAAACTTACACGCCGCGGGCGCGTCCTTATCCAACTCCCCGATGAGAAACGCCTGCCACACCGAGAAGAACGCGATGTCCACGACGAACGCCAACGACACCCGGTCCGACGTCATGAGCTCGCCGAGAAACGCCGCTCTCTGCGCGAGGTCGCCGCCCACCTCCGGGTCCGCGCACAGCGCCCACCACACGGACAAGACCCCGACGAGCAGCCCGCTCGCGCCGAACGCTTTAGACAACAACCCTTTCTCCGCTTTCGTGACTTCCACCGGCCCGTCTGTCGTCGTCAATTTCGTCCGCTCCCACGCCGCGGGCGCCGGCGTGGCGAACCGCTGCGCCATGAACGGAAGCATCAACGCGTTCGTGAGGAACATCGCGCCGCCCCACACTTTCGTCGTGTCGATGTCGCGGCCTTTTCGATCCATCAGAAGCGGGGGGAGAAGCATGAAAATAAACGCCTCCGCGAAATTAAACACCCCGAGGGTCACCGGGTGCACCTGCGGCGCGGCGCCGAGGAGGTCGACGCCGAACTTGTTCAGCAGCGGCAAGACGAAGAAGAAATCCGTGGACTCGGCGATGACCTCGTTTAACGTCTCCGGCGCGACCGCCCACGCGGGCTCGCCCGGGAGGCCTTGCCACCCGGGAGGCGATAGGAGGAGGACGAACCAGTACGCCGCGCCCATCGCCGCGAGGGTCGCCGCGACGGGGATGTTCGCCTCCGTCGTCGTTGCGGCGGCGGCGGCTGCGTCGGCGGCGGCGCTCTCCGCCGCCGCGGTGGCCGCGGTCGCGTCGCCACCCCCACCCCCCGCGGCTCTCTTCTCTTTCTCCTTCTTCAGCTGTTCCTTCACGAGCGGCGCGACGAGCCGGATGATCGAGAACGACACGTCCCCGAGCTTCAGCGGCGACTCCACGACGTCTCGCGCGTACGCGAGCTTGCCTGTCGTCTCCGAGATTCGGTACAGGCTGGCGCCGCGCGCGTTCGGGAACGGCTCGCCCTCGAGCTCGACGTACCACGTCATCCCGACGGACTTCCCTCCGCCGTCCGTGCACTCGTCGATTATGAACAGCATGTCGTCCGGGATCCCGTCGCAGCTCTCTTCGAAGAGCTTCTTCACCGCGGCTTTCCCCTTGAACGGCGTCGGGAAGTTGAAGTCTTCGTACAAGATGTCGTCGTCCACGAACTCGAGCGCCGCGGCGACGTCTCTGCGGTTGATCGCGTCGTACATCCCTCGCACGACCGTCTCCGCGGTGGGCGTGGACGCGCTCGCGATCGTCGAAGAGCGGCGCGAGGGAGCCGCCGCCGATGCGCGGCCGACGGACGCGGAAGATCGATGAGGCACCAGCCGCGCGTGCCCACTCTTCGCGCTGGCGCGCGCGGACGCGGTCGCGCGCGCGACGACGCGCGTCGCGCTCGCGCTCGCGCGCGTCGCCGTTCGACGCCCGGCATTCAGACGCGGCGTCGCTCGCGCGGACGGCGCGGCCGTGGAGGTGAGCATGACGACGGGGCGCGACGACAGCGCGCGTTCGGTCAGTGCCAGGCCGGATGTCGGAGCTCGACGACGTCACCACCAACCGTCGTCGCCGCTCGTTTCGCCAGTCGAAAAAAGCAGATCTCCGTACGTAGTACATTTTCACACTGACTCGCATACAGATTCGAGGGTAGCGCGACGAGCGATCTCTCAGAGACGCGCTGTGATTGGCCAATCGCGTTTTCTGGCTAAGCGAGGGATGATGTGTCACCGCGACGCCGCCGTCGTCCGCCACTGCGAGCGCGCAAGCGACGCATCACCTCACATCGTCGCGTGAATCATGTCCGCTTTCGTCATGACCGCGTCGTCCGCGACCGCGAAAGTCACCGCGTCCTCGGCGAAGGGCAAGGTCGCGTCCACGAAGCAAAGGGCTTCCGTCGTTCCCTTCCGATCGCGCGTGAAGACGTCCGCGACGATGGAGGCCGCGACCGAGAACGCCGCGTCCTCGACCGCGTCCCAGAAGTACTACTTCTGCCTCGCGAACGCGGACTTCATGCTGAACGACGAGAACAACGAGCACTTCCCCGAGGTCCTCCGCGAACGCCGCCGATTCTACCGCGAGACGAACAAAGATCAGGACTTCTGGGTCGTCCCGAACCCGGCGTTCCTGGACGCGATGCCGGACGTCGCGAAGAAGGTGCGCCAGCCTTGCGTCGCGGTCGTCACCACGGACGAGGTGTGGAACAACTTCGTGAAGCTCCGCTTGGATCGCGTGTACAAGGGATGCGTGGAGGGGACCGCGGAGGAGTGCCTCGCGATGAAGTCGCCGATCGCCGCGGATGCGTTCCCGGCGCCGGACACGTCGAAGTGGACCGCGCCGTACGCCAAGTACGCGCCGGGCTGGTGGGAGGCGTTCTACCCGGGCAACGAGAACGCGTAACGTGATGTATGATGCACACATCCACATCGCGTGTGTCGTGCCGTGCGCGCATCGTCGATCGCGGACGGCGTCGGTCGTGCGCTCACTCGTTCGAGGCGGCCGAGAGAGGAGGAGAGGAGGTTGGCGGAGAGAGACGACGCGGCGCCGCGGAGGAAATATTCGCGGCGACGTGGGGTCTCGTCATACATATGATATTACGACAAGCTGGCTAGCAGACGGTTCTAATATACAAACGAGCGTCGATCGATCGCATCGCACTCTCTGTTGATGAACACTTGGGCTACTTTCCCTCCCTCCCCTCTCGTCGCTTAAAAGACCCGGTGTTGCGCGTACATCCCGACGACGACGGCGAGGAGCCACGCGCCCACCGTCCCGGTCGGGTTGGCCGCGAACGACACGATCGCCGGGCCGGGGCACATCCCCGCGAGCCCCCACCCCGCGCCGAACATCACGCCGCCTAAGAGGAGGTTCTTGTCGATGCCTCTGTTCTTCGGCGGCACGGAGAACTCCCTCGCGCAGTGCGGCTTCGTCTCGCTCTCGCTGCGCGCGAAGGCGGGAATCGCGAGCCCCATGGCGCCGCCCATGACGAGCATCAGGCTCGGGTCCCACGACGACGCCGTCGCGGATAAAAACCCGCTCACTTTCGCGGCGCGGCGCATTCCGCTGATGCTCAAGCCGAGCCCGAACACGAAGCCGCTGATGACTTCGGCGACGAGGCCCAAGGTGTCGTGGAAGTCCGTGTGCTCGCCGTCGTTTTTCTTCGCGTGCGCGCGCGCGAGCTGGCCGAGACCGAGAAACGACGCCGCCGCCGCGGCGATGATGTTCCCGTACCCGATCATCTCCTCCGCGCTCGGGAGCTTCATTCGATCGAGCGCGCTCGCGGGATTCACCCCGAGCGCGGCGTTCGTGTCGAAAAGCGTCGCGGCCGCGAACCCCGTCGCCATGAAGAGGACGGTGTACGCCATGGACCTCGGCGCGAACCGCGAGTTGCCGCAGATGCCGTGGCCGGACGTGCAGCCGTTCCCGAGGCCGCTGCCCGCGCCGACGAGGAGCCCCGCGACGACCGTGCGCGTCAGCCCCGCGGAGGGTTCCGCGACCTGGTCCGGGTTCATGTACGCGTCCGCGAGCCCGGAGCCGACGAGCCCGGCGAGGAACGCGAACCTCCATCTCGACGTGTCTCCGATGGTGACGAGGCCCTTGAACGATCCGGAGATGCCGAGGACTCGGCCGGTGAGGAGGAGCTTCCCGACGGTCGCGACGCCGAGAATAGCGCCGCCGATGAGCGCGTGCGCGGGTTCGAAGTGGAGGTGGACGGACATGACGACGACGACGACGACGACGGCGGGAGCGCGGCGAAGTATGACGCACGAACCAGATTCCGGTGACACACACTTCACGCGGTTCGGGCAAGTCCGATATCCGACAGCGCGCGCCCCCCTCGCGCGGCCGGCCAGCCGTAAAATGGCGGTCAACGGCTTTGCGCCGCGAGCCGCGGGCCCCGCGACCACTTCCACGGCGCTTCCGCGCGCACGGCGAGATGTCGACGCATAATGTGACCGGAAGAGGGTGCGTCTCGCCCTAGAACGCTCCCCCCGCGCTCGCGCGTCGTCCGCCGCGCCCCCGCGTCCGCGCGGAGACGACCGTTTTCTCGATTTCCCCGAGAGCACTCTGCGAGCGCCCGCCTCAGATGTCTCCATCCGTCCGCCTCCCTCGTCCTCCCCCGCGACGCTCCCAATGACGGTCTCCGCGACGCCACCGCCCATCGCGCAGGAGTCGATCGTCCCCGAGCGAGGGCACGAAGCGCTCGAGCACGTCCGCGAGCGCGCGCGCGCTCAACAAGACCGGCGGCGCGTCGTCCACGCGCGACGCGTCCCCGCTCGGGACGAACGGCGCGAGCGCGACGCGGTCGTCCGCGCGCTCCGCGGGGGGCGCGCCCGCGAAGCCGCCGTCGCAGATCTCGCAGGTGTTCTCGCACACCGGACGCTCGTCGTCGTTCGCGTCGACGTCTTCGTCCGTCGGCGCGGGCCCGGACCGCCTCTGCGCCGCGACCGAGCTCGCGGCTCGGTTCTGCGTCCACTGCCGCGGCGCGCACGTCGCCGGCGGGGTGAAGCACAAGGCGTACTACACCGTCCAGGACCGGTTCAAGGCGCTCTCGATGGACGTCACGGACCTGGCGCGGATGTACAAGGCCGCGACGTTGCCCGCGGAGAAGGACAGCGGCGCGTTCGGGGGCACGGACTGCCTCCGGTGGAAGACGACGGGTGGACCGGAGGATCCGGAGTTTGACCTCGAGCGGTGGCTGCCGCTCTTCGTCGACGGCGCGCGCGAGACGAAAGAGCCACTGCGTCTGTTGGGCGTCCAAGGCTCAAAGCAGATGCTGCGGTTACCTTCCGAGAGGATCATTCCTCTCGTCCCATCGCTCGTCGCGCCGCTCCGCAGAGGCTTGAACACGATGGACCCGATCTCCGTCGCCGCGATGTTGGACATTCTCCGGTTTCTCCTCACGCGGCACGAGGGCGCGTGCGACGCGTTGTTGAAGTGCGACGGATTCCGACGGATGCTCCCGGCGACGAACTTGATGCTGAACAATAAGACGCGCGTGCGGGTGGGGTACGATAACAAGCGCATCGGCGGCGACCAGCAGATGCTCAAGGATTTCATCCGCGAGGTGTTGTTGTTGATGTGCAAGCAAGGCGGGGACAAGGGACGGGCGCTGATTCGGTCGTACATGCCGTCGTTCTTCGAGTGAGCGACGCGACGTTCCTCGCGACGATGGACGATGATCGATGAACGCAGTGCGATGCGTGCGAACTAAACCCTAGAGATAAAGAATATCTACTGTACACGTGACTTCAGCGGTCGTCATCGAAGGTGCATCTGCAGCGTGGCGCGCGTGGCCTTCAACACGCGACACTCGATCGTCTCCCTGCCGAGCTTGACGTGCGCTTCGAAGCGATGACACCCGCTGAAGCCGTAGTACTTCCCGTCCACCTCTAAGACGTCGATCGGCTCTTGAAGCCCGACGTCCGCGATCGATTCCATGAGCCACTTCACCTTCTCCTGGTCGTTCGCGCGCGTCTTCCCGAGCGGTCGAGCGATCTGATCTATCCGAACCGTCTTGTACGATCTCCGCGCCTCGAGCTTCGCCTTGTGCGGGGACACCGGGAACGCGCTCTCCGCGCCGCCGTCGCTCTTCCTCGAGGCGGTCGCGGCGACGCGGACGACGACTCGGTGGATGGCGACGGGCGCGAACGCGCTCGCCATCGTCGACGCGCGCGAAGGGACTGACGCGACGAGCCGCTCACGTCATCACGTCGGTCGTGACGAAAAAGACTCGCGCGCGGTCGTCATCAGCGAAACATAACACCCCCGCGTTCGCACTCCATCCGCGCGCGGGCGCCGCGGGCGGCGATGTCGGGCACCGCGCCCAAGCAACACGAGCGCTCGCCGCTGCTCGCGAAGGATGGAACGATCCTACCCCTCGACGCGCCTCATTCGAAGCGACGGAACGTGCACTGGTTCGGGCTCGCGTTCATCATCCTCGGCGAGATCGCCGGGCAAGGCACGTTCACGCTCCCGAAGCAGATGAGCCGTCTCGGGTGGGTCCTCGGGACGATCACGTGCTTGGGATTCGTGGGATTGAACGCGCTGTCACTGCGCGTGATGCACGCGATGTCGACCAGGGTGGAGGGGGAGGGGTTCACGCGCACGGGCGACGTCGCGACGCGTCTCCTGGGCGAGCGCGGGGGGAAGATCGCGCGCGTCGTCGTGCAGCTGTACCTCTTCAGCCTCATCGCCGCGGACCTCAACGCCATGGGGAGATCGGTGATGAACTTCTGCTTCCACACGCGCGTGTGCATGCCCGTCGCGTCCGCGCTCGCGGTCGCGATGGCGCTGCCGTTCGCGCAGTTGAGGGCGTACGGCGACATCACGTTCATCGCGTCGTTATCCCTCCTCGCGCTCGCGCTCTGCGTCCTCCTCCTCGTCTTCGCGGACGACGCGGGCGCGCACATCGTGAAGACGTCCACGTCGCTGTCGCCGTCTAACGACGTCGCGGACGTGTTAACCGGGATCGGGGGGTTCTTCTTCGCCGCGGGCGGGGGGCAGTGCGCGTTCTTCGAGTACTTGTCGGAGATGGAGACGCCGGCGGATTACCTAAAGACGGTTTCGACGACGGCGCCCACTCTAATTGCGCTGTACTACGGCACCGCGTCGTACGTGTACTCCAAGTACGGCACCGGCGCGCCGGGGTTCTTGCTCGACATCCTACCGTTCGACGGGCACCGGTACGCGGGAAACGCGCTGTTCGTGTTCCACCTGATCGTGTCCTTCGTGATCCTCAACGCGGCGCTCTTGCGCGGATTCGTGACGCGCGACGTGACCGACAAGTCGTGGAGCGCGCGCGCGGAGTGGGCGACCATGTCCGTCGTCGTCCTCGGCGCCGCGTACGTCTTATGCAACAGCGTGAACCTCATCGAGAACCTCGTGGGGGCGATCGGGGCGCTGTTCCAGCCGGTCATCGTGATGTGTCTTCCCGCGACGTACGCGCTCGTCGCGATGAAAGGCGAACGCGGGAAACGCGCGGAGAGCGTTCGCGTCGCGTTGAAGTGCATGATCGCGTTGGGCGCGCTGCTCGTGCCGCTGCTCACCGCGGGGGCGCTCAGGACGACGATCGCGGACGCGAAGGACGTCGCCGCGCCGTTTTCGTGCGGGGTGTGCGTCACGAAGGCGTGCGCGGCGGCGGCGCGGTGAGGTTCGCGTCGGGGCCGGGCTCGGCGGCGAGGACGCCGGGGGGGGAGGGGGCTGGACGCGCGCGGCCGCGCGTGGGGACGTCCGCGGCGCGCTGCGACGGCGTGCGTTCGGGGGGAGTTCGTAGTTTAGGTATGTGTTGCTTAGGTATGTAGCGCGCGACGTGAGGTGAGGCGAGGCGGCGCGGCGCGCGGCGTCTCGTGAATGAACACAGCAGACTGGTGCGTGAAACTCGGGATTCATCGCTGTCGAGAAAAACACGTCTCGATCCCTAGGTCGCACTCGGTCGCGCGCGCGGCGTCTGCGCTGCCGCGATGGCGTTGAAACGCGGGGCGGTGGTCGAGATCGAGGCTTTAGCCTCCGGGGACGATGGCGACGGCCCGTTCGTGATTCACAATCCGCATCTCCCGAAGGGACGGTTCCCGTCGGGGACGACGTTCCAGGCGTGGACGCGCGACGCGCCGTCCGATGACGACGATTCCGCGAATAGACGCGCCGAGGACGTCATCGTCCGCGGGAGGACCGACGGCGTGGATTACGTCGGGAAGAACTTCCTCGAGGAGAAGCCTCGCGAGGCGGACCCGTGCCACATGCCCACGGACGCGTGCGTGTACTTCGTCGCGCGCGTGAGGAAGCTGTCCGGAAATGATGTCGGCGGCGGCGGCGGCGGCGGCGTCGGCGCGGGCGCGACGCACGCGATGGCGATCGCCCCCGTGGCCGGCGGCGCGATATTCCCCATCGAGACGCGATGCCACGCCCTGGAGTACGACCCCCCGGCGGTGACCGGCCCGGTCGAGGACATGGACGACCCGGAGACGCGCAGGATGGCGAGCGCGCGCCTGACCGCGGCGTTCTCGTCGCAGAAGCGCCAGCGAAAAGTCGCTCGCGTGCGCGCGGAACGCGCCGTCGACGCGTCCACGTTCGCGTCCTCCTCCGCGCTGCAAGACGCGCTCGCGGCCGCGACCGCGAACGAGATGAGCGCGAAGCAGCTCTCGGAGCTCGCGGGCGCGAATAGGAACATCCCGGGCCACGACGTGGACGCGACCAACCCGAGCGACGCGTTTCCGTTCGAGCTGTTCCCGCTGCTCGACCTGTTGGACCGGACGCGGTGGAAAGATCTCAGCGAGGCGTCGAAGAAGCCGTCGAAGATGAAAGAGCTCGAGGCGGACGGGCACTTCGACGCGTACACGCTGTCGTTGGTACCAAAAATCGCGGAGGGCACCGGGGTGCCCGGGGGCGATAAGCACGAGGAGAGCAGGCGGCGGAAACTCCGCGCCAAGTCGCTCGCGGCGTTGGACTTTTTGATCAAGTTTTACGTCCACAAGGGCGTCGTCGTCGAGCGCAGAGAGAAGAAGAGGAAGGGCGAGGAGGAGATCGAGATCGACAGCGCGGTCCCGAAGCCGTGGATATTGCTGTGGACGGACGAGAGCAAGGTGCACCCGTTCGTGCAGCGCGGCGTCGTGGACGCGTTCACGGAGCTTCAACGCTCGGAGGACGGGACGCTTCCGGGCGCGGACGAGGCGAAGCGGTACGTCCGACCGAAGAGGTCTAAGGACTTGCTGTGTATGCACGTCATCTTGATGGCGCTCCGCGTGTGCGACTGGACCCTCGACGTCACCGCGTTAGGGAAGAAGATGAAAGAGAGCTTGAAGGAGTTGATCCCGCACTGCAAGGAGCTCGGGTGTAAGTTGTCGAAGGAGGGGACGGCGAAGACGGGGGGGGTGACGACGTTCGCGACGCTGCCGCTGGACGGCACGAAGCGGCTCGGGGATTTCTTGCCGGAGATTAAGCGACGGCCGCAGGCGGCGAAGAAGCGGGAGTGATCCTCTCGAGAGCACGGACGAGCGTAGATTAGGTACACGTAGCGGCGGCGTAATCTCAGAAAATGACGCACAGCAAGAGAGCGGCACGAGGCCATCCGACTGTTTAAAAAAAGCCTGGGCACGGCGGCCTCTTCCGCCATCCGACGACGCCCGGGGCACGCACGTCACTCCGCGGATCGATTCGAGGCACGAACGCGCCGGGGTCGCCGATCACCATGGCGAGCTCCTCGGACATCATTCTCCGCAGCGGCTCTCTGCTTAAAAAGTACGCGCCGCGCCCGCGCACCGCGACTCTTCCTTCCGTTGTGGCCATCGTTTTCGCCCTCGACTCTCGCTGACGCCGCCCCCACCCCGCCGTCGCCGTCGTGATCTCAGATACAGCCACTACCTCCCCGAGGAGAAGCATGGCACCGCGCCCGCGAGCAAGGACGCGGATTCGTACACGCAGATGCTGTACGGAATGAACAACCAGCTCGAAGATCTCATGGAGCGCGCGGAGGAGGCGAAGAAGGAGAAAAACCGCGCAGCGATCGCGACCGCGAACGCGGAGATTCGACGAGGGAAAAACTACCTTCGCGAGGAGCTCCCGAAGCTTCGGAAGCTCATGTCGAAGAAGAGCAAGGGGGTGACGGACGAGATGAGAGCGGAGCGCGAGCAGGAGGTCGCGGACTTTGAGTACAAGATCGAGTGCGTCCCCGACGGGGTGACGAAGGCGCCGCCGCCGCCGCCGCCGCGGCTCTCGGAGGGCGGCGGCGGCGCCGCGAGGCACGTCACCTTGGACATGGCGTCCATGGCGGAAAACCCGACGTTTAACATGGAGCACACGGAGGAATCGAGGGCGTTCAACAAGGAGTTTGAGAAGAGTAAAAAGATACAAGACGAGGGCTTGGACGAGATCTCGAAAGGGCTTCGCGTGCTGAAAAACTTGGGGGGGGAGATGGACGAGGAGATCAAGCGACAGGAGCCGATCATGGACACCATCGACACGAAGATGGACACCGTGACCGCGGAGATGAGGACCGCGAACGGCAGGCTCAAGTCGATCATCACGTCGATGCGGAGCACGCGGCACTTTTGCATCGACGTGACGCTCATCTTCATCATCCTCGGCGTCGCGCTGTACCTCGCCAACTCCTTCGGTTGAGCGACGGATAGCGCGACGGTGATAGCTTCTAGGATTTATTTACAGTACGTGTACCGCACGCGAGGAAGAGTGTGTTGCGTTTCGTTCGTCTCGTGTGTTTTACAGCGCGCGCGTGCGCGTCGCAGCCTAAAAAATGAAACATGCGTCAGTCTTCCTCCCCGTTCTTCTTCTCGTCCTCTCGTCCGTCCGTGATCGCGCCGTCGTCCTCACGCATGATCGTCGTCCCATCCCCCCCGTTTATTTATTTATTTTACCTTTCTCTGTTCTTTCTTTAAAGTTCGCGCGCGCGAGGCGACCGTTCGCTCAGTCGAGGTTCTTCGGCGACGGGTATTTCTTCTCCGGGGATTTCATCTCCTTCGCGGCGGCGGGCGGGTACATGCGGTCCATGATCGGCTTCACGTACGGCGCGGCGACGTTGCCAACCTTCGTGACGTACGGCCCCGCGACCTCGACAGCCTTGTTGTAGTACGGCGTACCAATCTCCACGGCGCGTGCGGCCACCGGCGTCGCCTTCTCCACCGCGGCGACGACGGCGGGGTACTTCAGAACCGTCTCGTACGCCGCCTTGACTCTCTCGAAGAGCTGCGCGTCGTCGATCTTCGCGCGCGCTTCCGCGATCGCGGCCGTGATGGCGCACGTGAGCTCCGTCGGGAGCTTCACCGCGCGCGCCTTGAGCGTCTCGAGCGTCGCTTCGATCTTCTTGAAGTACTCCTCGCGCATCGCGTTGAGTTCCTCTACCTTCCCGGGCGCGGCGGCGTAGACGTTCTTCGCGTACGCGACCGGCGCGGAGGGCGCGATGCGCGTGTCCCAGATGCTCTGGAGCATGCTCACCGCGGTGTCGACCTGACGGATGGGGTGGATTCGAACGGACGGGGGGAAGAGAAGACGTCGGTCCGCGGTTGTTCGTTTTTTTCCGCGATATTTTCGCGCCGGGCACTCGAGATCTCATCGCGACCGGGGGACGGATCGTTCGAAGGGCGCGCGCACCTTCTCGTCGACGGTGGTAATGTATCCGGGGTACTTCTCGGACACCTTGGACACGACCGGGGCGCCGTACGACTTGATGAGGTCCTCGATCTTCGTGATGGAGCCCTGCGAGAGAAGGAGCGCGACGCGGGGAAGAGGAGAAGATGAGAAGTTGAGGCGCGTTTCTCCAGAGAACGAACACAGCTGGCGAGATCTCGCGCGCGAACGGCGTCGCGCGCGTCGCGTCGCGCGCGGTATCGCGCGCGATCGCGCGGGCGAATTCAAGAAACGATCATGAACGTAAAGACGGACGCGCGGGAAGCAAACTCGCGCGCGACGTCGTCGCCGTTCCGCGCACCTTCAGCGCGTTCGTCTCCTTCGCGGAGGTGTAGTACCCGCACGCTTTCGCGAACGCGGTCGTGCCGGTGACGTAAGCGAACGAGTTCGCGGCCGCGGACTCGACGAACGCGAGGCGCTTGAGATCGGTGGGGGTCTGCGCGACGGCGGCCATGGTTGCTTTCGGCGGCGTTCTCTCTCGAGCGGAGGGAGCGCGCGTGGAATGACGCGCGACGGGCCGCGTCGAACGAAGTCGTTGGCTGTCGAGTTCGTCCTCGAAACGTCGCTCGGGGACACTCGTTCTGTCCGACGTGGACGCGGAGTCGGCGGAATTAGACCGTCGTCCTCGAGTTAAATGGCGGATTCGATGCGTGGCAGCGTGGTATCGAAAAGGAACAGACGGAAAAAAAATAAAGCTGCGCAGGACGACTCCGGCCGACAGATCGATCGCGCGGTCGCGGGGGACGATGCGGCTCACCCCGATCGCGCGAATGGCGCGGCTGGTGAACAACCACTCCAGCGTCGCCCCCGGGCTCGCGCCGGTGCTGAAACACCTCGCGGAGCGGCTCCCGGAGACGGACACGGTCACGCCAGGGCGGCTCGCGAAGACGCGCGGCGTGGCACGAGATTTCCGCGTCACGTTCGGCGCGTCCGGACCCGAGCTGAGCGGGTTCAAGCTCATCGCGCGGAAGGGGAAGTCCACGCAAGAGGTGTTCGTGACGTCGAAGCTGAGCCGGGAGGAGATGGAGGCTCACGTGGGGTGGTGCGTGAACAAAGTGCACGGGTGACGGACGAGCCGCGAAGACGAACGCGAATCGCTCTCGACACGCCGCGCTCCGCCGCTACCTCGTCGCGCCGTCGACGGGCACGCTCGGGTCCAGCACCCAGAGCGTGATCGCGTACCTCGCGTCCGCGCCGCCGCCGTCGCTACCACTACTCCTACCCAGCAGCGGCGTCACCTCGTGCGCGACCTCGCGGCTGTCGAAGATCACGAGCCGCCCGCCGCGCGGATCCACGTCGACGACTCTCCGCGACGGCTCGCCGCCGCCGCCGCCACCGCCGCCGCGGGACCGGTCGTCGTCGTCGACGACGACGTCGTGCAACCGCAGGCTGCCGCCTCGCGCGGCGGCGTCCCACGCGCTGTTGAGGTAGAGGATCGCGGTGTACGCGCGCGCGTTGACGTACCAGCCGGACTGTCGACGAACGAACGACGAAGGGAGAGGACGCGGATGGAACGGAACGGACGCGTCAGTCGGACGCGGCGCGTACCGGCCGTCGCGACGCCGCGGGTAGCGGGACGGACGGCCAAATAGAATTAGGGCCCTAGCTTTCGAGACGAGTGCACCGCGGGACGGGCAGACGCGCACCGGCGTGCGGACGTTATCGAGATGCCGCTCGTACTTCGCGCCGACGCCTCGGTACACCCCAAGCTGCGCGACGTTCGGGACGCGCAAGCGCGACTCGCGCGCGCTCGACAGCTGCGCCGCCGCCGCCGCCAGCGTCGCCACCGCCGCCTTCGCGAGCGGCGGCGCGGCGACGCCTCGCGCGCCGCCGCCCTCGACGCCGCCGCCGACGCCGCCGCGCCATTCTAGCCACGCGACCGCGTCGCTCCGACCGCCGTCGGCGCCTCTCTCCCGGAACATCGGCGTCATCGCGCGTCCGCCGTCCGCGTCGACGACCTCGCGGCGGAGCTCCTCGCGCGTCGCGCTCGCGACGTCGACGTCGAGGACGACGTCGACGACGACCCATCCGCGCTCGCGAAGCGCTCGCATCGCGTCCGGGGATAACGGCGGCTTCAGCGGGGGCGCCGCGGGCGCGGGCGGCGACGCCGCGGCGAGCACCGCGGCGGCGTCCTCGCCCTTCGTCGCGCCGCGCAGCTCCTCGTTCAGGACGACCGCGCCGTCTATCCATCGACCGACGACCGCGAGCTCCGCGTTCGCGCCCGCGGGCTTTCGCATCACGACCGCGCTGTTTAAGTCGATCACCCACGTGTTACCTTCGTCGTCCTTCTCGATGATCACGTTCTCGTCATCGTCCTCGGCCCCCGCCATCGCGGGCGGCGCGGCGCGCGGTAACAACTGACGTCTGACTGGACGCGAGCGTCCAAGTCACGCTGATGATTGAAGAGATCCCGTTTGCGTTTGAACGAGACGGGTCGTCCGCAGTCTCGCCCGCGCGTTCGGGGCACGCGCACCCCCCCGCCAACGCGGCGTATCGCCCCCGCGGCGTACGCGTAGTCATGGCGCCGATCGTTCTGGACGACGACAGCGACGATGACGTCCCGCTGTTCGCGCGCCCGCGCCCGCCGATCGCGAAAAAAGACGAGTCGTCGAGCAGCGAGCCGGAGTGGATGAACACGTTCAAGTCCCCGGTGCAGAAGATCGTGGACGACCTGAGCTCGGACGACGACGTCCCGTCCGCGGCGGCGATGCGGACCGCCGGGACCGCGGCGACGCCGAAGCCGGTCGAGCCGACGAAGGCGACGACGCCGCAGAAGACGACGATCAAATCCCCGCCCGCGCTCGCGGAGGAGGACGCGGACGACGACGACGACGACGACGACGTGAAGGTGGAGAAGGAGGTGAAAGCGGAGGAGACCAAGCCCGCGACTACTGCCACGGCTACTACCGCGGCGACGGCGAAGCCCGCGAAGATGCCCGGGGCCATGGGCGCGCCGACGCCGGACCGCATCGGGGAGATACCGCTGCTCATGCCGGCGACGGTGAACAGGAACAAAATCTTCTTCGAGTGCGAGGGCGCGGGCGAGTCAGTGGACTTGGAAGGCGACGTCGGCGTCGTCGGCCGCCTGCTCTCCGACCCGTCCGCGAAGTACACGTCCGGGGTGAAGGTCGACCTCAAGGGCGTGATCTACGACGCGAAGATCCTCCCCACGCCCGCGTCCATCGTCGTCCTTGCGGTGAATCAAACGGAAGCGAAGGTGGAGTGCATCGCGAACGATTACGTGCAACTGCGCAGAGACGTCACCGCGAACAACGTGGGAGGGACGTTAGAAGGGTACCTCGGCGTGGACAGTGACGACGACGATCAGCACGAGAGAGGACGCGCCGCGGCCGGGAACATGGCCGCGGCGGCGGTCAGGGGGATGGACGACGTCTCCGACGACGACGAGTTCGGCGGCGGCGGCGGCGGGAAAAAGAGGAAAGGCGCGCCCGCGGCGCAAAAGCTCGGCGCGGACGGGAAGAAGAAGAAAACCGCGGGCGGGGGCGCGGGGAGGAAGCCGGCGAAGAAGGCGAAGAAGGCGAAGGCGAAAGGGGGGAGGGGGAAAAAGAAGTAGGTTATCGATCGACGATTCGTGTTGCTCCGCGTTGACGTAGGCTGGCCGGCGGTCCCGAGAGAGGAAGTCTTTGGAAGAAATAAAACGCTTTCTCGCTGACTTGGCGAATTTACTATTCACGAACGTCACTCGTCCGCGCGCGCCGCTGACCTCACGCGCCCGCGACCTCATCGCATGGGGTTCTCCGTGATCATGGCCCTCGCGCTCCCGAGCTTCGGGCTGCTGAACTCTCGCCGAGGCGTGCACGGCCCGACCGCCGGCGGCGTCGGCGTCCCGTGGCGCGTCGGATCTCGTTCGTCGTCGGACTCGCCGACGCGTCAGAATCAGATCCGCCACCGGCGCGCGACGCGAAAGCCGACATCGCTCGACGCGCGCGCGTCCGCGCGCGATGACGCGGACGAAGAAACTCCACACGCAAAGCCCCTCGGCGTGCGCTTCACCGCCGCGACGCTCTCCGGCCTCCTCGCGGCGTCCCCCGTCGCGATGCCGCTCGCGCCGATGACGTCTTCGGAAACTTCGCCGAGAATGCAACAACAACGACGACCGACGTCTTCCGCGACGTCGGCGTTCGCGCCGCGGGTCTTGAACCGCGCGCTCACCGCGTCCGCGGCGGCGCCCGAGTTGATCGTCCCGTCCGGCGCGTCCACGGTCCTCGACCGCGAGGAGACGGACACGGTGAAGCTGTTCAAAGAAGCGACGCCGTCCGTGGTCTTCATCACCAACAAAGTCTTCGCGCGCGTCAACGCGTACTCGTTGGACTCCACGGAGATCCCGCGCGGCGCCGGGAGCGGGTTCGTGTGGGATACGAACGGTCACATCGTGACAAACTACCACGTCGTCAGAGGCGCGGACGACCTCGCGGTCGCGTTTCAAGGCGACACGACGCAGTACGACGCGACGTTGCTCGGATACGACGAAGACAAAGACGTCGCCGTGCTCTCGGTGAAGAAGCCGCCGACGACGTCGCCGCCGCCGATACCGCTCGGGCGGTCGTCGTCGTTACAGGTTGGCCAGAAAGTCTTCGCGATCGGAAACCCGTTCGGCTTAGACCACACGCTCACGACCGGGATCGTCAGCGGTTTGGGGAGGGAGCTCCCGAGCGGGAACACGGGGCGGCCGATCCTCAACGTCGTGCAGACCGACGCGGCGATCAACCCGGGGAACAGCGGCGGACCGTTACTGGATAGTAACGGTCGCCTCGTCGGCATCAACACCGCGATCGCGAGCACGAGCGGCAGCAGCAGCGGCGTCGGGTTCGCGCTGCCGATCGACTCCGTGAAAGGCATCGTCGAGCAGGTCATACAGTTTGGTAAGGTGACGCGACCCAACGTCGGCGTGGTGCTCGCGCCCGACGGCGCGTTGCGTCAGCTCCTCGGCTTCAACGCGGACAACACGGACGGCGTTCTGATCCTCGGCGTCGCGGATGGCAGCGCCGCGGCGATGGCGGGGATCAGAGGCACGACGCGGGACGTCGTCGACCCGTCGAAGGTTGTGTTGGGGGACGTGATCATCGGTTTCGACGACGCCGCCGTGAAGGACGCGTCGGATTTGTTTCGGGCGTTGGACGCGAGACGCGCGGGGGAGACGGTGACGCTGAAGGTGAGGAGGAACGGCGTCGGGGTCGTGGACGTGAAGGTGACGTTGGGGGAGAAGGTGACGAAGTTTGGCGTGTAGCGGTGGCGGGGTCGTGGGGGTCGGGCGCGAGCGTCGAAGACGCCGCGTCGTCGTCGACGACGAGTGAAATGAAAAAATAAAATTAATCCCACTTGCATCGGGGCCTCCGCCAGCCTCCTTTCTGTTCGCTTTCAGTTCTGTTCGATGCGTGACGCGAAACTCGAAAGATTCGCTGCCGCCGCCAACGGAAGGCATTCGCGCGGACGCACCACACGCGTGCTGTTCGTCGTCCCAAACGCGGTCGCGGTCGCTGCTGACGTCCCACGACCTCGGGCTTTCGCCCTCGCCCCAAACGCGGCCGGCGTTCGCGCGACGGGACGCGCGATCCACCCAACGCGTCGCCGATCGATCGAACGTTCGATCGACGCGGATCTCGATAGACGCGGATCTCTTCTGATCGAAGTTCAACGCCCCCCGTCGTGACTTCGCCATGGGCGGCGACGCGACGTACCGCGTCGTGACGGACCCGAGCGAGGGCCCGAAGGCGTTCACGATTCAAACGCGCGTCACGTCCAGAGGCGAGCTCGCGGTCATCATGATGGGCGTCGACTGCGCGGAGCGAATCATGCTCCACGAGTCCGTCGGCTTCGATCTCCCCGAGGACGCCTTCGTTTTCAAGCTCGGACCGGGGACCGCGGGGGTGCTCGACCAGCTCCTCGCGCAGGGCGCTCTGAAGATCTCGCGGGTGATAGACCTCGGCCATGGCGGCAGGCCCGCGCCGCTGTGCGCGCTCACCCCGGGCGGGGCGCCGCAGCCCGCGTTCGAGGGCGCGGCGGGGGCGAACGCCGCACACGCGGCGGCGGCGACGGCGGCGACATCCGCGGCGTCGTCGGACGCGTTCTTCGACGCGCTTCGCATGGAGGAGAAGCAGGTGAGCTCGATGGCGGGTGGGGATCCGCGGTTTGGAGGGAGCGGCGGGATGCCCGCGCAGCAGCAGCAGCAGCAGCAAGGGTTCCGCGGCGCGCCCCCAGGGATGCGGCTGGGACCGCCGCCGCCGCAAACGCAGTCGCAGTCGCGAACGGCGCCGCCGCCGCAAACGCAGTCGCAGTCGCGAACGGCGCCGCCGCCGGCCGCGGGCGGCGCCGCGGGGTTGATGGCGATGCTCGGCGTCGGCGGCGCTTGCGGCGCCGGCGGCGGCTCCCCCGCGAACCCGTCCCCTCCCGTCGCGCGGCACCTCATGCCGCGGACGACGAGGGGGAGCGCCGGCGGCGGAAGCAGGATCAGAGGCGGCGGCGAGGGCTCCGCGGATGACGGATTTTTCGACGCGTCCGACGGCAGCCGCCGTTCCCCGGCGTCGATGACGCATTCGCTGCACTCGTCCACGGGGAGCCTGAACGAGCAGCGCGCGCCGTCGCCGATGGGCGGCGGCGCATCAGGGATCTTCGCGGGGGGCAGGGATCCCCTCGCGGCTTTCTTCGGCGGCGCCGGCGCGGGGTCGTCGCCCGGCCCGCCCCCGGGGATGGGTCCCCCCATGCCCGGCGCCGGTCTCATGGGAGCTCTGAGCGGCGGTAATGGCGGCGTCATGCCGGCGCGTTCGCCTCTCGGGTCCGCTCCACCGGGGACGGCGCCCAGCGGGGACGACCTTCTCGCCATGCTCGGCGGCGGCGGCGGCGGCGGCGGCGGCGCGCCGCCGATGCCCCCCATGCCCGGCGGACCGGGCGCGATGCTCAGCGCCGCGGACTTGGAAGCGCGCGCGATGGCGAGGACGTCCGATAGGACGTCCGATAAGCGCAAAGGCAAGGCGTCGAAGCCCACCTCTGGGGGCACCAGCGGCGACGACCTCATGACGATGTTATCGAACGGCGCGACCAGTCGGCTCGTGTCCGGGCCTCCCGTGCCGCCGATGCCGACGTCCGCGAACTACGTCGCGACGGATCGCGACGACGGCGTCGACGATACGCTCGGCGGCGACGGCGCGTTAGGTCTCGGGTTCTTGGGGATCACCGGGATCGACGACTTCGACCTGCCCCCGGCGGCGGGGGAGACGGGCGGCGAGAAAAAGGAGAAGAAAGAGAAGGAGAGCAAGAAGCAAAAGGAAAAAGACAAGAAGAAGAAAGACGATAAGAAGAAAGACGAGAAACCGCCGGCCGCGGACGAGGGCGAATGGCCGTGGAGCGCCGGGTTCGAACACCGCGAGAAGGAGCGCGATGCCGCGGCGGCGACGGCGGACGCGGAGACCGCCGCGGCGTTGCGAGAGGCGGTGAAGACCGGCGCCGATCGGCTCGAGCCTCTGGTGGGTAAAAAATCCGCGTACAAAACCACGAGCGGTCTCGACGCGCCGCTCCCCGAGGACAATGTCGGACGGCGGCTGCTAAAGAAGCAAGGGTGGACGCCGCTCGTGGACCCGGCGACGGGCGTCGTCGTCGACGAGGCGCCGGTGCCGATTCCGACGCTGGCGGGGGTTCCCGCGCGCGCGGGGTTGGGCTCCACGGCCAGGGCTTCGACGAAACCCGCGGCGGAGGACGTCGACGCGGACGACGCGAACAACAAGCAGGCGAAGGTGATGGCGATGGTCGGCGAGGCGAAGGGCGCGGCGTCGAGGCCGTCGAGCATCGGGCGGGGGAAATCCGACGCGAGCGCGGACTCCGGCGGCGGGAGCGGGAGCGGCGCGTCGGGGTTGGGGTTATCGTACCTCGGCATCACCGGCGGCAGCGACGACGAGGACGAGTGGGCGGAGGAGGAGGACGAGAAGACTCCGAAGGCTGCCGCCGCCGTGGAGGTCAAAGTCGACGCGAAGGACGAGACGACGCGCGCGGACCCGGAGAGCTGGGAAGACGTCGCGTCCCCGACGCCGACGAAACCGGCGAAGACGACGTACACCGTGGACGAACTGAAGTCGTTCAACGTCGGGTGCGACGCGAAACCGGCGGGCGCGGATTTAGACGTCTTCGACGGCGCGGACAAGGTCGCCGCGGCAGCGGCGGAGAAGGCGAGAGCCCTCGAGGCGAAGCTCGAAAAGGAGAAGAAGGAGAAGGAGCGCGCGGAGAAGAAGGAGAAGGAAAAGGCGGACAAGGCGGAGAAAGCGGCCAAGGCGAGAGCGGAGAAGGAGGCGAAAGCGAACGCGGAGAAGGAGGCGAAGGACGCCGCGAAGGCTGCGGTCGCCAAGTCGCGCTCGACGGACTCGCTCGACGGCCCCGCCATCGGCGGCGCGCTCGGGCTCGGGTTCTTGGGCATCGCCGCCGCGGAAACCGCCGCCGACGACGACGACGACGAGGAGACGACGGCGGCGGCGGCGAAGACGCCGGAGCCCGAGCCGTTCGCCGCGGAGAGGTCCCCGACGCCGCCGCCCGCGACGCCGACCGGGATGACCGTCCGCGAGCTCGCGGCGGCGCTCATGGCGGAGCTGCGCGGGTTAGAAGACAGGGTGGAGGTGCTCGGCGAGGAGGAGGGGCCGCTGGTGGCGCTGAGACTCGGCGCGGCGTTGGAGGCGATCCGGGACGCGCCGTTCAAGTCCATCTGACGGGCGACGCGGGTACTGTTAACTGTAGTCGATCGTCGATCGTGTCGTTTTGTTTGAACGCGAACGCGACGTGTAATACGCTCTCTCACCCCGCGCGCGCGCGATCGCGTATCGCGTCTCGTCCGCGACCGACGGCGACGGCGGCTCTTCCGTTCCGGTCGCGAAACGTTATGAAAATGCCAACTGGCACCGACAGCATCAGCGAACCGACCTGTTCGATTTCCCGCGCGGCTCGATCGAGCGGCACTCGCGCCCGCGCGTCGCCATGTCGCATGGGACCGCGGCGGAGGCGACGTACTCGTGCCTGAACGAGCTCGAGAACCCGGGACCGTGGACGACCGCGCTCGGCGTCTTCTCGATATGTTTCAGCGCCACCGTCGGCATCCCCCAAGCGTACAAGATCTACGCTCGGCGATCGAGCCGCGGGATCTCCATGGCGACGCTCGGCCTCGGGAACATCGGCGGCTTCTTATACGTCCTGAACCTCCTCATCCTGCACTACAACCAGATCGTGCTGTCGTACCAAGGCGACTTCGCGTACTGGGCGAGGGCGCAGCGCAGCGTGACGTTCGTGTGGGTCGAGCTCGTGAACTCGATCAGCATGGTCTTCGTTTTTTTCGTCGCCGCGCGCTTCGAAGAGGACGAGCCCGGAAGGTTCACCTGGGAGGCGCTGGGCATCGACATCGCGTACCGAACCCGCGACGCGACGCGCCTCTGGGCGATCGCGCAGGTGGCCATCATCTCCCTCGCGTGGTTCCCCGCGCTTCTCGTCCTCGCGTCCGAGCAGCGCTGCGAACCGCTGATGGTCTACGGCAACGCGTTGGGCGCGGTTGTCGCCGTCAACTTCGTCTGCAAGTTCATGCCGCAGCTGATCGCGTCCATTAAGGCGGAGGGGTCGCACTCGCTGTCGTACCTCACGTACGGCGTCGACGCCGGGAGCGGCGTCGTCGCGTGGGCGCAGAAGGTGTTCGTGACGGAGGAGAGGGTGTCGTCGTGGGCGCCGCCGTTGTTTTTGCACGCGCTCGAGGTGGCGACGCTGGCGATCAACTGGCGGAACGACCAGCGGAGGAAGGAGGGGAGGATGATTCGCGGCGGGGGCGGCGGCGCGGCGTTCGGGATGATCAAGCGGAGCGACGACCAGGACGACGAGGACGACGACGGCGACGGCGGCGTTCGCGGCGGCGTTCGCGGCGTCGAGTTTGGCGACGACGCGAATGGCTTGAGCGTCGGCTTCGGGTCGACGTCGACGTCTCCGCGGACGCCGCAGAGGAGCGGCGATCGAGCGCGGTTGCTCGCCGCGGAGCGCGCGGTGTGATGATGGTCGGCGGCGGCGGCGGCGGCGTTCATTTATTACCATTAGGAGCTTAGCTCATCGTAGACGGTCGCTTTTGAGGTCGACGCGTTGTTACGTTCTCACGCAAGCGTCAGCACTGTCTGGTCACGTCACGAATCGAGTCGTCCGACGCCCTCACATCCCCGCGCGCGGCGAGATGTCGTCTCGCGGCGCGGCGCCGCCCTCTCAGCGCGGGTCGTGGCGCGCGCCGTCGCCGTCCACCGCGCGCGACCGCGCGCTCGCGACGTCCACGACCGCGCGGAACGCCGTCGCGCTCGACGGAGGGGAAGCAGCGGACGACGAGAACGCGGAGGATCTGTTGTGGCGCTGGGCCTTCAACGACACCGAACTTGCGAACGACGCCGCCGCGCGCGCGAGACGCGCCGAGTCGCAGCTGGTGACGACGACCGCGCCGACGCGACGACAGCTGCGGACGGACCAGCGCGCGCACTCCAGCGCGGCGATCGACGCTCGCATCGCGGGCGACGCGTCGCGGCTGCGCTCGTGCTCTCGGAAGACGACGGAGAGCGTCGTGAGGCGACGCGTCGTCCAACACGCGCGGGACGCGCGGCGCGCGCGGGAGCGCGAGGCGTTGGCGGGTCTGCTCGGACTCCCATCGCGCGCGGCGTCGGCGTCGGCGTCGGCGTCGGCGTCGGCGTCGGCGTCGCCGCGACGGCGGCTCCTGGACGCGCCGCCGACGCTTGGACGGGAAACCGGCGACGAGAATTCGCCGCCGCCGCCGCCGCGCCTGCCCTCCGCGCCGGATATCGACCGCGCGGCGGCGGCGGCGGCGACGGCGGCGCGGCGAGACGACGCGCGCGCGTCTATCGTAGCATCGCGTGAACGTTCGCGGCCCTTCCCCGGGATGGGGCATCGAGACGCGATGGTTCGGTTCGACGGCGGCGGCGGCGGCGACGACGACAACGACGGCGCCTCCTCGACGTTGTCGCTCGCGGCGGCGCGGCGGACCGGCCCGCGCGCGCCTCCGTACCCCGCGTCCGCGAAGGAAGCGAACGACGCGTGGCTGACGACCCCGCGGACGGTCGCGTCTAGCGTGGACTGCCCTAGGAACGCGCTCGCGGAGCACAACGGCGCGAACTACTTCGCGATTCGACGCATGATGGACATGCGGAACGAAACCGCGCACGAGACGACTTCATTTTACCTTCCCGCGGAGATCGAGGACGCGTCCGGGGAGCGCGGGAAGGTGGCGGCGGCGAAGGAGAGGAAGCTGATCGAGAGCAGAGTGGTGCGCGGCGCCGCTGGGAACGCGAGAGCGGAGGGAGCGAACGAGGGGGGCAGGGTGAGGTTCAAGCCGGGGCTCCCGGCGGCGGCGCGCGGGAAGAGGACGTCGGCGGCGACGCCGGCGACGCGAGCGAAGCCGAAGCCGAAGCCTAAGGAACAAAAACGACCCCCGACGAGGATGGATCCGATATCTGATGCGCGGTCGTCGCCGGCGGCGGGGAAGAGCGCGAAGATACCGCGCGACGACGCGGCGACGAAAGCCTCGGAGACGGCGGCTCCGGAGAACGCGTCGGCGCCGATATCCCGCCGCGTCAGTCGCGTCGCGGTCGCGAGCGCGTCGACCGAGGACTCGCCGCCGACGGCGCCGCCATCTCGCCGCGTCAGCCGCGTCAGCTGCGCGGCCTCGACGGAGACGGAGACGGAAGACGCGGCGCCCTCCCCCCGCCGCCGTCGTCGCGCCGTCGCCGTCGGCTCGGACGGGTACCTCCGAGCGAAGCTCCCTGCCGGCGCCTCGCGCGAGACCCTCGACTGGGAGTCCTCGCGCGTCCTGCAGATGATGTGGGACGATGCGCTCGAACCGGACGGGATCCCGTTCTCCATCGCGAACGTGGAGAAGCTGAGCAAGTCCGGGAGCAGGAGCGACCTCGTGAAGATCAAGCGTTGGTGCCGTCTCGTCGGCGGCGTCGACGCGAGCGCCGACAACGCCGCGCACCTGGCGCATCTCATCAAACAGAAGTACGAGCTCGCGCTCGCTAAGGCGGAGCGGTTCGTGCCGGGGGTCACCGAGCAGGCGTGGATCGCGGACGAGAAGGTAACCAAGGACAGCGAGGAGATGCTCGCCGCGCGGAAGAGGAAGGCGGCGGCGGCGGCGGCGGCGGGGGCGGGGAAGAAAGGTTGGGGCGTCGTCGCCGCCGTCTCCGGGGCGGAGGCGGCGAAGACGCCGAAGTTGATGTCCGCGTTGCGGGGGATGATGGCTTCCATGAAGGCGTCGAAGTGACGTGTCGTCGGTTGATCACGCGAACGTCGAGACGTTGCCATAGCAGCTAGACTGATTAGTATAGAGACGCATCGGTTCGTCGCCGCCGCCGCGGCCGCGGCTATCTTATATTCGCTATTCCCGCGTTTGGCGCGGGCGCTATCTAATTACCTCCTGCCGCCGCGGCAGCTTCCTTCGCCGCTCTGGCTTTCGCGCGTTTACGCGCTTTCGCCCCTACCCCTCCGTGCTTGTACTTCTTCTTACGGAACGGTCGCTCCGGTCGGTTCCCGCCGTCGCCGCCGCCGCCGCCGCCGCCGCCGTCGTTCGCCTTGCGTTTCCGTCCCTCGCCGTCGCCTCCGCCCCCTTCTCGCCTCGACCACGACGCGCCACCACCTCCCCCGCCGTCCTCAACGTCCCCCTCTATCCTCCCACCGCCGTCGCCGCCGCCGTCGCCGCCGTCGCCGTCGCCGCCGTCGTCTCCCGCCGCCGCAGGGTTGAGCGGGTCCCACCCTTCCGGATGCGAGAAGTAGCAATCCTCCCTGGCGCAGGACAGCCCGAACGAGCACGCCTGCACGGGCTTCCTGCCGTCGTCCCACCCTTTCGCGTGCGTGATGACGACGTGCTTCCCGTCCATGTAATTCCGCGGGTGCTCGTTGTAGTCCTTCACGCATCGCCGCGCCTCGGTTTTGCTGCTGAACGTGACGAACCCGAATCCTTTGCACTCCCCGGTCGCGCGGTCGACGCTGAGCCACACGCGCGTGATGCGCCCGCACTTCTCGAACTTGGCCCTGAGCTCCTCCTCTGTGCACGTGCGCGGGAGGTACCGCATGTACACCTCGCACGGGTTTTGCTCCGGCATCGTGCGCCGAGGTCGCGCGGCGCGTCGCGGAATGGACGGAGACGCGAGACGCGCGCGCCGCCGACGCGGATTTTCTCTCAGTCGTCTGACGACAGGATGAATTTTTGCGAGTGGAGTTACGCCGGCGCCCCGCGCGGGCGCCGGGGTCGCGTTCTTCTATAACAATATCTTATACTTCTCCGCCCTCGGAACCGCGTTGAGCGCGAGCTTCCCGTCGTGCGACAGCGACGCGAAGCTCCACGGATCCGCGGCGGACCACGCGAGCCCGTACACGCTGTCGTCGTGGTCCGCGTACGACGCGATCTCCCCCGCCTCCTCCTCCCCGCCGCCGCCGCCGCCGCCGCCCGCCGCCTCCGCGCCCACGGACGAGTTCGCGACGTCCCTCCACAACCGCACGCTCGCGTCGGACCCGCACGACGCGATGAGCTGGTCGTACACCGGGTTAAACCTCGCACGCCAGCACCAGTGCCGATGCGCGGCGATCTCCCGGACGGGCGCCTCGTGCGCGCGGGCATCCCAGTGGCGAACGACGCCGTCGTCCCCCGCCGTGATCAGATGGTGCGCGCGTCGAGGGTTGTAGTCGACGTCCCTGACCTGCGACGCGCGCGCGGCGTGGATCGTCTGCGCCTTTTGCATCGCGCGAGTGTCCCAGACGTGGAGGTCCGCGCCCGTCGCCGCGGCGAAGACGTCGTCGGCGTGCGGGTCGAACGCGGCGGCGGCGGCGGCGGCGGCGTCGGCCGAGACTTCGCCCGCGCCGACGCACGGCGCGGAGGAGGAGGAGGAGGAGGAGGACGCGTCGAGCTGCCAGAGTTTGACGTGCGTCTCGTCCACCGTCGCGATGACGCCGGGTCTGTCGTGGTGCCATCGAACGCATTGCGCGCGGCCGGTCACGCCGACGAGCGACGACACGCGCTCGAGGGGTTCCCTGCCGCGCGCGTCGTCCGTCTCCGCGGCGTCGTCCGCGGCGGCGGCGGCGGCGGCGGCGGCCGTGACGCCGCCGGGAATGCGCCACACCGCGGCGCCGTGGTCCTTGCTCCCGCTCGAGGGGTTATACACCGTCGCGAGGAGAGAGCCGTCCGTCGGGCACGGCGCGACGTCCGCGATCTCGGGGTGATGCGTCCACGCCTTGACGCACCGCAGCGCGTCGACGTCGCGGTCGTGCGTCACGAGGTGCACCTCGTTGTTTCCCCGGAGTTTCCGCGTGCCGATGACGAAGAGCGTTCGCTCCGCGTCCGGGACCGCCGCGAGCGCGCGGCATGTCTCCCCCGCGGTGGCGTAGCTCGGCATCGCGGGCGCCGGGCGGCGCGGGCGATCGACTGTGTCGATTGTTGCTCGGCTCGTCTCTCTTTTTTTCGCGCCAACTCTCGGGGAAGAATTGCACAGTTGCTTACGCGCGCGCTGGCATGGCGTCCCCCGGGCTGACCGCGCCGCTGCTCCCCGACGGGGCCGCGTCCCCCGCGACGCCGTTCCCCGCGATCCCGACGTGGACGCCGCCGACGTCCGCGGAGCGCGAGCGAGACCGGCGGCGCGAGGAAGCGATCGATCGCGAGCTCGCTGAGCTCGAGGCGGAGCGTCTTCGCGGGCTGTTCGAGCTCGGGAGGGACCTCGACCTCGGAGGGAGCGACGGAGGAGCGGGGGATCTCGTCGCGACGCGCGCGGGGGCGCGCGCGCGAGACAACAGCCCTTCTGAGACGAAGAGCGACTGGGTCGAGCGCGCGGCCGCGCTCGAGCACGGGCTCACGATGAGGCTGGGGGAGACGCGGACGGAGACGGGCTACGGCGAGGACGACGAGGCTCACTTTCCGATCGTCGCGCGGACGCCGTCGTCGTCCGGGGTGGACGCCCCGGTGGCGACGGTCGTGGAGCCGGACGCGGCGACGCGCGCGATGGACGAGGAGATCGAGAAGGTCAGGAAGGAACTCGCGGCCGCGAGGGCGTCCTCGGCGACGCTGCTCAGGGAGAACGAGGACTTGAAGGCGAAGCTGCGGGCGGCGGCGGCGCGCGCCGACGCGCAGGCGACGTTGGCGCGCGGGAGCCCGTCGGCGGCGGTGAAGGAGGCGCTCGCGTCCAGGGCGATCGCTGAGGCGAGGGCGATTCGAGCGAACGCGGACGCGATGGCGGGCGTCGCGTCGTGAGAACCAAATGTACGAAATCGTTACCGCAATGGCTAAGGCTATTGCTGTGCTTGCTTAGTCTATGTATTTCCGTCGTCGCCCAATCCTTCATCTTCCGTTCTCGCGGGTGAACGCGAACGCTCGTCGTCGTCGGTCGTCATCATCCATAACGCTCGTCGTCGTCGGTCGTCGTCATCCATCGCCTATCGTGTGCATCATCCATCCATCAAACTCCGTCCGTCCCGTCCGTCGTATCAGAACAGCCCGCCGACGCCGCCCGGGGAGTCGTCCAGCAGATCCGTGATCATCCCGAGGTGCACGAACTCGTCCTCCAACGCCGGGGACGCGCCGCCGACGCCGTTCAATCCTCCGAAGCGGCCCGCGTGCATCTTCCCCGGCGGCGTCTGCATCCCGGGAGGACCCCCAGGCGGCGGCGGCGGCATCCCCGGCGGCGGCGGCGGCATCCCCGGTGGCGGCGGCGGACGCCCGCGCGCGCCCGCGCCCCCCGGGGGCCCCGGCGCCGCGGCGGCGCCGAGGTACGACGGCGGGCCGGACCGGTCGTACTCCGTCCCGTCGTCGCCGCGGCCGTGCGGCTGTCCCGGCGGCGGCGGGCCTCGCGGGGGAGGCGGGCCGCCGGGCGGGGGCGGAGGTCCGGGCGGGAGCGGCGGCGCCGCGCGCGCGCCGGGCGGCGGAGGCCCGGGCGGCGGCGGCGGTCCGCCGCCGGCCGCCGCGGCGGCGCCCTTCGAGGGACCCATCCCCGGGGGCGCGCCGCGCGTCCCGACGCCGACGCCGACGCCGACCCCGACGTCGCCGAGGTCCGAGTCGACCCTCGCGGGAGACATCGGCGGCGTCGCCGTGCGATCGACGCTCCCCGCCGCGACCTGCGCCTGCATCACCGCCATGGACTGGTGCGCCTGAGACAGCTCGCGCTTCAGGCGCGTCACCTCCGCGGAACGCTCCGCCAGCGACTGTTCGAGCATGGACGCGTGCGCGCGCAGCGCCGCCGCCTCCACCGCGGTGAGCGCGCCGTCGCCGCCGAACGCGCCGCCTCGGTCGGTTTCGGGCTTGCTCGCCTTCGGCGCGTCCGCGCCCGTCCTCGGCGACGGGAGCTGCTTCTTCCCGGGCGACGGCGGCGGCGGCTGCTCCGCGGCTTGCTTCGCGAGGAGCTCCGCGGCTTTCGCGCGCTCCGCTGCGGCGGCTTTTTTGCTCTTCTTCCCGGCAGCCTCCTCGAACCCGTCGTTCGCGTTCGCGGCGACGCTGCCGCTCCTCGCGGGCGTGCCCGGCGCGGAGTCGCCCTGCAGCGGCGACGACGCGTTGCTGCTGTTCCCTCCCGCGTTCAGCGGTCTCGGGACGGGGAGCGTCTTGGAGGGCTTCCCGCCGTCGTCCCCGCCCCCGCCCCCCGTCGCGGGGGAGGAGGGGACGGACTGCTTCGACGGCGACGCGTTCGCGGGAGAAGAGCCGACGTCGTCGTCCCCGGAGACGCCCCCGGAGGATCCACCCTCGTTCGCGGAGACCATCTCGGACCCGGCGCTGGACGCGTCGGATTCCTCCGACGTCTCCGACTCCTCCGCGGCGGCGGCGGCTTCGGCTTGCGCGGCGGCTTGCGCGGCGGCGAGCGCCGCCATCTCCGCCTTTCGGCGTTCGAGCTCTTCGGCTTCGCGCGCGCGGCGCTCCTTCTCCTCCTGCTCCCGTTTCCTGCGCTCCGCCGCGTTCTTCTCATCGACGATCGCCTGCGCCGCGGCTCGCGCGGCCTCCTCCTCCGCGAGCTTCGCCGCCTCCTCCGCCTCCTCGGCTTCCTTCTTGTCCTTCTTCCGCTGCTTCTGACGCGCCTTTTTGGACTTTTTCGCCTCGCTCTCCTCCGCGGCGGCGCGCTCCGCTTCCTCCTCCTCCGCGATGAGCGCCTCTTGCATCTTAATCGCTTGCGCTTCCGCGAATGCGACCTCGACCTTGCTCCCGAACAGGTGCGACAACACGAACATCTCGATCGTCCGTCGACCGAGCTCCGCGAGCCGTCGCTCGTCGCGTTCGACGGCGTCGGCGCCGAAATCCTCTGAGCCCTTCGCGTTCTCGTCGTCAAAGTCAAACAACGCGTTGCCGGACGCGCGCTCGAACGCGGTGACCAGGTCCCCGGCCATCGCGGACTTGTTCTTCGCGACGGACATCCACACGCTCCGTCCGGGCTTGAACGTCGTCGCGACCACGTTCGGGTCTTGCGCGCCGATGTCCAGCGCTCGGCAGCCGCAGTACAACGCGTCCATGACCAGGGTGGACGTCACCTCCTTCTCGTTGAAGAACCGCTTCACGATCCCTTTCAAGAGGACGTCCGCTTTCTCCACCGCGGTCTGCGCGGCTTCTTTACCCGCGGGGGAGGCGAGGAAGTCGCGCATCGCCGCCCACTTGTTCGCGTCTTCGCGCACCTTGGCGAGGCCCTCGCGTTTCTCCTCCAAGAATCGCCGGCAGATCCCCTCCACGTTGGTGAGGTACACGCGCACGAGCTCGCGGCGGTACTGCGGCTCGAGGCACCGGAACGGCCGCGCGGGTTTCTCGTGGATCACCTGCACTTGCGCCTTGATCACGAGCGTGTCCGCGACGGTGAACCCTTCCATCACCTTCGAGAGCTCCATGAACTTTTTCCATCCCCAGTCGTGCTCCTTCTTGCAGAACCGATGGAGCGTGTCCGAGTACTTGCTCTTCTTCGGGTCTTTGTTCACGACCGCGATCGTGAACTGCGCGAAGTGGCTCCAGCCTGCGTCGCGGGGATGGGAGGGAAGGACCTCGTCAGCGTTCGCGTCGCGTCGCGTCGCGACGGAGGAGAGAGGGGACGCGGAGGGAGGGATGGATGAGAAAACCGACTGACGATCTCCCGGTGTGTAGCTGTGCCGCGCTGGAGGGTTTGTCGCCAGCGTGTTGTGTGATCGCGACGGACGCGCACCTGGAAGAAGCTTGTCGTAGTCCGCGACGCAGAGGAACAGCGAGAGGTGGTTGTGCACGTCGCATCCCTGCGGATACACGAGGATGTACCTGTCGTGGGGAGAGGACGAGGGGGGGAAGATGCGCGTCAGGACGGCGCGTTTCCGGACGAGCGCGGAGAGGATGCGATTTACGGCGGTTGGGGCGCTTCTTTTCCTCGCGAGCGCGCGACATGGCGAGGGCTTGCTTTTCCGAGCGACGGTCGTTACGCGAGAACGCACCACTTGTACCCGCCGACCTCGAAAACGTTCGACCGAAGCTCGCGCTTGGATATCTCCGAGAAGTTCTCGATCTTCCACGTGAATTTCCCGTACAAGTCCGTCGGTTGAAGGCCTGCGGAGGGACGGAGCGCGAGCGGGGGTGAGCGCAATCTTTCGCGGAAAAAAAATCGAAGCGAAAGCGCCCAACGATGAAGCCGGCATCGTCCCTTCGCGGAGACGCGTCGGAGGACGCGACGCGGGTTTAAATCCTAAACGTCGAACGCACCAGTAGAGTCTTCTTCCCCCCAAGGACCGCTTCCTCCCTCGCTAGAATCGAGAGGGCCTCTACGCGCCCTCCACTCCGCGTCCGCGGGACTATCGGGAGTAATGCTCAGCGTGCCATCAGCAGCTGCGGGAGCGCCGTTCGCGGCCGCTTTGCTCGAGCTTCCGCCGCCCGCGCTCCCGCCGCCGCCTCCTCCTCCTCCGCCGCCGGCGTTCGCGGCAGCGGCTCTGAGGAGAGAACCGCCCCCGGACATCGTGCTAGACCGAAGTCGCGCGCAGGGCTGCTATGCCGGCCCGCGGGAGGAACCGGGAATCGCTCACTCCTGCGAGACTGGAACGCGCGCTCGAGCACGAGCAGCGCACTGCGCTGACAGCCTGTGTGTCCGGTGGGATTGACCTACCACTCCATCGCGCGCGGGACGCACGTCTCGAGCCGCGCGGACCCTCGAGACCCCGTCGCGAGCTCACGATGGCTCTTCGCAAAGCTCTCGCGCGCGCGACCGCGCTCCGCGCGATGGCGGCGTGCCCCGTCTCCGCGCGCGGCGCGGCGACGACGACGACGACGACGATCGGTCGCGCCTCGGCCGACGCGACCGCGAGCGCGCTCGCGCGATCCCACGCCCACGGCGGCGCGGTCGCCGCCGTCGCGCGCGCGCGGCGCGCGATCACCACGCGCAACCAAGTCGAGAACGAGATCTACGACCGCTCGAGGCAGGAGATCCCGCTCGGGAACCGCGTGCCGAGCACCGCGGTGGACGCGTGGATCGCCCCGAACGCGACGATCGCGGGGGACGTCGACGTCGGGAACTCGTCCACGGTGTGGCACGGCGCGGTCTTGAAGGGGGACCTCGGCGCGGTTCGCGTCGCGGGGTGGACGAACATCATGGAGAAGGTCGTCATCGACGCCGCGGGGTGCGTTCTCGCGGCGCTCGGACGCGCGCTCGCGTCGCGCGCGCGCGCGGACGCGCGCGTCTCTTCGCTCGCGCGCCTAACCCTACGGCTCGTCTCTTCGCCGAACGACGAATGATTGATTCCTCGTCGCCGCCGCCTCCTCTGACGCGCGCGCCGCTCCCCCCCCCCTCCCCCCTCCGCGTCTTTCGTCATCCGCAGAGCCGCCGCGCGCATCGGCCAGCACGTCACCATCGGCGCGTGCACCTCGATCAGCGCGGCGACGGTCGAGAACAACGTCCTCGTCGGCGCGCGGTCGGTGCTCTCCCCTGGGTCGCACGTGGAGTCCAACGCGATCCTCGAAGCCGGGAGCGTCGTGGAGGAGAACCAGCTCATCCCGAGCGGGCAGCGTTGGGGGGGCAACCCGGCGAGGTTCATCGCGGACGTCGACGGGAACGAAGCGAAGGAGATCGTGACGATCGGGGACGACATCCGCGGGGCGGCGGAGGACCACGCGGATCAGACGTTGCCGTGGGGGAACGCGTACTGGCAGACGGAGAAACTTCGCGCGTCGTTGCTCAAGGAGTGAGCGACGAGACGCCGAGAAGCGATCGAGGAGGGAGGCGACGTCGCGCGGAGTGGAGTGGCGGGCGAGTGAGTGATCGCCGCCGTTTGTAATTTCATCTATAATCGATCATCTAAACGAGTCAGACACTTGCGGGCAGTGACTATAGGCCGGACGTAGTCGGGCTCTCCCGGCTGAGCCTTGCGAATGAACGTGCCGAACCACTGATAACCGTCCAACTCTTCTATGGTCAGATCGTTCGCGTCTGGACCGCCTTTCGTCAATACCTTTCCCCTGATCGCGGCGTCACCATGTCTCGTACCCGCCGCGGCGATGTACACGCTTACATCCCGGTAATGTGCAATGGACACAGCGCTTTCTATCTTCGTATTTATGCCACCTGTGACATCGTTCGCCGACGTCGACGTCTCGATTTCCGCCATGCTTATCCCCTTCTCTCCTTCGCCGATGATTCGTTGATACGACCCTTCCATTTCTTGACTGTCGTCAAATAGACCCGTTAATGACGAACCAGTATTCCTCACCACCCATGAAATACTGTTTTGGTGGTTTCTTTTAAACGTCACGATCTCTATCAGTAGTTTCGTTGCTTCTTCCCATTCTTCATTCGGAAAATCCAACGGCGGGCGACTTCCTTCGCCGCGCCAAAGCTTATAGTGATCCTCCGGCGGTCTGTCGAACACGCCCAGGGTATTCGTCAAGAAGACGACCCTGTCGCACTTAACATACCCGCACAGTTCTTCCATTATCGTATCTCCGGACAAGATGCAGCATCCCTGCTGTTCATCTAAGACGGCGTCGCCGTGAACGACCGGAACGAGGCCAGCCGCGAGCGCCTCGTTCACCGCCTTGATCCCCGCCGAGATCATCGTTTTCCCCGACGTGCTCCACGCCCCGAATGGGGACATCCCCACCGCGGCGATGCCCTTCTCCACGAGTTTGGACGTCACGATGTGGTTCAGTTTCGTGACGGACAGTCGCGTCTTTGCGAGACCCACGCCGAGCTGTCGATTGTCTCGCATCGCCGCCCTCGTGCCTTCCGCGACGAGGAAGTCCTTCGCGACGCCGTGGCCGTACGACCCCGCGCCGTGGACGACGACGATCCCCTTTCGGACGTAGTTTGGTTTCTCCGCCTGGAGTTTACACTCGTGTTCGTGCACGGCGGCGATGGAAGCGACGCACGCGTCTAGCGTCTTCTCGTCGAGATTCTCGCGTCCGTCCTTGATCGTGATGGCCGCGCCACCGAGCTTCACGATGAGCGCGACGGGGATCTTGCATCGCAAGTCCTGGTCGACGCGCGAGTCCTGGGCGACGCTCTGGGCGGTCTCGCGCGCTCGTTTCGGAGGCATCGCACAGACGTCGACGCGCCGGATACGGTGCCCCGCGCCGCTCGATCTGTCGACGGAAGGGAGGATAACATCAGATAACAGTGCCTATTTTCATGCGGAGCCCTCACAACACGATGACAAGCGCGGTGGTCGCGGGAGGGGCGACGGTCGCCGTCCGCGCGAAGGGCGCGCGCGCGAACGTTCGCGCGAGCGCGCGCGCGAGCGCACCCGCGCGCAGAAGGCGTCGCGACGACGACGACGAAGACGACGCGTCGATATCGACATCGCCGCGATCGGCGTCCACGTCGTCGTCTCCGACGTCTCTCGCGATGCGCGCGACCGCGAGCTTCGCCGCGGCCGCGACGCTCGCGCTGACGCCGACGCACGCCGCGCTCGCCGCGCTCGAGCGCAGCGAGTTCTACATCGAGGACGTCCCGCAAGGGTTGTCCTCCGGGGACGTCGCGGAGAGGAAGACGCCGAACCTCGTGACGCTGTCGAAGGGGCCCAACGGCAAGGAGATCGAGAAGTGCGCGGGGAAGTGCATCGCCACGTGCACGCGCGGCGGCGGCGGCGCCCCTGGATTAGGACCCCTGAGCGTGAGGAAAGCCCCGGTCGTGTTCAAGGAGGGGTTCCGGAGCCGCGCGTACTGCCTCAACGAGTGCACGGAGATCTGCGCGCTGACGTCCAAGCCCGCGGCTAAGGGCGGCAGGTGAGCGAGCGAGAGGCGAAGGACGGAGGCGAAGGGAGGGAGGCGTCCGTCGCCGCCGCCGCCGCGACGATAGAAGAAGACCTATGATAAGGTTAGGACCTAGAGCTATCAGACTACGTTACATTACGCTACCATCAGTACTCTACGCGTTCATGCGGCTGAAGTTGACGCGCATCGCGACGTACGCGACCGCCCGCAGCGCGATCTGCATCCCGACCAGCGCGAGAAAGCACGTCGAGACGGAGACGTCGTCCATCTCCAACGCGTCGATGACTTCCTCGCCCGTCAGCGGGCACGAGGCGCCGTACCGCGCGTGCGTCCCGGCCGCGCACTCGAACGTCCGCCCTCTGAACTCGTTCACGACCATCGCGGTGAACGCATATCGAGCCTGCGAGAGCCACGACAGCCACCGTATGAACGACGGCATGGACGAAAAGTTGACGTAAAATCCGCCGAGGATCATCAGCATGAGCGTCAGCATCGGCGCGACCATCATCGCGACTTGCAGGTTCGGTATCGCGCACGACAGCGCTAACCCCAGACTCTGCGCGACGAGGATGCACAGCGCAAACGCCGCGGTGAAGACGAAGTACCCCTCCGCGGTGCGCTTGAGACCGACGAGCCAGTACACGCACGTGGCGTAGAGACACGGGAGACACAACGTGTTCACCGTGTCCGACGCGGTTTTCGCGATGAAAAACGGCAGCGGGCGGTACATCCCCTTCGCGTGCTCTCTGAGCATCAGCTGCCTCTCTTTCGCGAACGTGTTCACGCACGCGAAGACGACATTGTTCGATTGCGCGATGATCACGAAGAACAAGATGCTGAAGCGCTCCATGACGTGCTCGTCCGTGTCGTCCGGCATCTGCCACCAGAAGAGACCCGTGAGCGCCGCCATCGCGAGTGACTGCGCGGCGTTCACCGTCGTGAGGTTCGCCCCGCGTCGGCACTTGTCCTCGCGTCTGGTCAGCACGACGAGCTGGCGCACGAGCGTCGGGCCTTGCTCGATGCGCGACAGCGTCGAGAGCGCGCGCGCGGACGGCGCGCGGCGCATCGTGATCGCGACGTCCTCGGTCGTCGTTGTCGTCGTCGTCGTCGCGGCGGCGGCGGCGGCGGCGGCGGCGGCGGCGGCGGCGCCCGACCTCGACCCCGTCTTCGCGCCCTTCTCCACCGCGCGCGCCCACGCCGCCGGGAGCGTCCGGTACTCTTCCCCCAACTTCTCGTCCGCGGAGATGACGTCCATGAGAAAATCCGCCGGGTTCGTCCGCGGCGGCAGCGCGCCGACGCCGCTCCGTTCCAGGTGCGGCACGCACCCTCCCGGGCTCCCTTCGAACACGACGCGTCCTTTGGACATCAACACCAGATGATCGAACGCGTCGAATATCGTCGTCCGCGGCTGGTGAATCGCCGCGACGACGGTCTGCCCCCTGCGCGCGAGCGCCAGCAGAACCTTCACGAGCGATAACGCCGCGGCGGCGTCGAGACCGGACGTCGGCTCGTCCAGCAGGAGGAGCGCCGGACGCGTCACGAGCTCGACGCCGACGGCGAGGCGTTTCCTCTCCCCGCCGCTGACGCCGCGCCGCATCGCGCCGCCGACGAGGACGTCGCGGACGTGCGATAGGCCGAGCTCGGATAAGATCGCGTCGCACGCGTCGACGCGCTCCGTCTCCGTCGCGTCTCGCGACATTCGAAGGTCCGCCGCGAACTTTATCGTCTCGTGGACGGTCAACCCCGGGAGCATCGCGTCGTCCTGAGGGTCGTTCCATACGAGCGAACGTCGGGGTGGAGTTCAAAGGCGTCAGATGGAGTTGAAATGCGTCGAGGGCGGGGATTGAAAGCGAGGGGTGGGCGGAGAGAGACGACGGGCAAAGTCCTTAAGGATCGGCGTTCACCACGCCAACGCGGTCGTATGGGGACCAGTGTAAAGAACTAACGCACCTGAAACACGAGGCCGACGAGCTTCCTCGGCAGCCGCGACCTTCTCTCGTCGCGCGCGCCCGCGTCCTCGCCGTTGACGCGCACAGTCCCGCCGACGTGCGCTCTGTTCACGAACCCGGCGACGACGGTCAGCAAGCTCGTCTTCCCGCTCCCGCTCGGGCCCATCAGCGCGGTGACGGTGTGCGGGCGGAACGACGTGGACATCGGCCGCACGACGGGCATCGGCGCGCGGCGTCCGTCCGCGTCGCGAACGACGGGCGCGTACGACACGTTCTCGAGGTCGATGCGCAGCTGCGTCAGGGGGACGATCGCCGCCGCGGCGGCGTCCGTCTTCGCCTCCTCCATCGCGGGAGGAGCGAGCGTGGGACGCGCAGGAGCGCGTGCGAGGCGCGTATGTCGGGAAGATGGGTGACAGTTTTCCTCGTCGGCGCCGACTCGCCGGTGGTGGCGTACGTGTACACGTACTCTGACTGTTTGCCAGTGCGATCTCCTCTCACGTATTCTGAGCCACCAAATGACGTCACGCCTGCGATATTTGTAATCGACCGCCGACGGCCGCGCACTTGGACGCGCGCGCTCTTAAAGCGCCGCACGACGCACGAAATGGCGCTCCTCGACATGAACCGCCGTGTGGGTCTTCTCTTCGCGCTCCTCCTCGGCGTGATCGCCGGCGTCAGCGCGGCGAAGACGGTCACGATCGACGCGAAGACGCTGAGCGACATCACGCTCAACGACCTCCTCGGTCAGCTCACGACCGCGGAGGCGCTCGTGCACGCGAAGATGACCGCGGGGTGGAAGGTCATCCTGGACAACTTCAGCGAGTTCTTCATCGCGGGCCCGCTGACGTTCGTATTCCACGAGTGCGTCTACTTCGGGTGCTGGTTGCCGTGGCTGATCATGGATCAGCTGCCGTACTTCAACAAGTGGCGGATCCAACCGGAGAAGAAAGCCCCGAAGCAGATGGTCCTGAAGTGCTTGAAGAGGCTCCTCATCTCGCACGTGTTCATCCAGCTCCCGATGCAGCTCTTGTTCCACTGGGTCGCGAAGTTCTTAGGGTTCTCCATGGGGCCGGTCCTCCCCCCGGTGCGCGATCTCGCGTGGCAGCTCCCGGTGTTTTTCGTCATCGAGGATTTCTACTTTTACTGGGTCCACCGCGGCCTGCACCACAAGTCCGTGTACCGGTACGTGCACAAGATTCACCACGAGCACACGCACCCGTTCGGCATTACCGCGGAGTACGCGCACCCGATCGAGACCGTGATCCTCGGGATCGGCACGCTCCTCGGGCCGCTCTTTTTCGCGAAGCACATGGTCACGCTCTGGGCGTGGCTCGCGGTGAGGCTGTGGGAAACCGTGGAGGACCACAGCGGGTACGACCTGCCGTTCAACCCGACCAACTTCATTCCGTTCTGGGGCGGCGCGGTGCACCACGACTTCCATCACAAGACGTTCGCGGGGCCGTACAGCAGCATCTTCACGTGGTGCGACTGGATGTTCGGCACAGACAAGTTGTTCCGCGCGCAGCAAAAGAAGCTCCGCGGCGGGAAGGAGGGCGCCTACCCGGCGCAGTTCCGCGGCGCGCCGAACGTGGACGCGATGCCGGCGCCGAAGGAGGTCAAGGCGGAGTGATCCCCCGGGGTTGGACGGAAGGGGCGATCGGATCGTTTGCTCGCTATGCTTAACTTATTTGATTCTTTCTCGACGCGTTGAAATAGACATAACAAAGCGTTAAATGACAACAAAAAAATGTTTTGGACGAGGCGCGTCTGCTTACTTCTTCTTCAGCTCTTCGTGCTTCGTCTCCGATGGGGCTTCCGGGTCCTCCGTCGGGGGCTCCACCTTCACCTCCTCCTCGCCCTCTCCCGCGGTCGCGTTCTCGCCAGCCGTGCCCGCCTCGCCCTCCGTCGTCTCCGTCGCGTTCGCGTCCGTCTCGTTCGACGGCAGCGACGGCGGCGGCGGCGGCGGCGGCGGCGGCTTCGGCGCCGCCTTCTTCTTCATCCGCGCGAGCTTCCCCACGAGCGGCTTCATCTCGACGGTGACCTCTGCGGCCGCGAACGCGGGAACCTCCGTGACTTTCTTCTTCTCCTGCGTCGCGACCTTCTCGTCCAGCCATTCCTCGAAGCCGGTCACCTCCGCGAGAAGCGCGTCCTTCTCCTCGGTCGAGAGCCACGGTTTCGTCTCGGCGAAGGCCTCGACGGTTTTCCGCGCGAGGTCGACGAACGCCTTCGCGGACGCCACCGCCTCCGGTCTGCGCTCGAGCTCCTTCGCGCGGTCGATCCAATCGTCCCCGATCGCTTGAAGCGTCGATCGCTTCGCGTCGAACTCCTCCGCGGTCGAGTCCGCGCCTTCCATGTACAGCCAGTCCTCGGCTTCGGACAGCTCGGCGCCGTACTTTTCACGCATGGCCTCGTCCGTGACTTTCGCGATCTCCTCGTCCTCGGCCACCTTCTCTCTGATGGAGTAGATGTACGCCTCGAGGTTGCTCTTCGCCGCCTCTTGCCTGCGCTTATCCTCGTCCACCTTATTCAGCTTCTTCAAAACCTCGATCGAGTGCGTGATCCCCTCCGGCGTCATCGCGGGCACCGCGCGGCCAGTCTCTTTCACGACGAGCGGGAGTCGGAACACGCGCTTTCTCTGACGCATCTTCGGCGGCGCCTTCGGGGCGTCGTCCGCTTCCGCGGCGGGGGCGCCCTCCTCCGCGGCGGGGGGGTCCTCCTCCGCGGGCGCGTCGACCTCCGTCTCCGCGTCCGCGTCCGCGTCCGCGCCTTCGCCCTCCTCCGCGTCCGCGTCCGCGTCCGCGTCCGCGTCCGCGGCGTCGTTCTCGGTGGACAAGAGACGGCGCGCGGCCGGGGGCTCGACGTCGGCGTCGTTCGTCTCCGGCGGCGTCGGCGGCGCGTCCTCCGGGGCGTCTTCCGCGGTCGCGTTCACCGGCTCGATGACGACCTTCTCCTTCTTGTCTTTTTTCGCCTTTTTATCCTCCTTCTCCTTCGGCTTCGGCTTCGGCTTCTCCTTGACCTCGACCATGTCGATGACCTCGACGTGGTACTCCGCCTTCTCCATGTACAGCAACCCGCTGTTGTCCACGGCGAAGTGCGCGTTTATTTTGCCCACGGTGTCGTACTTCTTCACCGCGTCTGGGACGCCGGTGATCGTAAAGTCCGCAACCTTGTCCGCGGTGATCCCGGGAGGTAACGGCCCCGCGCTCGTGTTGTGGTGCACGGTGAACGTGACGTCCTCCGTCGCGTTCGGGACGGACAAGATGCGGCGCACGGGGAACCGCTTGTACAGCGGAAGCAACGGCTTGTGCTCCGGTTTGGTCGGGTCGTGGAGGTCAACCTGCATCGCGTACGGCGCCGCGTCCGCGGCGCCAAACTTCCTCATCCGGAACGTCGTGGACATGTTCGCGGCGAACAGCCCGGCGCCCATGGCGACGGCCTCATCCGCGTCGAGATGGAGGTCCAAGTTTCGTCCGCCGAGCGTCTTCGAGACGGCGGTTTTCACCCCCGGCACGCGCGTCGCGCCGCCGATGGCCTCGACGACTTCGACGTCGCTCAGTGTCAAGTTGAAGTCCGGGAGGAGGTCCACGATCGCCTGAAGCGGCGCGGTCGCGCGGTCCCACAGGCCTTTCTTCTCCGCGAGCTCGTAGAACGTCGTCCTGGTGACCGTGGAGCGGAAGTCCACGTCCTCGTGCATCCCTTCCACGCTCAGCGGCGCCTCTTGGTTCGCGCTGAGAATTTCCTTCGTCTTCCGAACTTGCTTGCGGAGCTTCGCGATCGCTTTCGGGGAGTCGCGCGCCTTCACGCTCACCTCCGGGTGCTTCGCGTCGAACTCGTCCAGGAAGTGATCGATGAGGAGTAAGTCCATGTCCTCCCCGCCCGTGGACGCGTCCCACTTCACGGCTTTAACCTCGAACTGCCCGTGCTGCTTCTTCTTCCCGGCGTCCTTGCCCTCCCAAGACGAGTACTTCACGAGCGCGGCGCCGACGGACGTCGCGCCCATGTCGTAGATGATCGTCCACGTCCCTTCCGGGGTGAACTCCTTGTCGATCCCCCACTGCAGCGCGGCGCACGAGAGGTCGCTGACCTCGGCGAGGATGTTCAGACCGGCGACGTCCGCGGCGTCGTACAACGCGTACCGATCCGTTTGTCCGAAATACGGCGGGATCGCGATGACCGCGTCTTTGATCACGCCCTTGCCCATGCCCTCGCCGATCTTTACGGCGTACTGTAAGATCATCGCGACGAGCTCCTCGACGGCGTACTCCGCGCCGTTCTCGGCGACGATCCGCGCGGTCCCGCGGTCTTTGTCCGCGACGACTTTGTACGAGAGCTTGTACTTTTCGACGTAATCTTGAAAGTACTTCACGGACGCGTCCTTCCCGAGGAGGTCGCGCAGGCGCGTGAACGTCCGCTCCGGGAATCGCGCGTTGTAGTTCATCGCCTCCTCCGCGAGCCACCGGTCGCCGCCGGTGAACGCGACCGCGGCGGTCGACTTCCGCTTCGAGATCTCGTTAATCACGATGGAGATCGGCGTCCGCCCGGGGGCGACGATCGAGACCTTGAGGTACTCGGAGCCGTAGTCGATCCCGAGGACGGCCGCGGACGCGCTCGTCGCGACGAGGACGATCAGCGCGAGCGCGCAGAGGACCATCGCGCGTAAGGACCGCATCGCGAGACGGGCCGTGCGTGTCGCGGCGGCGCGTCGCCGATCGCTTTTGAGTGTGAAGAGACGTTTCGGGCCGCGCTTTGTGGCGCAGCGCGACTGCAAAAGAACTGCGTGTTCTCTCGGCTGTGATTGGCTGGCTGGCTGGCTGGGTTCGCCTTTGAAACGATGCTTATGCCTTTGAACGGCCGCATGGAATGCAGCAAGTCCGATCAACGACCGGTCAAAAGTCATCGGTCGATAAAAAACCACTGCAGCTTTCTCGGGGTTGCCAACTTACGCGCCGCGTCCGCAGTTCTCGCCGCGCACGAAGGGGTCCGCGACCATGACGCCGACGCTGCTCGCGTCGCCCTCGGACACCCTGTCCTCGCTCGACGCCACGGATGAACGCACGCCCCCGCAAACGCCCGAAGCCCCCGAGGCGGTGCGCGACCTCTCCCTCCCCTGTCCCTTTCCCCCCACCCCCACCCCCCGCAGCTCTGAGTTTCCCACGCCCCGCCGCGTCCGTCGCCCCCAGGTCGTCTACCTCACGCGCGAGAGCGACGGCCACCGCCACGCCACGACGCGGATCCCCGACCGAACGACCGATCACGCCGCGGAGACGACGCAGACGATCGACGAGTCCACGCACGGCGAAGCGTGGGCGAGAGGGGACTTCCGCTGGAACGACCGAGGCGCCTTCTACTACGAGCGCGTGCGAAAGAAGTGCGCGCTCCCGGCGCTCGTCGCCACTGGGAGACACGCGGGACGCAGCATGGTGCGCATGCGCAGTCGTAACCTCATCGGGCTGTGGTTCGTGGACATGTTCACCTCCCTCGTGGAGATGCGGTGGAGGTACCTGATCCTCTTCATCGCGTCGCTGTATCTCGTGTCATTCGTGCTCTTCGCCGCGGCGTGGTACGCGCTTCACGCCGCGTCGCCGACGTGTCTCAACGGGTTCGAAGCCGTCGACGCCGCGGACGCGTTCAACGCCGCGCTGCAGCTCAGCGTGGAGACGCAGACGACGATCGGGTACGGCGGGAAGTCCGTCAACGCGGGGTGCAGGACCGCGACGCTGGTGCTCATCCTGCAGTGCCTCGTCGGCGTCTTCGTCGACGCGTTGTGTCTGGGGCTGATCTTCGCGAGAATCACGGATCCGAAACATCGTACGCGGTCGGTATTCGTGTCCGACGCCGCGTGCATCGCGACGAGGGACGGCGCGCTGACGTTCATGTTTCGCGTCGCGGACGTGCGCGACCGCAAGGTGATCGCGCCGGTCGTGCGCGCGTCGCTGTACACGTGGCAAGGACGGAGAACCGCGGAGGGCGAGCACCTTCCGGTGACGTGCCAGTCGATGGAGATCAACCACCGCGACGAGCTCATGCTTCTGCCGATCACGATCGAGCACGTCATCGACGAAAAGTCGCCGCTGTACCACCACACGCACGAGTCCCTGGTCGCGTGCGGCGCCGAGGTCGTCGTCTCCCTGGAGGGTTGCATCGACACCACCGGGCTCAGTTTCAGCGCGCGGCAGTCGTCCTCCC